>NC_043710.1:70500450-70544696 GCF_006229205.1 Suricata suricatta
GTCCCAGGAGTTCATTTTTGTTTTTGATTCCCTTGCCTCTGGGGATGTGTCAAGGAAGAAATTGCTGCCATTGAGGTCAAGGAGGCTGTTTCCTGCTTTCTCCTCCAGGGTTTTGATGGTTTCCTGTCTCACATTCAGATTCTTTATCCATTTTGAGTTTATTTTTGTGAATGGTATAAGAAAATGGTCTAATTTCATTTTTCTACATGTTGCTGTCCAGCTTTCCCAACACTACCTGTTGAAGAGGCTTTTTTTTCCATTGGATACTCTTTCCTGCTTTGTTAAAGATTAATTGGCCATATACTTGTGGGTCCAGTTCTGGGTTCTTTATTCTATTCCATTGATCCATTTGTCTGTTTTTGTGCCAATACCATACTGTCTTGAAGATGACAGCTTTGTAGTAGAGGCTAAAGTCTGGGATTGTGATGCCTCCCATTTTGGTTTTCTTCTTCAAAGGCATCAGAATTGGCAAAGAAGAAGTCAAACTTTGCCTTTTTGCAGATGATATGATACTCCACCAGAAGCCTTCTAGAACTGATCAATGAATTTAGTAAAGTTGCAGGGTACAAAGTCAATGTACAGAAATCAGTTGCATTCTTATACACCAAAAAAGAAGCAACTGAAAGAGAAATCAAGAAACATTCCCATTCACAATCACATGAAAAACCATAAAATACCTAGGAATAAACCTAACCAAAGATGTAAAAGACCTGTATACTGAAAACTATAGAAGACTTATGAAGGAAACTGAAGAAGACATAAAGAAATGGAAAAACATTCCGTGCTCATGGATGGGAAGAATAAACATTGCTAAAATGTCATTATTACCCAAAGCAATTTACACATTCAATGCAATTCCCATCAAAGTTGCACCAGCATTCTTCTCAAAGCTAGAACAAACTATCTTAAAATTCATATGGAACCACAAAAAAACCCTGAATACTTTCCTTATTTTTTAAGTCAGTTTGATTTAGAGTTTTGGTTATTTGCTTCTGAAAGCACCCTAGCCCATATACAGTCAAGTCAAAATCCAGCGCCTCCAGGCTGGTGGTTCATTTATTTCTGACATTTTTAACTGATAACTATCCTCCCTCTCACTTTGTTCTCTTACAATTGGATCTGTCCTTTGCTCTCTTGATAACCATATCTCACTTCATCTCAAATTTGCTGCTGCTCTTTCTTATTCCTCAAGCTAACTTTCCATGACTCTGTCTGACCTACTTTTCTTTTTCTGTTTCTGTGTCCAGTGTTGACAATTTACCGCCGCTCTTCCTGGAACATGGCCTAGATAGGACTGTTCAACTGAAGTTATATATTTTCTGTACACTTGCAATAAATCATACTAATTATAAAGGGCACAAATCCAGGTGAAGTGTATGAGTGTGTTCTCATAGTCCCTTTTCCTTGTCCAGAGCTAGACATAGCAATTAAATATATCCTCTGTCAGAACTGTCCCTTTGGTGTTATCCTCTTAAGAGTTTCAGAAAACACTTAACAGTATTCAACTTCTTAGTCTAAATTTTATCCTTTATTTTCAGTCCATAGTTGTTTTCAAACCTAAGTGACATTTATGTTCACTTTTCTATTCAATTCTCCATTGAATCACACTCAATCCTATAGGGTCAGATTTTCTTGTTTTTAGAATGAACATGTATTATTACAATCTATATTTTCAGGGTGAGAAAAATATTTTTTAAAGATATCTTTTTATTGTTTTCTAATAACAGTAGTCAACATGTATCATACATTTTTCCTCACTACCATGTATAAAGAATATCAATTTTGCTTAAGTAGAGACGAGAAGGTATTTTACAATTTAAATTTGCATCTACTACCTTATTCAGCATTAACTACTTTTCAGAGAGGATCAAAACAGAGAGAAGATACGAAATATACCTAAAATGGTATGAAGAACAGGATTAAGATTACAATACAAATGTAAAATGTAAAATGTAAAAATCTCTTTCAGGTGTGAAAGAAATCTATTTCTCAATAATTTATTTTAAATTTTATATCAACTTAATTTTTTTCAGTAAGGTCTGCACTCTCTTTTCTGTTTTCCAGGTAGAGTATTAGGGGTAATAGAAGGAGCTGTTGGAGGAGCTCTGGCCCTTATCCAGTCTACTGAGGATACTTAAAAATTTCTCAGATCCATTTTATCTCTACCCTCTAATACTTGCAGACCACTGCATAGCCTCCATGCAAACATACCTACTTCTATATCAACTATGTATGTGAGTGTGTGCATGTGTATACAGTATGTGAATTCTTCACTGTGTGTTTTGGAGGCAGTTTTTGGCGGCAGATGGTGGAGGGGGAGAAGTCAATGTGTGCCTCTCTGGAACCACTCATTCCATAGGCAAGGGAATTCTGACACTGTATCAGGTCCTTCCTAACTAGAAACACAAAAAAGTCATTTATAGCGACAGAGCTGAACTTAATAAACTTTGCCACATTTCTGGTTTCTTTGCCTTGAACAAAAAACAGTCTTTCTCTGGTCTTTTCAGATCCATAGGCTATACTCTCAAAATGTTCTTTTTTTTTTTTTTTATATAACAAATATATATCCCAAATTTCTTTAAGACATTGGCTATTTAAAAGCACAGGCTTTGAAATTCATAATTTTTATTAATTTGAAATGGATACCTTAAAAAAAATAAAACCCCAAGGATTCTAAGTATTTTTTTCCTTCTGTGCTATTCCTTTTTGAGAATAATAAACATAAAAATGTCTTATCTGTTACCTGAATAAGGGTATGATGCCACTAATTAACAGAAAGTAGAGGAGAAACACAGATTATTATAGCCAAATATTCATTATATCAATATTTATTTCCAGTTTGTCTCCCTACTCTCAGTATTCCTTTTGTTGTAACTTTCTTGTACAAATAGATCTTTAAAAAAAATCACTAAGATAGGGGCACCTGGGTGGCTCAGCTGGTTAAGCACCTGTCTGACTCTTGGTTTCTGCTCAGATCATGATCTCATGGTTTGTGAGCTTGAGCCCCACATCAGGCTCTGCACTGACAGCGCAGAATCTGCTTGGGATTCTCTCTCTCCTCTCTCTGCACTCTCCCCTCTCAACATAAATAAATAAACTTTAAAAAATTCACTGTGATATATTTATGCCATATTTATCTTCTGAAAATACTATTTTGGTCATCCAACTGCTCCTTTGCCCCCCATTTCCTAGAAAACAAAGGTGAAAATATTTAGTGTGGCATTAAGATCCTATATTATATCACTTCAACTCTTATTCCCATTTTAATATCTCGTAAATTGTCAATAAATAAATATTTACCTCCCACAATATCGTATTTGTTCTTTATCTCCATCTATTTAAAATTCCTTAACCTTGAAAACATCTCAAATCTGTTGCTTCCCTGATGTCTTCTTAATCATACCAGATAAAAATGATCTCCTCACTGAAAACAGCAGCAATGCCTGCCTGGATTATAACCATAGTTCTTAGCTATAGTATGTCTTGACTATTCCTCTCGTCCAATGTTTTTACAACTTGTTTATGAAGATAGTGCTCTAAAGCATATGTCCCAGGTCGTCTCTTATTTTACTATCTACAACATGCTTTACACTGAGTACCCATTTGAATAACTTTCTGACAGATTTATCTGAATCCTCAGCAAGTTTATTACATAAAACCAGAGAAAACTTTTCCACGATCACTTACTAATTATTCTGGCCATTCAGCCAATCTTAAAACACATAATACTACTGCACATATGTGATAAATATTGGAATATGGAATAAAAGATTCATAACTATTCACCCCAATGTTTCATTAGCTTCTTCACACAAAAAAAATCACAAAATAAACAAGAGACAAAAACCAAAAAGATATACCCTAACTTTCAAAAACTTCTAAAGAAAACAACCAATAAATTGTTATCACTCATGAAGAACTGAGTTTCATTGTCACTTCCAGTCTCACAAAGGAAACTTAAAAATACAGTGCTTTTCAATGCCTCCTAAATATGAATATGAAAAAGTTCACTTGAGTCTATTTTTTATGCCTCATGCAGAACAACTGAAGGATGCAATAATGAATATTGAAGCAAATCAGAGATGTGCCTGTCATTCTCTTAGATGAAATAGTCTCAGAAAAAATCTGTAGAGTGACTCTATTTAATCCGCAACCCACGTACACTGATGATGATAACAATAATAACAGCAACGACAACCAATTTAGAATAACTATGTTTAAAATATGCTGTTAGCAGATCTTCATGGTTTAAATAAAATATTAAATTTATTTAATACTTCATCATTCATATATTGTGTTACATAATTATATAGCAATTTTATTCTTTTCAGACATAATAATGAGTCCAAAGATCAAAGTCTGGAAAAACTCACATATATTAGTAGCTGTGGAAAGTATAAGATTCTGGTTATAACATTTTCCCATAACAAATTCAAAAAGTAAACAACTACCATAAACACTTCTATCCCCCATATCAAATTTAGAATTAGTTACAAGTATACAATAGTATAAGGTTAAGAAAAACTAACATTAATTTCAAATATGTTAATTAGCTTGCATTAATAAATGCAAGGTATGCTAATCATTGTAAGTTTGCAAATATGGATCTCATATTATTGTTGAATGCTTTATGATTACTGGCTAGAATATTTAAGTGGAAATCACACCAGCTAATCAATATAGTGACATACCTACATATCATATAACCAACAGACAGGGATAAAAGGATTTACTTTGAATATGCTAAATGAGATTTCCATAAGAATATCCAAAAGGAGATAGCCAGGCAACTGTAGGGAAGAAGAATCTGATCTTATATGCAACAAAGCCATTAAAGGTGATGGATATATGGATGAGAAGATGGACAAACTGGAAGCCATCCTCTTCCAGACACACTACATTCTCAGCTCAAAATTACACACACACACACACACACGCACACACACGTGTATGAATGTGCACCTGTGTTCACTGTGTAAAATTGTTACTAGATTACTCTCTGAGAACCATAAAATAGAATGGTTTCCTAAAGCAACGAGCTAGGACAATAGAAGAAACAAAAGTAAAGGCTTATGAGAACAGATATTTAAATCAATTTTAATCTTTCTAGAAGTAATATATCAGATCTATTTGTTGGTCAAAAGAAAAATTTTGAGTTTCCTGATTTCTCTGCCTCCTTAATTACATTCTTTTTATTTTCTGTTATTTATTTATGTTTTTTATTTATTTTTGAGAGACAGGGAGAGACAGCACGGGCAGGGGATGTCAGAGAGAGAGGGAGACCCAGAATCCGAAGCAGACTCCAGGCTCTGAGCTAGCTGTCAGCACAGAGCCTGATGTGGGGCTCGAACCCACGAACCGTGAGATCATGACTTGAGTCGAAGCCGGAAGCCAGACGCTTAACTGACTGAGCCACCCAGGCACCCCCCTTTCTTACATGTCTGATTGAATATCAGATATCATTTTGATTAAAAGTGTTGTTTGACAGTATCATATCTCTGCACACATAACTTAAAATCTCTCTTCATTAATGTTTACTACTGATGTGGTCTTAGGAAATTTTATAAATATATCCTTAAGTCTAGACTTCCTTTGTTATGTCACTGAAATCCATCTTCTATAGGCATTCATTCATTCATCCATCCTCAGGAAAATTAAAAAAAATTAAATAGTAATTTTTTAAATGAAGTTGAGTGATGGAAGTTACAAGATGGATCTATATAAAGAATTTATCTATATAAAAGACTACATCAAGTCATAAATAGAGGGGTATGAGGAATTTTTAAAAGTTAATTTGATGGAGCCATTCAAACTGCATATAGATGGTGTGTTTTGGGTAGTTTCTGAACTTTATGCAACGTTTTAAAAATCCACCCCATTCTTGATTGCTTTGTACAATGAAATTATAGACTTTGGATTGGAGGCAAGGTTTCTAAAAGGGCTCCTTACTAATCATTCTTATTCCACACCCAATTAACATCATATTTTCATTTGAACACAATCAGGAACAAAATCTCTTCTCTAAATATTTGTCTTATCCATGGGATGGTTTTCCTCCATTTTTTTAATGAGCTCTTGGCCAGTAGTTTGGTTGTTTGTTAATTCATTACTTGCAATGCACATTCTGATATTTAGAATGAGAGGTATATTATTTGCCATCCATTCATGTAGCCATTCATGTAGAAAGGCCTTCTCATCCATTCATGGCCTTACCTGATTATCAAAGCAAACCTGTGACATATCAAGGCTGGCATTGCAATCTTTATTTTACTGATTAAAAAAAAATGGAGGCGCAGAGAGCTGACTTGATTTCCTAAAGATCACAGAGTAAATCAGTGATGAGACAGAGAGAACTTGGGACACTTGAGGGTACTCTTTCAATGTCATATCTAATTCTAGGTTATGAATATGAAGATAGATATAAATTGTCCCCTCTGGGCCTAATTCTCCCCTATGGACTACTTGAGTTTCAGCTAATCTGTTAAACTCTTCTAGAAATTATTCAGAGTATGCATGGCATCAAGAGGCTATAAAATATATTGTTCTATTTCTCAAACTAACATCATTTTAATGCCACCCTCAACATTGTTACCAAATCTATATACCACTATTATTGCCATTTACTTAATTTTTTTCTTCACCTTAAAAAAAACAAAACAAAACAAAAAAAAACCTTTAGTCTTCCTTACAAAAAAAATCCAAGGTATTAATGGTTTGATGTGATATATGTGAGCTATATATACACGTTGTTAGGGCAGCAGTCTCACATTAACTAAGCCATAAATTCTGACTCATTTATTTACCTATTTTTGTGTTTCTGGAAAATAATTTAACCTCTCTATATCTTGGTTTTCTTATATATTATTTTAAAATAATAAAATCTGCCTAGTATGAATTGTTTTGATATGAATAATATATGCAAGGTGCCTGGCACATTGAAGTTGATCCATAAATTGTCTTAATTTATTTTAGACTACAAATCCTAGTCTACTAGTACTTCTCAAAATGATACGTTGGTTTTATTAAACTTCTTTCCTCTATCCATTGCTATTACTCTATTGATAATGATTACTTATTCACTTACTGCAATTTAAAAGCCTCCTAATCTGGCCTCTCTTTCAAATCTTCTTCCTCTTCAATGTATCCTATAAAATGTATTCAAAAATTTAATCACATTAGACATATTCCAAAATTTTTTCCTCTACCTTAGAGTAAATATAAATTTGTTCATCTTATGATATCCATGATATTTCAAAATATGACCTGCATATAAATTCCAGACTCATTACTACTTTCAACTCTTCACATCTTCCTCTCCAGCCAAGCTGGAGATTCAACTAAGTTTGCATCTGTAAAAGAGTACTAATAGCCCTCTCATCCTGATTTTCCTCACAGAAATGCCTTAAGTATTCTTGACCTTTTAATCTTTTATAAAATTTAAGATTGGGACGCCTGGGTGGCTCAGTCGGTTAAGCATCCGGCTTCGGCTCAGGTCAGATCTCACGGTTCATGGGTTCGAGCCCCGCGTCGGGCTCTGTGCTGACAGCTAGCTCAGAGCCTGGAGCCTGTTTCAGATTCTCTGTCTCCCTCTCTCTCTGACCCTCCCCTGCTCGCACTGTCTCTCTCTGTCTCTCAAAAATAAATAAAAAGCATTAAAAATTTTTTTTTAAATTTAAGATTTAGATAATCAAGCTCCAAAAATAACAGTTGGATTCTAATTAGAATTTTATTGAACTTATAGACAAATTTTGGAATAAATTAATGCCTGTTATCAATAATGATACATCTCCCTATATATTTAAGTCTTCTTTAATGTCTTTTAATATTATATAAAATTTTAACATGTTTTATTAATGTACTTAGGTGTTCTGTTATTATTGTATAAACTTTTTTTAAATAGCCATTTACTGTTGGTGTATAGAAATATAATTTTAAAAATTTTAATCTTACATCCAGCCAGCTTGCTAAATGCTCTTATTATATTCAATAATATATCTTGGGATTATTTTTAGTTCTCCAATTAAATGCTCATAACATCTGCAAATGTCATTAACGTGCATTTCTTTTTCCAATCTGTACACTTTCAATCATAGTTTAAGATCTCCAAGACAATGTTGAACAGAATGGTGATAGAATTTTATCTAGGGTTGACCCAAGAAAATAAGTCATTTATTCGTGGAGAAAAATCCTAGTGAAAAGAAGCAGGACACTGATGAGAGTGAATAATATAGGGAGGAAAAGCCAGGAGAAAGGTGAGTCATTGACTGATCACTTCTATAACAAATGGGGCTTGGTACCATGGAGATTATGTTAGATACTGTGAAGACTCCATCTCACAATTTTTCACTCAAGGGGACAAAGAGAGGCGCATTTTTTCTCTGGCTTCTGTCCTCCATTTCTCAAGAATTGTTTGCGAGGTATTCTCTCACCCGGCCTTCCTGGCTGCACATGCATATCTGCCGGTTACATCTCCACAGGTCTCTCTAGTCATGGTGTCAGGCAAAAAAGAAAAAAGGCAAGGCAGAGAGTGAAAATGTGTGGGCTAGCAGTGTTTATATCCATGTGAAACTGCCTGCTCTGATGACCCGGTAAGCCGAGGGGGGCGCCGGGGTGGCTCAGCTGGTTGAGCAACCGACTTGGGCTCAGGTCATGATCTCAGAGTCCATGGGTTGGAGCCCCGCGTCTGGCTCTGTGCTGACAGTTCAGAGCCTGGAGCCTGCTTCAGATTCTGTGTCTCCCTCTCTCTGCCTCTCTCTCTCTCTCTCTCTCTCTCTCTCTCTCTCTCTCTCTCTCTCAAAAATAAAATAAAGACATAAAAAATTTAAAAAAAAAAAAAAGGTGAGCCGAGGGAATAGAAAGCATGGCATAAGCACCTGATACTGTGGCCACTTTTATCATAAAGAAAATCTCATGTTTCCTATTTGGGATGGTTTTTGCTCAAGTTTTCTTATACCATTTATCATAAGAAGGAAGTCTCTTTATTCTTTTTTATTTTTATTTTTTGTTTTACTTATTTTTAAGACAGAGACAGAGCACGAGTGGGGGAGGGGCAGAGAGAGAGGGAGACACAGAATCTGAAGCAGGCTCCAGGCTCCGAGCTGCCAGCACAGAACCCGATATGGGGCTCAAACCCACGGACTGCAAGATCATGACCTGAGCTGAAGTCTGACACTTCGCCGACTGAGCCCCTTTTTATTCTTAATTTATTAGTAATTATCACCATAAATGTTAAAGTATTTAATCTGAAATGGGTATTTCCTTTGAAAAAATATAGTTTCTCTCTATATTGATGATCATATGATTTTTGCTTTTCAATCACTTAAACTGTTGGATTAAATTTTTGAATTGCCTATTTTTATTTTTTTAATAAACTTTCTTTTTTTAAGTTATTTTTTAAATTATTTTGAGAGAAAGACAGCATGTGGGGAGGGAGAGAGAGAGGGAGACAGACTCCCAGGCATGCTCTGTACTGCCAGCACAGAGACCTATGTGGGGCTCAAACCCACAAACTGTGAGATCATGACCTGAGCCAAAATCAAGAGTCAGGTCTTTAGCCAATTGAGCTACCAAGGTGTCCCTTGAATTGCCTATTTTTAAATCACCCTTGCATACCTTGGATAAAATCAATATGCTTGTAGTATATCATCATATCTATCTATTCTACCTATATATATATACAGGGGTTATATATATATATATATTTTTTTTTAGGACTTTTTTTTGCATCTAGAGTGATGAGTAAAGTAGACTTAGAATTTTTCTTTTTGTTAAGTTTTGTCCAGTGTTCATGAAAAGTTGATAATGGACTCATTGAAGCCATTAGAGGGCATTTCTCATTTCCAATTTTCTGTAAGAGATTGCATAAACTTGGAAAGATGTTTTGGTAAATTTGAAAAACCTCGCTAAAACTTTCTGAGCCTAGATTTTGCTCATGGGAATATTGTAAACTAGTATTTGTTACTTTATGCCTATAGTATCATATATGTTGCTTTTCCCTCCTTGATTCACTTGTAATAAGACACAATTTCCCAAAAATTTTAATTTAATCAAAGTATTCAAAACTGTTGGCAAAACTCTTGTAAAATACCTCCAGTGCAAAACTTTTTATTGTTGGCATTACATATTTCCTTTTGTTTTTCCTGTATCAGTTTTGACAAAAGTTTGTCTCCCTTTTAAATTTTTTTCCAAAGAATAATTTGGCTTTGTTGATTTTCATGTAAGTGTATTCTTTCTTTTCTAACTTATTTAGGATGAGCTCTTAGCTCATAAATTTGGAAGTCGTATTTTCTAATAAAACTGACTGGGTTTTATATTTCCTTTAAAGCATTTCCTTTGCTGCAGCCTACATATTTTGAAATATAGTGTTTTCATTATAATTTAGCTGCAGGTATTTTTATTATTTATTTATTTATTTATTTAAAAATTAAAAAGTTTATTTATTCTGAGACAGAGTGAGCAGGGGAGGGGCAGACAGAGAGAAGAGACAGAGAATTCCAATCAGACTCTGCACTGTCAGCACAGAGCCAGACCAGGGGCTTAAACCCCTGAACCATGAGATCATGACCTAAGCTGAAATCCAGTCTGATGCATGCTTACCCAACTGAGCCACCCAGGTGCCCCATTAACTCGAGAGTTAATTACACTGTGATCAAAGATTATATCTTTGTACTACCTGTCTTGGAAGCTTTCTGAGGTATTCTCTCTGACCTAGTGCATGATCAATTTTTTAATGATTTTGCATGGTACTTGAAAAAGTGTCTCTTTATTATTATATGTAGAACTCTGTGTCCATTGGGGCAAGTTTGTTAATTATGCTGTGGAGATCTTTATATCCTTTGTTTATTTAGATTCCTTAACCAGCAATAAATACGGGCTATGTGTTGAAACTATGACTAAAATTATAGATTTATCAATTTCTCTCTTTAAGTCCCTCAATTTATTCTTCATTTATTTTGAGTTAATATTTATATATATTTATATATTTTATTTATTTATTTATAATAGCTACACATTCTTGGCAAATTGAAATTGGATCGTTAGATAATAACACTCTCTACCCTAATAATTTTGTGTCTTAAAGTATATTTTATCTTCTATCAATATAGCTATTTTTAGTGTTAGTACTCATGTATAATATCTTTATATCTTTCTCCTCTAATTTTTGCTTATCCCTATGTTTTAGGTATCTATTGTAATTAGCATGGAGAAAGATTTTGATTATTATACACAATCTTTCAGTTTGTCTTTGAACCAATTAAAGTTTTCCATCTACTGTTATTGATGTATTTAAACTTGTTACTATTTTTGTATCATGTTCATTTTTACATTTTTATTGAGTACTTTCTTTTTAAAATTGATAACTATCTTTCTTTTAATAAGATTAGAAATTAATGTATTTTCACATTTCTCTGTCTTCCTTCCCTACTTCCTCTTCTGACTTAAGTACTACATGTGAAGATTTAATGAATTTCTCACAATTCTTCTGATACTCTGTGGGTTTAAGTTTTTTTTTTTTTAACATGCCCTCACATTGGAATGACAATTTAAAATTGTTGTTTCCTCTAAGTGTGTTGTTATTTTGACCTGTGAGTTCATTTTCCTCAGAGGCGGTAGCTACTTTTATCAGGCAATGCGGATTAAGGAGGGCTAAAACCCACAGTCTGTCAGTCTGATAAATCCAGAGGAAAGGTGTAGAAAAAAGCCAAGGGTAACTGCATCCAAGAAAGCCCAATTCAATCACTCCCCATCCCATAAAACACACCCTCTTAACAGGCAATTACTCTTCATAGTCCAGGAAGAAGAAATATTCACTTGTAAACCCTGGAGTTTGAAGAGAAGATGAGGCAGCATTTGATGAATGTCACTAAATCTCAGCTCCTCATTAGCACTGAGCTTCTTCATCAGCTACAAAACCTATTCCTAACATACCTGGCCTCACATGTGAGGGCAAGTAGCATTTGCTCACAGGCAGTGGTCAAGAAGCAAGATCGTCAGGCGCCTGGGTGGTTCAGTCAGGTAATCATCCAACTCTTGATTTTAACTCAGTTCATGATCTCAAGGTTTTGAGATCAAGCCCCACAACAGGATCCACACTAAGTATGGAGCCTGCTTATGATTCTCTCTCTCTCTCTCTCTCTCTCTCTCAAAAAAACAAACAAAAAAAAAAAAACAAAAAGAAGAAACAAAAGAAAAAAGAGAAAAGAAGAAAAGAAAAAAGAAAGATAAAACTTTCCAACCATTCCCACCCTATCTTAACCTCAGTAGCACGTGACTGCTGACTGTCCCAGGTCACTACCCTCCACATGCAGTTTAAAACCTCAGTTTAAAACCTCTAGTCTCCCAGAGGTTGTCCCAGTTTTCTCCATTTTCTCTGCTCAGACTCCTCTGAAACCACACGTGGGAAACGAAGCCAGCAGTCTTGAGAGTTGACTCTCTTAGTCTGAACTTGAACCTACACTTCCTCTTCATTGAGCGGATATATGGCAACATCTCTTTATCTGTCCAGGGCGGGGATGTGTGTGTACATTTTCTGCCACCCTATCACCCAAAACTATAGGTTTTCTCATGGCCCAAGGAAGCTCATTATCTTTGGAGAAACAACAAAAGCTTGATTTTGCTATATTTGCAACAAATATGTTAATACCGAGGCTATACTCTAGAGCAGAAGAATTTAGAAAGAGGCCAAGGCAGCTATATTTTTTAAAATTCCCGGGGCACCTGGGCGGCTCAGTTAGTTAAACATCTGGCTTCGGCTCAGGTCATGATTTCATGGCTTGTGGGTTCAAGCCCTGCCTCGGGCTCTGTGCTGACAGCTAGCTCAGAGCCTGGAGCCTGCTTCAGATTCTGTGTCTTCCTCTCTCTGAACCTCCCTCTCTCACGCTCTGTCTCTCTCTCTCTCAAAAATAAACTATATAAAAAAAAAAACCACATAAGAAAAAAACCTTGAGTGCTTCCAATACCTGATTAGATCTAAGAAGAGTGAGAGAAGATTATATGATATCCAATTAATCTGAATCATGACTATCAGCAGATAATATCTTGATGGATTTATCAACTCCTGTTCTACTAATATGTGGCATAGCAAGTAGAATCAGGAGATGTCCTTAGTCTTTACATGTAGGATTAATTTGTATGTCTAATTAAACTGATACAATTAAACATACATATATTTACATTATTATATATATTTATATGTAATTACATATTTACACACAAACATACATGTGTACATATACATATTCTCTCTTATACTAGAATATAACCTTCAAAAGGCCAGCAACTTTAACTGTTTTATTCTGTGTTAGACAGTATGACACTTAAGGAGGAGATGGGAAGTGGCAGGAGTGGACACCCTCCATGGAGAGGATGTTTTTACCACTAGTATTGTTCAGAATTCCCAGCACGTGATGATGATAAAAAACAGATTTTTGGCTGACTTTATTATTGTTTTAAAAAGTCTCTACTGTCTGGGGCTTCTGCGTGGCTCAGTCAGTTAAGCATCTGACTCTTGGTTTTGATTCAGGTCATGATCTCATGGTTTGTGAGTTCAAGTCCCACATAGGGCTCCATGCTGACAGTGATGAGCCTGCTTGGGATTCTCTCTCTTCTTCTCTTTCTGAACCTCCCTCACTTGCTCTCTCTCAAAATAAATAAATAAACTTAAAAATTAAATTAAATTAAGTTTTAAAAAATCTCTACTGGCAATACTGTCCTTATATCTTGCACTTACTTCTCCTCCCCCTTTGTCACTGCTTCCTGGCACATTACAGGTGCTCTGTAAATGTTCGTCGACTGATGAAATAAATGAATATAAGATGTCCAATAAATACTTGATGAAAGGATGGATGGATGGATAGACAGAGAGAGAAAATGAACAAATGTATCCTGTCTGCATAAGTGAATGAGTGAATTCCTTCAATATACTTTGACCCTTGGGGATTCTCATGTTGGATCTCAAAAGCAAGGTTAAGACTTGCTTTGGTAAGAGAAAAAAAATTCACTAACCATAATAGTCCATAGGAAACTGCTCCCTCCAACCTAAGAGTAAGATCAAAGCCATGATACAAAGTCAATACAGGCAAAAAGCAGAGAAGGAAAAAAGAAAATCCAGTAAAAAAGAAAAGTAGTAAAAGGCAACTGAAAAAGCACACCCTAAGTCTGAATACAAATAGGAATAAAATCGCAGGGTTTTTTTCCTTCAACAAGAAAGGAAACACATAAAAGAGACTAAAGGGAAAGGGCAGATGTTATAAATAGCCGCAAAAAATAGGAAAATGAAAGCAAGGGAAATGGAATACCATGGTGAAGGAGAGGAAGAAATAGAATCCTCAAGGAAGGAATAAAGCAAGCCAGCAAAGAAGCAGATTTAGGCCTCTGATTGTATTTCATTTATAACTGTTCTTACATTTTATTATATTTCTCTGGCAGGAGTCCACATCTCTTTATGTCTGAAGGAAGGGGGTGGCAGAAAAACGTTGCTCTGGGGACCTGAGATTTACTGCCTTGTACACTTAGTGTTAGGCTGATTTTTTTTCTTGAAATTACATGCCACTGTCATGTTCAAAATAAAAGCTTAAGATGGACTGCATGCTTTGTATCACTGTGAGGATTGCTTTTACTAAGAGTGAAATACTAATGGAAATTTGGTTTTATTCTAAGCAAATCAGTGAGGTGATACCAACTTCTGTACTCTTTTTATTTTATCATAACTGCCTTTATAGAATTACATGGAATGGGTACTTTCCTCAGTAAGTAAAACACCCCATGGGAAATGTACCACGATAGCAGGGAAAAGCTTGGGTTTTGAATCCAGACAGGCCCAGATTTATGTTCCAGTGACCTTGGGCAAGTTACTTAAATGATTGAGGCTTCAGTTCCTTAGGTGCCAATAGGGGCATTCACCCCATTATGGTGGTTATGAGGATTCAATATGATAACATATATAAAGATCTGAGAATAGTGGCTGGCAAACTCTCAAAATAATGATTAACTTTGTTATTATTAAAACAATAAATTTCTTCATGATTCTAAGATTGACTTCAAGAAAGTTAATTGAATCTTAAATTTTCATAAATTTGCATTCAGAGTTAAACCAGCCAAGGAAAGGAAAATGTAATTAACCACTTCTATTCTCTTTAGCTAACTGAATGAAAGATGTATTGATTACATTTTCTTATTCCTTATATTCTTTTTTAAATTGAGATATGCTTGATATACAGATGTACAACATAATGATATGATTTTTGTATCCATTGCAAAATTATCACCAAAATGAGTCTAGTTAACAACCATCCTCATACATAGTTACAGAATTTGTTTTCTCTATATTCTTGACGGTCTGGCATTTGAGGTCGTGATCCTGGAGACACTGCCCTCCCAAGATTAGTTAATTTTTAAAGATAGCAAATGATGTCCCTGGGAATGTGTCCTTCCTATGCAAATGAGCCAGCCCAGAGCCCACATTCCCAGCCATCTCTTTTATTAAACCCACACACACCAAGCCAATATTTCTTCTGCTCTAAATCACCATGGGGCTAGGTACCCGACAACTAGGCACCACATCTATAATCAAAAGCCAGCCAAAATGATTTGAACTGTCCAATCTTAAACTTTACTGAGCCCACCTACCCATTTCTTTCTGTGAAAACACTAAGGAAGGCTCTGGGCCACCATCTTCCCTCTTACCGTTCTGCCTCCTGACCAATCCTGGTCCTGCCCCCATGTTGCCCTGGGCATTATGCTGTTCCCCTATTTCAAGAAATCTGTAAGTAAACTTCCCTGGTGACAATCATTTCCATGTCTACATGTCTTACTGTATCTGACTGAAACAAATCCCAGGACATTTTAACACAGAAAAATAAATTTCTTCAGCATGGTCTCATTCAGATAAGCATTCTACTCCCCTTATTTTAAAATCTATTCCATCTTCTCCTAGCACCTTCTCCCCATCCTGAGACAGACGGATTAGCTGCTCACCTTGAAAGCCCAGTCCTAGCTTCAGTAACCATTACACTTGGCTTACGGACATCTTGTACAAAGAACCTGTGCCGATTTCCTTACTGAGTTCCTCTCCTACTTGATATTCCTTTAGTCTGATGTCATTTTTTTTAAGTTCTCATTTTTATAAATGTCACCTCTTTCAGCCACTCGTGAAAGAGCTTCAACCCAGCCCATCACAGAGCCTTAGTCAGCTTTCAAGCTCTGGGAACTTAAAATCCTTTATTCTGATAACACCTTCTATGTTCTCTTGACTCTTTTCACAACTAGTAAAAGGACTTGTCCCTTGATTTCCTGCTTTTCTTATAGTAAATACCATGTCTCTATTTTCCCTACATATTCCTTCTTATCCTCCTGAACATCATGATCAGCCACGTTATTAAGCCAAGCACCTCATTATCCCAGAATTTTCTATCTTAGAATTTTTCTATCAGTATTGAGACTTGCAAGCCTCACTGCCTGCTTTTTAACTCTTATTATGGGTTGCCCTGCAGTTTTAGAGTATATTGACCTAATTTGGGCCAAATCAGATAAAGGCGGCCAGCTCAACTGGACTTTCCTGTAACTTAGCAACTATTCAGTTACTTCATATTGGTTCTTTTGTGTACTCTGCACATTAAATGGCACAAATCTCCAGTCTAATTTGCAACTCCTCCATCTTCAGCAACTATTCTTGTCTCCTCTATTTAGAAGAGTCTTTTAATGTTACTGTCTTCAATTATATAAATATAAATATATCCACTTTCTTTATTTCCACTGTCTCAAAACCCATATTTCACTTTAATTCACTTCCCTCACACTCTATGAGACCTGTGTATTATCCAACATTCTTTCAGTGCCGAGTGATTAAAACCCAATTTAAAATAAAGGCAGTAATAAGAATGCATACATTCATTTCAGTGAAAATCCAACAGATAAAACTGGCTTTAGGAATGGACTGATACAGTGAATAAATGTTACATGATGACTGTGTTTGTCTCCCTTTTCCCTGTGGGCATTCTCCTGCATTAACTTCATGTTTAGTCCCCAGAAAGAAGACCCAAGAAATTCCAGGGTCACTTCAATCAATCACCAGGTATTGAAGAAGTATAAGAGTCTACTTGCTATGTTAGCACACACAAAACCCCAAGAATTCAGTCTCAAGGTCTCTTACATGATAGTTTTGGATCATATGCCATTTCTAATTCAGTTTCTCTCACCAGTTGGAAGAACTGCTTGGCTGATCAGATCTTGACCCATGGCACCTGGAACTAGGGAAGACAAGGGATAAAGAGGATCTGAAGTCAACTCTATCTTGACCACAAAGACCAGGAATGGGAGAGTACATTTTTAAACTGAAATTGGGTAAGAAATGAGTAAAACAACACTTAACGTCCAAAAGACAATAATCAACCAAGATACTTCATTCTGTCAATTTCTTCCTCTCTACATAACTTCCTCTGTCCTTTATACAGAATGGCAATGTTTTTGTTTTTATTTTTAGTGTAGACAACCGTTATCGGTAGGTGTTAAGAGGGCAAAATGGTGACAAATCCAGAGAGATAGGAAAGGAGTGGGGCATGGTTGCTTTTTCTCCAAGTGAGAGCCCTGTAACCAGGTCAGTAGAGCGGGAGCACTTGATTGTGGCCACTTAGACTCTCTCTCTCTCTGACCTACCTTTGTAGTATAATCCTTTCTTTCAGCTTAAATCTTTTTCCAAATGTCATCAATGTTATTGTCTCTGCTTCTGTATCACTGGTGTGTCACTAAAATTACATTCTGATTTCTTTATCCTCCCACATAAACCCATAACAAATGTTATTAATAAATTCATTCTTGTCATTTCCAGTAGGCCAATTTATATAATATTTTCTATTTTGGCTCTATATGACCACACTTACCTCTTGAAATTCTGCCTTTCCTTAGTCTCTGAGACACTGAAATATTTCACATCTCCTAACAGCTATCTGGTAACTTTCCCATCTCCTATTAGTACCCTTTTCACCTTTTAAAACTTTAAGTGCAGGAAACAATGTTCAAAAGATTTTTTTTTCTCTTTTCCTATATATAGTCTCTACATGTACTCTCTACAGCTTCAAATACCACTTCTCTAATATGAATCAACACCCACATTATCTATCTTGTCTCCTGCTTTCTCCATTTACCTTTCTAAATTTACAAATACTTTTTCACATCTCCTTCCTTAATGTCTCTGCCATGTCAAACTCAACCAGTACTTATATCAAACTTATCAGATTATCCTTAAAGACAATTTTTTCTCTATTGCTACTGATGATGCTATTACCCTCTTAGTCATATAGGTTATAAATTCTTTAGTCAAACCCAGAAAGCAACATATTCTCCGAAATAATAAACACTAAAAAATGCTAAATTGAATTTTTGATTCTACACTTTTAATACTACCACATCCATTATTTTGTTAAATTTTATAGATTCCGTAGCTGAAATATCATTTGTAATTATCACTATTGCTCTATTCTGTAAATATTTCCACATTTCCAGACTTCCTCACATTTCATTTCAAAAACTTCTTTCATGGTCTCCAGCCTCATATTTTCCTTCCATTTCTAATCTGTACTCTACAGCTGTATTACTTTTATTTTATTTATTTTTTAAAATTTTTTTGAAATTTATTTTTTAGAGAAAGAGAGACAGAACATGAGCAGGGGAGGGGCAGAGAGAGAGAGAAACACAGAATCCAAAGCAGGCTCCAGGCTCTGAACTGTCAGCACAGAGGCTGATGCTGGGCTCGAACGTACGAGCTGTAAGATCATTACCTGAGTGGAAGTCGGATGCTCAACCAACTGATCCACCCAAGTGCCCCAGCTGGAATACTTTTAAAGAAATGAGATTATAATTATGATCTACCCATCAAATAAATCAGGCACCATCAAAACCTTCAATAGTGTTGCTTGTCACACAAAATTTAGCCTTAATATCCTAATATTTAAGTCCTTATATGATAATTTCTATTATCCTAAAAAAACCTGGACTACTTACTATTTCTAGAAACTTATATTCTCTAATATATTTTGTTATCCTTTATTTTCTTTCCTTACATAGATAGCCATGAGTAAAAGTTTTATTCTCAGCTCAGAGAATTTTGTTCCTACCTCTATTAGAGTATTAGCCTAATTCTACACTTTGTTTTAGATATTTTTATACATGTGTTATCTACTCTCCTTGAATCTTATCCTTTTGAGGGCAAAAGACACTTCTGATTTATCATTTTATCCCCCATAGCATCTATCATAAGGACTCAAAGACACAGGGAGCTTATAAATATGTATAGAAATGAACTTTATACTTATAGATTCAAATGGTCCCATTTTGAAATATCACTGTTCGACTTTAAAAAGTTGTTTATGTTTTACTAAAAAATAGTATTATTAAATAATGTTGTGAATACTTTGTCAATTTTTGTTTCATTGTCATTATTAAATCAGTCATTATCTAACTCTAATTTTGGAAATTTGTATACGGCATTCTTTTACTATAATTCATACAGGATCTGTCCATTTCTCTCTAGAGAATTTTTTCTTGAATATAGCAGTGAAGGGGTGTAACACACATATTTCTGATGCTTAGATAAAGTACCACTCTTCAGATCTCAACAACGCCAGGTTAGCAGTTTTATTAGAGACTTAGAAGTTTCTAGCCATAAAATATGGTAAGTAGGCATTTGTGAGATCCCGAAGAACAAAGCTCAGATGGTAAAAGTCAGTTAACTTAGCCTCAGTTAGATGAGTCAGTTATCTTAGCCTATTTTGCTTGCTTGACCAAGAATCATTTGCTTCTAAAGTGAAATGTTAAGCAACCACATTCTGAGGACTGTTTCCCATAGGTACTCTCTGTAAAAGACTTCATGTAGGACTAGAAAGCATCCCAAAGTGAACCCAACACAGTGACTGCCCAGAGGCTATTTTTCTCACAGGCATTTGGTTGGCTGTCTTATTAAAAGAAAGTGTTAGAAACCCTGAGGGTTGAATCTTGAAGCACACTGGGATTTCAGGGTTGAGATTGAATGGCAGCATATGAAAAACAGAAAGAACTGTACGAATGAAAACGGCCTGGCTTTAGGGAGAGTTGCCATCAGGCCAATGGGATGTCCATGGATCCTTGAAAGGAAGGTAGGGGAAAGATGGCAGGGAATCCTAGGCACAAAAACACTTATGTGATTCTGGGAATATGTTTGGAATCAGATGTTTGTCAAGACCTTCCCTCATCTTCCTCTTTTCTGATAGAACAGTAACAAACAGCTCTTGAAAATCAAGGTTTTTTGGATTTCAATACAGATACACAGAGTTAAGAACATCAGCTAGATTTCAAACATGTACTAGCAAGAAAAGTAAATCAAGGCTAGGAAACCAAGCATGATTTTAGATCCTACTTGTTGATGAAATAAAGGTCCTGTTCTGGTCATCTATGAGCTACATCCAGCGAATCTATGCTTTACTTATCTTTGTATTCACAGTGCCTGCCACAGACTTCAGTAAGTGTTTTTTAAATGATGAAGTGAATAAAAATAAATGAATGAATGAGTGATTTGCGCAGGGCCTAATAGTGCTTAAGTAACATAGCTGATTTCATTAGAAGGGTTATAAAATGAAAGGGTGGGAGGTCACACCATTCTTGTTCCCTAGCTTTTAAAAAAATATTAACATAATTATTAACATTGATTCTTGGGTAGAAGTAGAAGAAGGAGATTGGGAAAGCCAATTAAAAACAGTCCTAAAATTTCTTTAAGTGATATTATCATTATTTTAGGTAATTAAATAAGTTTAGAAACAAGAAATTTATAGTGTATATGGAAAATACCTCACCCTCAGGACTCTCATGCTATCCATCATAGTTACATTTCTTAGACTTGCAAGGCTACAACCTTCTACTGTAAATGCTTTTTTTCAATCCTATTTCCTATACAAAAATAGTCTAAGACATAGAAAAAGCTTAAGGAATAATAAAGCACATGATTATATAACTACAACATCCCTATGTTAGTTATGAAATATCAGTACTTGAAGTCCCTGTGTTCATCTTCATAATTGTTCCCATGATACATTCCCCTCCCTCTTTAACAAAGGTAATCATTATCCTAAATGTCATGTGTACCATTCCCTTGCTTTTCTTTGCAGTTTTGTGTGTCTGTGTGTCTTTGTGTACATAGGGGATGAGTGTGCATGTATCTATGTATCTGTATTTATATATGATTTTGAACTTTGACATTGTTCCCTTTCAAGGTCTCGATTTTATGAAGTATTCTCCAAAGGAACTTTGTGTAGAATGAATCCTGTCTTTTTAAAGCTGAAGTCTGAGAACACTGAAGATGATGAGATCCCTTTAGGTGGCCATCTGCTTTGGGGCTTGCTTGTTTCTTGGATTTATGCTTTCCTTACTATTTTTGGCTCCTGATGCTTTTATTTTATATGCACTCTTCCATGCACTAGGTTATTCATTTTAAATTCCATTTTATACGTGTTTTGTGGTAGCAGAATTTTATTAATATATTATCTAGTGTATTATGGTAAATAAGAGATTTTCTTCAACTTTGTAAAAACAAGGTTTTCTTATGACTATGTTTATACAGTATAACACATCTGTATTCATTATAGTATAACAACCATATAATAAATTAATCCCAAACTATTGTTTACTTTGTTGAAACATTTTTATAATATTTGCTCATGTCCCCTGCTCATGCACTTTATAATTACCAGAAGCAACAACAGCAACAAAACAGAAACAGGAAACTTTTTAAGAGATTATGATTTTGAGATTGATGTACTTCTTTAGATTTTTTTTCTTAATGGAAAAAAGAATTGTGAACTATTTCATTCATTGAAAGTCTGATAAAGGCTGGTGGAGCTAATGTCCTGAAGATAGTTAAGGGAAGTGCTTGCTTGTCAGGAGAGGCTATCTGAGCAGAGATCTGAATGTCAAGAAATGTAGTGAGATGGAAATCTAAGGGAAGCATATAGCAGGCTGTCTTAGTCCAGTCAGGCTGCTATAACAGAATATCATAGAGTGGGTGGCTTATACACAACAGAAATTTGTTTCTCACAGTTCTGGAGACTGAGAAGTCCAAGGTCAAGGTGCCAGCAGCTTTGTTGCCTGCTAAGAGTCTGCCACCTGGTGCAGCTGTCTTCTCTCTGTGCCCTCCCATGGTGCAACAGGAAAAGAAAACTTTTTGAAGTTTCTCTCATAAGGACACATAGTCTCATTCATGCAGGCTCTACTCTTACAAACTAATCCCCTCCCAAAATACCAACTCCAAATGCCATCATCTTAAGAGTTAGGATTCAACATTTTAATTTGCAGGGGACACAAACATTTAGTCCATAGCACCCATAGAGAAAGAGCAGCAAAAGCCTTAAGGTGGGAAGAGCTCAGGATGTTAGAAAAATAGATTTGTTGTCTGGAATGCTGTTATTTAGAGTGAAAGGCTAAATAAAGGGTTCTCCTAAGTCAGCAAGAGCCAGATCATATAAGGCATTGAAGTACACAGAAAAGCATTTAGATTTTATTTGAATGACTGAAGGAATTCTCTGTTGGTTTCAAACTTTCATAAAACTGCCCTTCTTCATTTTTCTCTTACTTTTCTGGTTGGTTTCAATTGTATTTTGTCCTTGTGAAATTTATGTCACATCTCTTTAAAGTCAAGGCTGCAGGAATCACTTCAGTGTCACACAGGCCTTGTGTATTTGGAAAGGCCATGTGCTGCCTGTGTTCCTACCTTCCAAGGTAGGTGTCCTCTCATGGGATTTACCCTAGGCCACATAAAAGCAAAGTCAGGCTAGCAGGCAATGGCTTGTGTAGGCAGCAGTTACAGGGAGTTTCCACTGAAGTGCAGCTGAGTATAATAATGATAATACCAACTCACAGAAACTGAAAAAAACTCACAAAAAGAATAAGTACTCTAATATCTAATATGGACTGTGGATGTGACCAGTGATGAAACCCTTCAAGAGAAGTAGGCTTGGTCTAAAAGCATGTAGACTGACATACGATTCTGTTGTTCTAGCACTAGGCTAAGAGCACAGATCTATTTATTGTATGGATATTTAGGTATTCATGATTATCATAGCACCAATATATCTTATCCTTAGCCTCCAATTTCTATTTCTTGTGTAAGCAATCTGTTTCTCAAGTTTCAAGATAGAATTTTTTCCACATAAGAACTCCAGTTTTTATATTCCAGTTTCTGTACAAATCTCTAGAAATAGCAATTCTGTTACTTTTCTTCTGAGTCCCTCTTTTGCATTCCTTATATGCCAGATGAAAATATTGATGAAATTGAGAATGACGTTACTTAGAACATTTGACAACTTGGACCTTCTTCCAGTTTGGAACACGGGGACAGAAAATCATATAACAATATATACCACACTCCTATTGTCACAGCTCATGTATAGAACTGTTCTCTCTTCAAGTCTAATTTATGAAAAGTCCCATCTTTCTCATGGAGACAGTGAAGTGCTTTTTAGTTGTCAAAAAATGCTATCAAGTGAAAGATACTTTAAACAATTACTCCAAATCGACAGACTGGGTTCTTCTAGCACTTTTAAGATTTTTACATTTGTTATCTATTTTCTATTTTCATGTCCTTTGTCATCATATTTGGTTTGTAATAGACATCTGTGGGAAGGCAGACACTAGATGTATGTGTGGGAGGACTGAATCTAAGTGCATTCATTAAGCCTGAGGTTTCTCCAAGTCCTAATAGAATAATTTTGAAGCCAAAATTATGAATATTTTGAACAAAGTTAAAGGTATTGTAGCTAATACCCTGAGGAGTTGCATCAGCTGAAGTTACTAGATGAATAATAGCCTCAGACTGGGAGTGAAATATGATACCCAAAGGGTGGTATCAGAGGTTCAAGGGAAGTATGCATAGTTTAAAAAAGTATACCCAAAGCTCTTCTTGTTCCTATTTGATTTCAGACAAACTCAACTTAATTAATGTTTAAGGAGGGTAAAAATTTTATGTGCACTGAACTGAGATTTTCTGTTAATCAAAAGAAGCATGGGTAAAAATAAAGATAATACTTAGGAACTTCCCTTGACTAATACTAATTATTATACTTCCCTAAAACATGTTTGAGTCATACATAGTTCCTTGCAAAATTTTTGCTTGTTCTTGAGAGATAGATCATGAGAAAATGTGTGGAATGCAGTATGAGAATATTCTGTGAGGTACAAACATCCACATATATCTGAAACAATTCCATTACAATGACACACTCTTTCTTTTTTTTCTGTCTACAGTTCCTTCAAGCATCTACTTTACTTGAGCTTTTATCCACCTATCAGCAAAAATGGCAATTTGCCAATGATCTGTTTAATGTGGTTCATGTGGATACAAATCAGGCAATCCAAACACTAAAGGAAATCTCTTGCTTTGTAAGTTATGTACACGCACATAATACTTTTCATCTTCAAAGCAAGTAATAAACACTAACTAATTAAACTCTGGGAGGGCGTTATGGAATGGCAGTTCATATTTTTAGATATCCTGGGGAATATGACCCTGTAGGTTGGAGGAATCTAGATTGCACAATTACAGAATCAGAGTTTTAGTTGGGAGGGTACTTATGACAGATCTCTCATTTTACATATAGTAAAGTTTTTGTAACTATTTCTTTTACCGAACCAGGGCCACATTCCACTGTTCTATCTTAAATTGTACTTGGGTTTCTGGTTGAAATGGAAAGCCATCTTTGCTTTCTGCTCTTCCTTTGTGTTTCATCTGTTCTCCAAAGAGATGCAAGGACAGATGGGGGTGAAATATGTATATTGAGAATGAAAGAAATTATTTTAGAAAAAACATAGGCATGCTATTTGTCAAATGTATAGTTGGACTGCCCATGAGGTGCTAAGTAAAAACTTGGAAGTCAGGCGCTAACAGTGCAATCCAAGATTTCTTCTGTAAAAATACATCCATACAGATTTCTGTATTTCTGGTAATATGGATGCCTACATATTTAACTGAACCTCTTGCCAAAAATAAAGATACCAGAAAAATAAGAAAACTCTAAAAAGCTTCAAGGTTAGTAAAGAATTACCAAAACAAACCTAAGTGAAGGTAGAACTCCAGAAAGAAAGAAGAGTCAAACTATTTTGTCATAGGTCATTTGCTGAACACTGAGAATTGAAATTATACTTGACAAATTTTGCAGAGCCACAGGGAGCTGAAAACAAAGTCTAGGGCCTAATGAAGGTGGAGAATCTCAAAAGGTAGAGATACTGTCCCCTAAAGCTGTGACCCCAAAGGATCTCTGAATCTGATAAAAGGATAAACCAGAAATAACCTATCCAAACAGAATTGCAAGAAACATTTCTTTGTCACTTTGCAGAGAAAGGAAAAATAAACGTTGTCACTTCAAATTGGATCAAATGTGATTCTGCAACCCAGTGATTACAAACAAATAAAAAGTACCTCAAGCTTTAATTTAAATTAAATTGTTCTAATAACATTGTTCCCCACGCATTTGAGAGGAGCAGAGCTGACTAATTCTAGAGGAGTGAACTTTCAGACTCGGCCTCAGATGATTTAACAACTCTTTTCCTAAGGAAAATGAGGAGTCATTCTCAAAATGTTACTACCAAGGAAAGTAACAAAGAACTACGAGCTAGAACCAATAGAAAGACCAAGAAGGAGAAACCAACATATGAATACTTCAGACACTGGAGTGACCAGATGCAGGCTGCAATTTAATGGTGCTTCCTATATTTAAAATAATAAATAAGAAATTTGAGAATACCTATAAATATGTTAAATAAAACATTATTTTTAAGTCCCAAGTAAAATTTGTAGAAAGGAAAATGTAATAATTGAGATTTAACTCAATACATGGATTTAAACAGGGGCTTAAGATGTTGAAAAAACAGTGAATTATTTAAGAAAAAGAAAAAATGCATTCAGACTGCAGCACAGACTAGAATATATTAAAAGTATAATAAATTAAGGGGCATTTAGGCAACAGCAGGAAGTTCTAACAAATATCTAATGTGAGGTTCAAAAATGCAGAAAATAGAGAATGGAAGAGTATCAAATATTTGAGAATATAACAAATAAAAATGTCTTTTTTTTAATGTTTATTTGAGAGAGAGCAAGCACATGCACAAAAGAGAGAGAGAGAGAGAGAGAGAGAGAGAGAGAGAGAGAGAGAGCAGGGGTAGGGCAGAGAGGGAGATAGAGAAAAAATCTCAAGCAGGCTCTGCATTGCCAGTTGCCTGCACAGAGCCTGATGTGGGGCTTGAAGCCATGAACTATGAGATTATGACCTGAGTCAAAGCCAAGAGTCAGACTGTCAACCAACTGAGCCACACAGGCATCCTGGAAATTTCTTAAAATTGATACAACACACTTAACTGATTTAAGATGCTAAAACCAGTGATAAATAAAAGCAAATTTTGTCATTAAAACAGAACGACAGAAGACCAAAACATTAAAAATTCTTAAAAGAAATCAGAAAAGTAGATTATTTTCAAAGAGCAAGATTTAGGTTTTACATTTGATTTATCAACAGAAGCAATGAGAGCCAGAAAATGGTAGGAGTGACATCACCAAGGTAGCCAAATAGGTCATTCCTGATTCTTCTCCCCATCACAAGAACAACTCTTCAAGAACAAGACAGCATTGAGAGAATCCTCCGTGTACCTCAGGGACTAAGACTACATTGTGGTGTAATAGTCGCTTCCTTCTCCCAGCACGGCATCATGAAAGGTCCTCCCTGAACCTTCGATTTTTCCAGCGGAAAAAAGAACCCAGGGTAAAGCCAGCTCCCCCAACGTTATCGGACACTTTGTGGGAGCCCCTACTCAGATCTCACACCACAGGGATTGCAGGAGAATCTGTGGGAAACAAACACTGAAAATCTGCCTGCAACAAAAAAGGTAGAAAGGAATTGCGAAAAGCAGCGCATGGATATTGGCAAAAGGAGTTCATACCTGCTGTGCCCAAGTAGTGATCCTTAGTTTTGCTCATCTTCAGAACCAACTCAGGGCTCACTCTGATCAGGACACTTGGTGGAGTACAGATCACCCTGATTGGGATCATTAAAGGTAGAGTTTTGCTAGGCCTAGAGTCTGGTTCGCCCAAGCACAGGCCAGGCGCTGAGTCTCTGCCTCACCTGGGGTGAATAACGCTTCCAGCCTCATCAGACTGTAAGGACACAGGTCTAAACCAAACAGACTCCATGACAGGCTTTAAGTCCCCCCTCTGATCTAGAAGGCCTAGGTTTCAGTTCCCTGAAACTATCAGGCAGTTACACATTGCCTAGAGCAAGAGTGACCACCTTCGCAACACCCAATCAGGGAAGGCCAGCTACCACTCTCCACATTCCTAAGGGTGAGGCCTGCAGGTGGGAACTTTAGATAGGACCCTGTTACCTAATGTTAAAGTTAACCCGATAGTCACCAAACAAGACCCTAGGCTCGCCCTGTAATTGGTTGATTTTAAAGGTACTCTAGATGTTGTAATTGGATCCCGGCAAAAGTAATGAATACTCTAGACAATGTGAATGATTAAACCTGCTGTCAATAATATTGTGTAATAATGATTGGATCACTGTACCTATGTCACAATTTCTTGTAACTCCCCCTCCCCAAACCCCACAAAAAGCCCTACCCACCTTTGTTCAGGGCTCTCAGTATGGACCCACTGTGTTGGTAAAGTCTGTGAGCCCAGAGCCAGAGCTGTAATAAAGCCCTTTCCCTTTGCATGCGTGCCTCAGTCTCCCTGGTGGTCTCTGGTCATTGAGGATATTGCAACTTGGGCATAACAAGACCAGGAGGGCTGGCAAAAACTCTGGGAAGCTGAATGGCCCAGGAGAGCTCCAGCCCAGAGGCAGTCAGACAGAGCTAATCACCCCCAGAGCAAAACCAGTTTCAGGTGCTGAGCATTCCAAGCCAGCACAGGCAGGAGAATTAATCCACCATCATGGCTGAGGGTAGCTTCTGGCCCCTCCTATCCAGAGAGCCTCTGAAAAATTGAGAGCAGCCTAGAGGACACCTAGGGATCATCCCCCTCCTATCTGGACGACTGGGACATACAACTCAAGAAATAATGGATCTATAAAACCGCCAGAAAACAATTTAAAAAATCAAAATTAGAGCTACCAGCAGTTCCATTTGTGAGACTATATCCCAAGATGACAAAAACACTAATTCAAAAAGATTTCTACAACTCCATGTTAGTAGCAGCATTATTTGTAATAGACAAGTCATGATAATAGCCTAAGTGTCCACCAATGGATAAATGGATAAAGAAGTTCTGGGAGAGAATTCTACTATTTGCAACAATACAAAAAGCCCTTG
The DNA here is from genome assembly GCF_006229205.1 of Suricata suricatta. NCBI lineage: Eukaryota > Metazoa > Chordata > Mammalia > Carnivora > Herpestidae > Suricata > Suricata suricatta. The sequence continues at coordinate 70,528,765 of NC_043710.1, forward strand.
AAGAAATTATGCCAAGTGATGTAAATCAGATAGAGAAAGACAAATACTGTATAATCAAACTTATGTAGAGAATTAAAAAAATTCAGAGAAAGAGATCAGACTGTGGTTGCAAGAGGTGGGAGTTGAAGGAGGGAGAACTGGAGGAAGGTGGTCAAAGCTGTGAACTAACAGTGATAAGATAAAGAAATAATAGGGAGGTAATGTTCAATATGAAGACTCAGCTAACGCTACTGTAGGTTATACAGGAAAGTTGTTAAGAGAATAGATTCTAAGAGTTCTCATCACAAGGAGAATTTGTTTTTCCTTTACCCTTCTTTTTATCATATCTATATGAGAAGATGGATATTAGCTAAACCTATTATGATAGTCATTTCACAATATGTGGAAGTAAAACCATCATGCTGTATGCCTTAAATTTATACAGGGATGTGTGTCAATTATTTCTCAGTAAAACTGGAAAATATTTTTTAAGAATGAAAATGGCAGGAACACCTGGTTGGCTCAGTTGGTTAAATGCCTGACTTCAGCCCAGGTCATAAGCTCACAGTTCATTAGTGTGAGCCCCACATCAGGGTCTGTGCTGACAGCCCAGAGCCTGGAGCCTGCTTCAGATTCTGTGTCTCCCTCTCTCTCTGACCCTCCCCTGCTCATGCTCTCTCTTGAAAATGAATAAACATTTAAAAAAATGAAAATGGCAGAATTAACAGAGAGATGGCACTGAATTAACCAGGAGAAAATGACTATCAAGTTACTTATCTATTCAACAAGTTATCTTTGAAAAGGAGGATGAAAAAGAAAAAAAAATTAGGAAATATAAACTCAGGATGCTACCAGCAGACCCTCATTAATAGAAATAATAAGCAATTCCTTTAACATGCTACCAAGGAAGAGGATGTGAATCCATCATGGAAGGGAGAAGTAGTTTTATCGCCGATACTGTTTAGGATTGTTGGCCCATGGTAAGAATGAAGAGTAGACATTAGGTGAGATTTTTATTTTTCTTTAACTCTTTACAGTGTTCTCCAGTAGAGCCTGTATACATCATAGACTGATTCTGATGCCCTGAGGAGAAATAGAGTCAAGTATGATAAGTAACTCCCAAATGAATAGAATTTGGCCAAACCACTAGCACCTGCCAAGGCAGAAATCATTATATATTATAATGTATAAATACACATATATGTATATTTATATGTATATGCGTATGTATATATTATATATGTATATGTGTATATAATCTCCCAAAATCAAACTCTCTCTTCTCTCTATTTCTGCCCAGATATTAGAGAGCTCTCTGAGTATGGGGTTTCTTTTGGGGGTGGAAAACATGTTCTGAAGTTTGATTATGATGATAATTGTACAACTTTGTGAATATACTAAAAACCTCTGAATTATATACTTCAGACAGATAAATTCTATGGCATGTGAATTATATTTCAATAAAACTATTATAAAAAGCAAAATATTGACAACATTTAAATTAGCAACTTCTGTTCTTTATAAAAGAAAACTTCATAGGCAGCAAAGGTGAAAGTCATACTACAGAGTAAGATATTTACAACATATATAAGCCACAAAGGACTACTGTACAGAATATATAAAAATAGTAACAATAAAACTGTAAAAGAAAGACGGGCATCTGATAAAACAGGAAATTCAAATGGAATAAACATGAAGAATCAATCAGTCTTAATAGGAATACAAATTAAAACCAATTGAAATGAATTTTATTGTTAGATTGGCAAAAATTTATGTCTTACCATAACACCTTTTTGCAAGAAGTTAAAGTGATGGACATTCTTATACATTTCTAGTGGGAATGTAAGTCAGTCTGTTTCAGTTTTTGTAGGGAGGCAATAAAATTGAGATATTTAAGAGGATAGTTGTCTCCTACATATAATGGCTGTTCCATAGATCAATATTTCAAATTTCATAGGAGGATTAAATGAGTAGATATTTGTAAAGCACTTACAACATTGTCTGGTGTTCACTGAGCATGTAATAAACATTAGCTATCATTTTTTGATCCTCGACTGATTTTTCTTGTGGTCTCTTAGGGGTCTCAGAATATATATAGCACTATCTTCCGTTCATATGTAAATAATATATATAGTTTCATAGATAGTATATAAATATATATTTAAGTAAATACTGAGCATAAAGAGTATTGTAATTATTGGTTTAGCTCAGGTGAGGGGGATGTAAATGTCTTTGTGCAAAGAGACCAACTAGGAAAGAACTCCAGAAGCTCTTCTCCCTCCAAGTTTTGGCACTGCCAAATTAGGAAAAGTCTTCCAATAAAAAACATTCAGCTAGAAGAAGAGAAGGGAAATGCAAGATCCCTGCAGAGCTCAGTTGAAAGAAGAAAGCAGAGGGGACAAAGCAGAACTTGCTCTCTCATTCTTCCCAAATGCAACGCATAAGATAGCAAAATAAAGTGATTAGGAGAGACCAGGAGCAGGTTCTGGGTCTTTTGAAACCTGAGCTTTTTCTTCTAACATTCACTGCTAAATTTTTTCTTGTTGCTTTTTGTTGGTGTTATTAGAAGTAGGCATTCATCAGGTTTTCTACTTGATGATGGCATGTCAGAGACCTCTAGTAACCATGGTCTTTTTTAACTAAAGTGAAAAAGAAGAAGAAATCCAATCTTGTTGCAGAACTTCTGGGGTTGCTAACTGTTGATCAAACACTGTACCTGAGGGATACTCTTGCCTGCATCTACTAGGGTGCCAGGGCACAGTAGCCTCTCAAGCCATCAACAATGATTGGGTATCATTTTGGATCTCTATAATATAGCAGTTGCTCTGCTAGATAGTAAAACACAGTCACTTCTCAATAAATTCCTTTGGCTAAATAAGTCATTGTTGGATAAATGACACAATCTAAACCTGAAAAGTTACAAAAGAGAAACATTTAGATACATTTTTCTTGAGAGGACAAGGTTTAGTTCATGACTCAATACATGTTGCATGAATCAATTTATAATGGACAGATGAACTTATGGAAGAGTGTAAGGTGTGGATAACCTCTAGTAAACAAACTTCTGAGGGGCATAACCTTCCAAAATTCTTGCAACAGATATTTGTCCAAGTGCCTCTTCTTGCTATGTACTTTGGTTGGATAAGAATGTGACTTAACCTCTGTCCTTCGGAAATTCACCTTCTAACAGGACACTTATTTTCTTCTAAAACTGCGTGTGGCTTCACTCATCACAGAGACCACATCTGCTCAGTCTTCTTACACTTCTTTTCACTATTTTGGAGTAGTTCTGAAAAGCTGACTTGCTAGCTGCTGTGGAAACTGACCAAATAGGGAAACCTGTTTCTTTGCATTACAGGCAAGTCTAGACTGAAGGAGGATGGTGGAGGGTTTTTACCTATTAAGCAATGGAAGGTATCAGTCTCAAGGGAGAGGAATTTCAGGGTACAAGTTGTGGTTATTTGACTCTTCAGTGCAGTCTTAGAGATTCCTTATAGAGTAGGAAGGTTTTAGAAATTACTGGATATAAGGGTAATGTGTGGTTTATTGAGTGAGCGTTGGGGGATGGGGGTACTTTGTATGCATTTCTTCTAAATCTAAGAATATGACAAGAACATCAAACACCCACATGCCTGAGCTATTTTTAACCAACTACAAATAATATGCCAACAGTATAATGTCTTTTTAAAAAGAATGTTCTACTCCTTCCCAGATGGCTTCATAGAAATATAGATGTTATGCAATTATCACTATGGTAACCCCATATCTAGCAGCAAGAAATCAGCATGTCACTTATTCCTAACGTTCCCTTGCCTTTTTTGAGCAACAGAATCCTAATCAATATATCTCTCTTTTGTAGCACTACCAGAACCTTTGAATCTTGTTTATATTATCTAATCTTTGCCCCCACACCACATATACAGGCTTGCACACACATGCACAATATTAAAGTTAAAGCCATAGTGAGGATTTCATAAGAGGATGTTATATAAACATTATTTTTCAAATAAATGAATTATCTATTCTGGAATCTCCCTCAACTTTGCAAAGAGCAGTCAAGAGTTGATTTGCGGAACTGCTAAAGCAACGGGTAATTTCAATATTTAACAGATACAAGTTTTAGAAACATGATTGCTGGTATATCAAGAAAAACCATTACGTATTTTCATTGTAACAGGCTAGTCTGGCACCAGTGTAGGATTAGAAAGAAGCTGCAAATGGAAACATCTATCTAGATTTATTAGGATATTTTGTCAGCTGAGTCTAGCACCCATGTAATATGCTTAGGAAAAAACTATGATCCTTTAATTTTGTCTTCCATAGATGCAATAGTTTTAGCAAGTCTTTTCTATTATTATACAGAAGATGTAAATATTCAGATGTTTACTCCACTTGATCAGATAACCCTTTCAAATTTATCTATGTCCATGGGCTTCTCTACTCTTCATCCATTAGCCCATGCACCCACTTTCTTTTTGTCATAACTCAGCTGGTATATTCATTATCTAATGCTGCGTAATTATCCTGAAACATGCTAGCCTAAAACAACTAACATTTATGATCTCACATCTTCCCTGGGTCAGGTAACCAGCTTGGCCGGATGCCTGTGACTCAGGCTCTTTCACAGGTTGTGAGTGTCAGCCAGGGTCAAAGTCATTCCTTGTTTCAGGCAGGGGAACGATCCATCTCCAGGTTCACTAACACGGCTGTTGATAGTCTTCAGGTCTTCATTGGTTGCTGAACCGAGAATTCAGCTCCTTGCCAAATGGACTTTTTCCATATGACTACTCACAACATCACAGTTTGTTTCCCCAGAATGCAGGGGGACAGAGAGAGATCAATCAACTGAGATTGAGAGATAGTGAGGGTGGGGAGAGTTATACAAATATAAAAGCAGCAGAATCTTTTTGCAACTCAGTGTCAGAAGTGACATTCCAGAATTTTTGCCCTATTTGTCAAAAAAGAGGCACTAGCCCACACTCAAGGGTGGGTTGGTTACACAAGGCTGTGAATACCAGGAGGCAGGAATTATTGAGAGCCATTTTGGAGGCTTCCTACCACAGATGAATTCTGAGATTGCAAATATGAACGGGCATTCCATTTTAAATGTATGTCTATCAAAAGAAGAGTGAGAGTTTACTAAGGAAAATACATAATGTTTTCTAGGCTTAAATATAAATGATTTAAAAGTTATCTGATGTTCATTTTAATCTTGCCATCACCATCCTTGGTACAATCAGTGAGGTTAACTAAAATTTGATGCTTGCATATGGTGATTCTCATGTGTAGAGAAAATTAATTATGTCTCAGAATCTGATGTGAGTAATAAAAGAATTTTGAGTCAAAATTATCTTAGATTCTAAAAATCTTCCAATATAAACTATAATTTTATTTTCTATCTGAAAGGAGTGAGCAGTTATTGAAAAGATGAGCATGAAGTAGCAAGGGAGGAAGCATAAATGTGTCCACTTAGCCAATTTAATCCAAGCAACATAGTTAATCAATAGGGCTATAATGCCACATGTTAATCATTTTTTAATCCTATCCCTAAAGCTTGTGAATTTCTCTTTTAGGTTTGATGTCCATAGCAGATATTAATTGGAGCCACCAAAAAATTTTAAGAAAGATTGAATTCATTTTAAAAAATCACATTTACTCTGTGGTTCTCCTCCACTCTACTGGGCTGGGGAGAAGTTATATATCATTCAACTGGGGCCAAGCTCCCCCTTTCTAGAGTTAGATAAAGGTCCAGAGGATTTAAATAGCCTAAAACACATGGGATCCCTCTGGCCTGGATCCACACTGGTGACCATTCATATATTCACTTCTCCAAGCTACATCAAGGCTTGAAAAGTAACTGGATCTGTGAAAATCTGAATCTGAATCTTAGAAACTTGGTCAAGGCAGGAAGCCCCAGGGAAGGGAGTTTAGTCTCCCTAGGAAAGCACCACTTGGTGAGTTCCTTCTGAGATCCTCACAGTTCAACGAATGAGGCAGTTTTCGTCTCACAGACAATGGCAGCTTGGAACACTTATTCCTTACTTTCCATGAACAGAGATAATAATCATCTCCCTAAATTCCCCCAGCCCCCACTCTCCATGAACACAATTCTACTCTTTTTCACATAAATACTTCCTTACATTGGAACAAAGTAAATATCACCTTCTTTTTTAATATCACCTTTTAAAAGTATTGCTTTATTCAAAGCATCACTGATTTCAGATGGGAAGGACCGGAAGTTAAAAATCACTCTTTTTCTATGGCAATATAACCAAAACATAAATTAACACATTTATAAATTTTGCTATCACACATATGAGATAAAATACTCCATATTGGGGCGCCTGAGTGGCTCACTTGGTTAAGTGACTGACTCTTGATTTTGACTCAAGTCATGATTTTCAGATTTGTGAATTCCAGCCCTGCCTCCAGCTCTGCCCTGGCAGTGCAGAGCCTGCTTGGGATTCTCTCTCTCTCTCTCTCTCTCTCTCTCTCTCAATCTCTCTCTCTCTCAAAACACATAAATAAAAGATACTCCATCCTGTCATAGTGGCTGGACACTTACCATTAAGTATGACATTTTTCCAGTAAGTTATGCAGAGTCAGGTTAATCTCTACCTAGGATAGTCACACCACTATTTATTGGGATAAAAAGAAGCCTGGATTGTCCCTGAATGTACGGTACATAACACCCTTCTCTAAACCTCTTCTAAAGTAAGCGATCCATAATCCTCCAAGTCTGTCTAGCTCTCAAATAGACGAAAACACCAAACCTTGGGAAAGAAAGAAATAGCAAAAAGAATTAGAGAGAAATGTAAAAGGGACTCTTACATTGTTGTTGGCACTTGCTCAAAATTGGAGGCATCCTTGGCATTTTGCTTTTACATATTATAGTTAAAAATGAATCCATAATTATGCCTTATGGAGTAATTCTGACAGAAATGTATGTCTCCATTAGTTTACCTCGCAAGCACTCTTTTATGGCCCAGCTATAAAAATCAATTGTATTTGTTACTGTGGTGCTGGTACCTTACAATAAAGTTTATCAAATAAGCAACTTGTTCATTCCAATCTGGCAGTTATTCATGCCTTTCTATACAGCTAGGTGACACCTGTCAAAATATAATTATTGTTTAGCCCTTTTTTTCTTTTATTTGTGCATTCTACAAGGCTACAGGGGCAGCAAACCTAATCTGAGTATCATAGAAATGTCAGTGTCTAGTTCATAATAACTATCCAATAAATATTCCTTAGTAAATTATTAGAGAGGGGAATATGAAATATAAAGGCTGGGGGGAGGGCTCATGCCTGGTTCGCTCGGTCAGTTAAGTGTCCCGCTCTGAATTTTAGCTCAGGTCATGATCTCATGGCTTATGAGTCGGAGCCCTGTGACAGACTCTGTGCTCACAGCTCAAGCCTAGAGACTGCTTCGGATTCTGTGTCTCCTTATCTCTCTCTCACTCTCAAAAATAGATAAAAACATTACAAAAATTTTTTAAAGGCTGACGGAGAGACAATGTAACAAATCTGCTCTTTAAAGGTTTTTCTGTACTAAAACAAAGCCAAGTAAATGAAGTTGAAAATCAGGACATTTATTCCCCACACCTCCCATTTTTTATTTCATTTTGCAACAAATATGATTTTATCTTGTGCAAAGTCATAAGTTTTGCAAGTTTTAGAATTAATATTGGCCAGATTCAGGGCATTTATACTGCTAATTAGTAAATGTTTGACTTTGGGCAAGTTACTCTTCCATATTAAGTCACATTTTTCTTACTTCTAAAATGTGAACTATGAGGGCGCCGGGGGGCTCAGTCGGTTGAGCGTCGGCTTCGGCTTAGGTCATGATCTCACAGTTCGTGGGTTCAAGCCCCGCGTCGGGCTCTGTGCTGACAGCTAGCTGAGTCTGGAGCCTACCTCGGATTCTGTGTCTCCTTCTCTTTCTCTGACCCACCCCTGCTCATGCTGTCTCTCTCTGTCTCTCAAAAATAAATAAAATATATTAAAAAAATTTTAAATGTGAACTATAGCAGTAACCAGCTCACAGAACTTTCCTGGGAATTAAAAAGACAATTTTCTTAATAGCACTCAACAGGGTGCCTACCACATGTAAATCTTTAATACATAGACTAGCAGCTATGATAATATTTTCATTTTGCTTTATGGTCATGGACACAGGCTGTTCGTACTGCCTTTTTCTCTCCCAAGAAAACAGTAAAATTCCAAGGAGAGATGGGAGTAGCAGTCAGTAGGGGAAAGGGACGCAAAGACATTTTTTTGTACACAGAGTACAGTAGTTCTGCTCTTGTATGTCTAAATTGTCTGAAAGCCGTTAGCCAATAGGTGACCCTTAAGGGATAAATAGGCCCCACCTAGTGGCCTGATTAGGGAATACATTGTAATGGTGTCCATTCACAATGACCGAATTCTGGAGTTTGTTACAGCAACACATCTCCTAGCCCAAATCTATTAGTATCATGTTAAAAATAAAAACAACTGTCATTCCCTAAGGACCATCTAGTTCCAGGCTCAATTCCGCAAGATGAATTTACTATTTACAACTTTTATGGAGAAAACTGATGCTAAGCTGGTTATATAATATTTCCCAAATCATTCAGATAATCAGTGACAAAGAATGAAAAATAGCCTTTCTGCTTCCAAGGTCTATGCCCTCAATGATTCAATCACTTGGCCTATAAATATCACAAGGAGGAAATAACCTTCCCATGTACCTGACAGAAAGTTTGTTTCCCTCATTTGCACATATTTAAGCATCTCTGTGTTTTTGGTTTCATATTTCTGTATGTAAAGTTAATTGCTGAAAAGGCTTTAGCTTAGTTAATTGGAACACTCTCTAAGGTCAGATTTAACTTCTCAAATGCAAAGCTGGTGTGACATCTTCCAGGGGCCTGGTTCCCAGCTCTATCAGACTGCTTCTCATTCTGTAAACTTACCATGCCTGTTTTTTTGTTTTTTTTTAATCTTAGCACAGGTGGTTCCTTCTGCTAGAATGCCCTATCAACCTTGCAGACATGTCTACTTCCTTTCTTTTCTTATGATTCCTGACAAGCACCTCTGTTAAGCTTTCTAAGAACTCTTACTCCACTCCAAGCAGTGAGGTCCTCCTCTATGTCTTCAACTCACCTCCGACAAATCTCAGCTCTGCCATTTCCCATATTTTGTATTACTTTCTGTTACATGTCACTCTCCTGCTTTGCTACAACTAGACTGTGATCTTAAGAGAAAGTTTCATTTTTGCTAGAACTTCTCGTTGCTCATTATAGGGCTTGACATGTGGCATACACCCCATTAACATGACTGAATAAATCATCATCTGTATTAATAAATATCATCTCTTATTTGCATTTTTCTTCTTCTCTTAAAAATGGCTTCTCCAACTGGGGAGAGTGAGGGACACAAATCAGGAAAGACTATTGAATACTGAAAACGAACCATGGACTGAAGGGGGAGGGGGAGGGAGGGAAGAGGGTAATGGTCATGGTGGGCGGCACTTGTGGGGAGAAGCACTGGGTGTTATATGGAAACCAATTTGACAATAAACTATACCAAAAGTAAATAAACATTAAAAAATGGCTTCTCCAAAATTTAAGAAAGCTATCTATGCCACATTTTGACATTCTGTGCCTGTCCCTAACACAGGACATTTTCGGTGACGTTATCTAATACCTTAGATATTATGAATCATGTCTGGGGCACCTTAGGTCGCCTAACATAAATCAACGTTTCACTTTTAAGATTCAGGACAGTATAAACTGCTGTTAGAAGCAGCCGCCTTGTACTGAGTACATTTCTTTTAGTAACCAGTGACCAAGGGAAGTGAGTGAAAATACTAACTTTAGTTTTTCAAAAGCTTCCTGATAGTATTGATCCAAGCATGGGCAGATGGCTTCTTACAAATAGACTCCAGGTGGAACGATATTAGCTTATTTTTAATCATTCCTCTTCTAAATATGTTGTGTTTTTCTTTCACAGAACAAAGAATTGAATCAATTCCAGACTTCTTGGAGCCAGAAGAACTTAGGGAAATGATGACTACCAGGGTATGGGTTTTAATACATCCTTATATACTAAATATATACACATACATAAAATCACATATAATATGATTTAGTTGAAAATAATTTTTAAAACTCAACCTAATATCCTGAAGACAATATATTGTTGTCCCTAACAATCAAGCCTATCTCTATAGAGGTATTCTAAGAATAAGATTATTGTCACTGATAATGATAGGTGAAGAGTTATCCTCATCATATAGCCTCAAAGATTATTATTTAAAACAAAAATTAATGTCCATTTATTTTTCAGAGAGAGAAGGACAGAGTACAAGCAGGGGAAGGGCAGAGAGAGAGGGAGGCACAGAATCTGAAGCAGGCTTCAAACTCTGAGCTCTTAGCACAGAGCCTGATATGGGGCTCAAACCCAAAAATCATGAGACCGTGACCTGAGCCAAAGTCAGATGCTTAACCAACTCAGACACCCAGGCCCTATTTTTCTGTTCATTTTTTTTTTGAGGGAGAGAGAGAGAGAGAGAGGGAGAGAGGAAGAGAGAGGATCCCAAGCTGGCTTCACACTGCCAGCACAGAGCCCTGTGTGAGGCTCAAACTCATGAACTGCAAGTTCATGATCTGAGTTGAAATCAAGAGTTGGAGGTTTAACTGACTGGGCCAACCAGGTACCCCTAGCCTGAAAGATTACTAATCATATATTTGGTCAAGTACTTGATAACATTCATTCACTTAGTTATTCCTTCCTTCCTTTCTTCATACATTAAATAAATCTAGGAGATATTCTGATCACGGGGGATAAAATGACACAAAATGCAAGCCTGACTTTCAGTGTGATGGCAATGTACTGTGTGGATGGGTATAAACAACTACGGTGCAGTGTGAACAAATGTTTGCATTGTGCTCTGTAGGCAAAGCCATGCCAATACAATGAAAGGTTTCAGGGTCGAAGTGGTATCTGACAAAGAAGATGATTACAATGTGATTTCCTTCTAATTTCTAAGAGTCCAATGCTCCATAATTGCTGAATTTTTAAATGAGGTAAATGCATCATCACATCAGAGAAAAGACACCTTCCCTAGAAACACAGGGGTTAGGAAAGGAAAGCATCCTAGAGAAGGGGCCTCTCCCGTACCTTGTACAGGAGGATCAGGGATGGGTCAGGTGAGTGTGGGGTAGGAAACATCCTAAGCCAAACGATAACTCACATGGGAGAAAAACAGGGTGTCTGGGAAGCTGCCAGCCTTTGGACTTGGCTGGTGAACCCTGGATCGGTACTTCCTCCTATGTGCCACCTAACATTATCCCCGCTGCATTCCATAAGTCGGTGATTCGGAGGAATGCGGCAGCCAGGGCCAAATATGGAAACAGCAGAGCTTTGAAAGTTAGCTCTGTTATTCAGTATTTGATTGACTTTTGATAAATTACGATTTCTCCAAGTTTCTCCATCTGCACGGTGAGGGTAAAGATGGTCAGCATTCCTTTCATGTGTCTTTTTAAAGTAGTTACATTAATTAAAAAATATAATTTATGTGAAGAAGCTATGCAAATTACCATTCAAATGTTAGTAATGTTTCTTGGATTCAAAAATAAAGTGAAGAATTAGAGCTAGTAGAAATGTCAAAGTAGAAAAGGCGGGAGGAAGTAATGAGCAAAAAGTAAAAAAATAAAGTGTAAATGGTATCCTAGGACTCTATATATACCCCAATATTTACAAGATGGCTCTGTAGGTACTTACGCTGTTCTGAATCCTCGATGTCTCAGAGATTGATTGAGGCCCTGTATAACACTGTATCTTCAACTTACTGTGACAGAATGAGACTAAGTAAGAAAGGTACCCTCATATTCAGTTTTTCTTTAAATTGATGCCATTTCTCCCCCAACCCCCCCACCCCCAGTTGGTGTCAGGGATTTTTGCTGTCACACTAGCTTTGTCAGACAATAATAAAAACTAAGCTACTCATTGGCCACCTGAGTGGCTCAGTTGGTTGAGCATATGACTCTTGATTTTGGCTCAGGTCATGATTTCATGGTTCATGGGTTCAAGCCTCGAGTGGGGCTCTGCGCTGATTATGAGTCTGCTTGGGATTCTCTGTCTCCTTCTCTCTCTGCCCCTCTGTGCTTGCATGCACATGTGTCCTCTCTCTTTCAAAATAAATAAATAAGCTTAATTAAAAAAACATAAGCTATTCATGCATCATTTGGCTTTGGTGAAAGGAAGTCCAGATGATGAATGAATGATGCATTTTTACCATGATATTCAATGATATTCATTTTTCTTGATTCAAAAATGATAAAAAGCAGGAAAAACAGAGAACATTTTCTTTTTTGAATAAAGGAAATGTTAAGGTTGGACAGTATCACAAATCGTACTGGGAATAGTAGGTTACTAGAAATATCTTTTCCTTTCTATGACAGTTTGACCAAATATAAGTAAAAGTAAATAAATAAAGAGGGAGAGAAAGGGAGGGAGAAAGAGAGATTCCATATCTTCAAATATATTTAAGGGAGGGAAAATAAATAAGTAAATAAATAAATAGGGAGAGGTTCCATATCTTCAAATATATTTAAGAGAGAGAAGAAAGTCACAAAAGTTATGAGGAGTTTAGGAATATCAAAACACTGTATTTATTTCCCATGGAAATTTGGTCTATAAATAACTGTGCTGGCCCTATTTTAACATCAGGTACAGAGCTGCAGAAAGTGTTTTTAAGGGACTGGGAAATTAAAGCAAAGTCACATTTGTAAAATTTGAGGCTGGTGACCTGAAATGCTCAATTAAATTAGTCAAAGATTCAGGAGAATGCTGCCTTCCAGTGAGGTCTCCTGAGGCTGTGGTCCCAAGGCTTGTCTTTGCGATGGGATCTCTTCTCCTCTTGTGTTCACTGGGGCTGGCAGGGCCCAAGCGATGAGTGAGGTGATTTTATTTAATGTGGTCGTTCTACCCCTCCTCACTGCAAGACATTTAAAAGACATTGAAATGGTTTCACTAAATATTTTATGTAATCTCCCATTGTAAGTTCTTCTCCCTGAAATTTTCTCTCTACAGACAGAGAAATGTTGGAGCCAGAAAAGAATGTTAACACAAAAAGGAAATAGGTAAGCACTATATTAAGCAACTTTTCCTTAAATGTAATTGAAAATCTGAAGATGAGTATTTGATGTTCAGAGCTATGTTTTCTTTGGGGTTTTTTGTAAATAAAAGTATTAAATATTATTTATTTGCATAATAATAGACACTAACATTTAATGATCTGCTATATAATATGCTGGCTTTATTTTTTTCCAATTTTTTGAAGTTTTTTTATTTATTTTGAGAGAAAGAGTATACAAGCAGGTGAGGGGAGCAGGACAGAGAGAATCCCAAACAGGCTCCAAATTGTCAGCTCAGAGCCAGACACAGGGCTCAAAATCATGATGTGAGCCGAAATCAAGAGGCAGACACTTAACCCACCCAGGTGTCCCTACATGACATGCTGGCTTTAAATGAAGTATCTCACGTAATTTTCTGAGGTCCTATAATGTAGCTATAGCTACTCTCATCCCCTCTATCCAAACAAAGAACATGATTAAGCAATCTGAGCAAGTGCCACACTGAGCAAGTGATGGAGTTTGTAGCTCATATGGCCTAACTTTAAAGCCATTGTTAACTCATATGATTTGCTCCCTCCATCAACATTGTTACTTCCTGTTACTACTAATTCCTGGCTACTGGTCCAGTCCATCCTGTTGGTTGAGTCAATGAAAGGATTCTCAGGTGACACAGGGACACCTAGAACAGGAGGTGCTGTACAAGTACCAATCACTGTTCTCTCTTGTAAGACCAAAATACGTGTAGTTCTAGGTTTCTTTGTAGGACTAATTCACAAGTTCACTTCAGAAAATATTCTCTGCAATCACTGAAGACTTGCACAGACGCCCAGAATTCTCCTTCCTGTCTACCAGAAGTTGTTATAGACTATATAAAACAAGCATGTTTTATATATTTCCTGTTCCATAATCCAGAATGGTTTTATTGCCTGAAATAAGTTGGTCCAATGTTTTTAATCTATGTTCCTGACATTCGTAAACTGCAGAGATCTCTGATGCAGTCAGTTCCCAAAGAACTCTTTATTTTTAAAAAAAATCCCTTGTGAATAAGTAAGAAAGATAAGAACCTGTATCTTTTTATATATTTCTTTCCTAACCTGCCTTTGAAGTTGCTCACTTGGCCTAAGAAATCATAACTTTTAGTTTGAATAATATCAGATTAGGAGATTTCATTTCTCAGAACTCCATAATCTCTGCCCATCTCTGTTAATAGCCACCACATAGGGAGTTCTTCCCAACTCCAGAAAATGTGATCCTCTGCTTACATTATGTCACTTAGGCCTCAAGACAAGTCCATGAGTGTGATGGTCTCTATTCAGGGAAGAAGGACCTACAGCAAAAGGGATTCCACATCCCAGTTGTGGTTAAGTAGCTGAGATTAGTTTCAATCACTGTCATTTTACTGGGTTTTTTTTTAATGTTTATTCATTTTTGAAAGAGAGAGAACTTGAGCAAGGCAGTTGCAGAGAGAAAGGGGGACGAGGATCTGAAGCTGGCTCTGCCCTGACAGCAGAGAGCCCAACGTGGGGCTGGAACTCACGAACTCGTGAGATCATGACCTGAGCTGAAGTCAGATGCTCACCTCACTGAGCCACTCAGACACCCCCGTCCTTTCACTGGTCATACATGTTCCCAACCACACTACTGGTCTCTCTACTTCTGCCACTTGACTCTCCAGATATTTTTACTAGGAAAACACAAATGTATATGCATAATTCCTTTATAAAACACTTTAGTGCTTCTTGAAAAAGTTCTTTATATACTAAACTTTCTAATATAATGATCAGAAATCTGGGCTCTTTAATATTCATTTGGATAAAAGTGGTTGGAAATTACCTAGAGTTAAAATTATTGAATCTGAAATTAAAAATAGTGTATTCTTTTCTCCTTTCACTTTACATTATGCACAGTTGATAACAGTTCACATAAATTAAAGGGAACCCTAGAGTCCCACCATCACCGCTGACAGAGGGAAGGCAGAGGAATACCCCCTGTTCCTTTGCATTATCACAATTATCTTTGAAAAAACATTTTCATTGCTTTAAGCCATGTTGACATAGGCCAAACATTGTTAGTAGCTTTTTCCTTCCAGATGTGCAGACTGCAGAGGTCTACTGAGAATAGACCTTTTTGTTGTTGTTACAGAAGAGGAAGGACATTTTACACTCCTTAAAACTATTAACGAACACCTAAGCCCTAACATAAATGCCTTGTCAAAGAAGACTCACTAATCTCACTTTTTATTTTGAGAGAGAGAGAGAGATTAGGGGAGGGGTGGGGCAGAGAGGGGGAGAGAGAGAATCCTAAGCAGACTCTGTACTGCCAGTGTGGCACTCAATGTGGGCCTTGAACTCACAAACCATGAGATCAAGACCTGAGCCAAAATCAAGAGTGGGATGCTTAACCAACTAATCTCATTTTTAAAAAATGTTTAAGAAAGCTGAATGCAAGCAATTCTGTGTATCTGTGATGCCTAAAGCAAGCATGAGTTACTGGGTTGATCACTGAGAATTCTGCTTGTATTTCTATTAGGATGATTTCAAGATTAAAGACCATGTTTATCATAAGGTCTTCTATCTATTGTTTTTAAATATCGAGTAAAGAACTTTTCTCTCCTGGGGCCTGGGGCTCTTTTTATATATCTGATACTTCCTTAAGATTCCAGACCCATCTTTCCCTTTCTCTAAAATGGAGTTTTCGGGGGTGGAGCCAAAATGGCGGAGAGGAAGGGAGCTCTGTAAACTCCCTCCGCACCGTTTTTCGAACTGAGAGGGATATTACGTTCAACTGAGAGAGCGGAAGGAGAAAATACGAACTCCAGAAGGAATAGAACCT
>NC_043710.1:70544796-70553030 GCF_006229205.1 Suricata suricatta
GGTTGGGGGGGGAGGGGGGAGGGGGGAAGACAGGTGGTGGTGATGGTGGTGGGCACTTGAGGGGAAGAGCACTGGGTGTTGTATGGAAAACAATTTGACAATAAAATATTATGGAAAAAAAAAATAAAATAAAATAAAATGGAGTTTTCAAAGCCCCCTACAAATTAACATGTCTAAACTAAATAGAGTTTGTCCTAAACTAGTAACTTCTATGTTCTATATTGATCATTGAGAATCACTGTTCTTCATAATTATAAGTTGTAAGTACCTCTAAATATTCCTTTCTGTCTTCAATCAGTCCTTCCATTCAAAATATACTTGATTTCCTAATATATGCTCCACAATCTTATTTGGCCATTTGGGGCTATCGCAGTGAAAAAATAAATAAAAATTCAGAAAATGCTTACTTCATTGAACACATTGTAGTTGAGGGAGTGAGACAATGAAGAAACAAAAATATATAAAATATCAGTTGATGATAAAAAGCTGTGGAGAAAAATGAAGCAGGGAAAGGCGACACAGGCGCTAGGGGAGAGTTTATAGACCTGCATGAGGCAGGATCGGGATGTCAAGGGCTCCCAGTGGTAACTGCTACCAACAAAGCGAAAAGGCAGTGGATTTGATCTGTTGGTTCCAAGGCAGATGGCAGTCGTGAGTCATGTATGTTGGAGAACATAGCCGGCAGTGATTACAAACAGCACACAGATATTCAGCTTCCTTTTCAGACTTGCCGAAGATGACTGGTGAAGCCAGTGATTTTGGATCCCTACCTGACTTATCCCAAGGCCAAGAACTCACTCACAACTTCAAATGCCAGAGGCATGGGGTCCAGTGAAGGGGACAGGGCATAGCTGCTCATATTTCACGCTCACCAAACTCCCTTGATTCTATGTCTCTTACCATAACTACTTTATAATCCCAAATCCCAGGTTGAGTAAAGTGCCTCCTTAGTTGTTCTGTAAGATTTCAAAGTAGAATGGGGGAGAAATCACAAACCATCCTGTTGCTCTGAAACTATTACTTCTCACTATAACCCATGAGAAAGTAAAACCCACAAAGCAAGAACCGTGTGTTGTTCAACATTTTATCTTGTATGTGTGTCTTAGAATAAAACTGAGTAACTATTTATTTGACTTACCCCAGGAGATAGGCTAAACATTGCCCTCAACATGTTCAGCAATTAGTCCTTGTAAAGACTACACTTCTTAGCCAATCCTCCAAACTTATAAATCAACGGTGTTCGTGGCCTGACTTGACTCCTATTCTATTATTCCACATAAACCACATTCCAATTATATTGAACTGACTTCTGTTCCCTAAACACAATCAGATATGTTTTCAGCTTTGTATTTTGTTCAAGTTCTTGTGTGAGCTTGGCATATATCATCTCTCTCACTTCCAATATGTCATTTTTATTTACTACTCAAAACCAACTCCAGTTTTGTTTTGTTTTGTTTTTTTCCTGTAGAGTTTTCCTTAAGATCTATTGCACTCACCTGTCATGAACCACTTCCTTCTCTGGGCAACTATGGACTGATGTGAGCGAACTTATTCCATCATATTGTAATTGAAATTAGTTGTTTGCATAATTGTCAAATTTAGAGAAACAGTCTCTCTTATTTCTCAACAAATCCTTTTTCTTCCCTGCTTCTCCTAGGTCTCAGGGGAATCAAGTCCATTGTAAGATGAGAATGACTGGTGAAATTCCAGAAAAGCAGAAAAAGAGGAAGAAATAATAGATTTAGGTTCTGTTGGTGGAGGCTGCCTTAGAACTAAACAGAATCTCTATTGAATTTTCTTCCTTCAACACATTGAAAGACTTGAGTGAAAGAAGTTACTCTTGGAGATTTTTAATAAGATTTGACCCCAGATCAGGCATGTAAAGAGAGTTCTTTTTTCCTTCCTTTGTTACTTATATTACAAAACAAAACAAAACAAAGTGTCAGTGTCTTTCTAACAATAGAGAAAAGAGTCAAGGGCATGCTTGGATTATGAAGAGAATTTGAACAAAAGTGTCTATTCTGATAGGTAACCATTTTAATTTTATTTTATGAGGAAAAATATATTTTCCATGTGTAAAATTTAGTTGCTTTTTGAATATTCATTAGTAGATGTTACATTTTATTATTTATAGTTCCAAATAAATGAATGAAAATTCTAAAAATATAGAAATAACAAAGGTAAGTGGCTCCAGAAAGTCTATTGTTTTCATAAGAAGAGCATTGTGCTAGTGTATGTATACAGGGAAATACGTTTCAAACTAGACCAGTTATGAAATCTGACATCAGTACCCAGGATGATGTGTAAGGAAAATGGCCAAGTCCTTGGAGGAGGCCAGGACCTACAGTGATACCCCTGAAATATTCTAGTTAGGTCTGGTCCCCAAGTCAAACCAGCTAACTGTTTTATGAAATTCTGTGGTTATTGGCATTGTTTGTGATGTTTGCTAGGTGATTCAACAAGAAGTTTTAACAACTACAGTGCATTGCAAATATCTCACAGATCTCTGCCATCAGACCTCTTTCTGCTGGTTACACTGCACTTTTCAATTCCCTCTGCCATTTCTTCCACAGGTTCTGTTCCTCCTTCCTCCAACGTTGCATTTTTTACATCCACCTCCAGAAACCTACTAACCGTCAGAATGAAAACCAGCCAGCGCTTCTTGAATACTTACTACATGCCAGGATTTGCTAAGACATTCACAGATACAAGCTCATCACGTTTTCCTTTGGAAATGGCTTTGATGGACCAACTTAAAACAATTCTCCTCGTCTGCTCTTCAAGTTTCAAATTAAAACATTCTTTGAGGTAACATTTCAACAATTGGTACAAAATTACATCTGGCTGTTATATATCTCATATCAGCAATATAAAGTCACATGCTTAATGACTCTAGATATGTAACATAAGTGAAGAGGACCATATGTAAGGTAATGAGTGCTAGTGACGATGGTGACCTGGAGGGTGTGAGCTTCGGGTACAGGCACTGAAATTCAAATTTACTATTTTTGGACCACTGTATAGGTTATCATGTAGCCTAATAAGTTCCCAAGTTTTAAATAAGTGTTGATACTTATTATTATGATCATAAGGTAAAAGGAAATTTTTAATTATATATATTTTTAGAATAGTTTTAGATTTACTGAACAGTTTCAAGGATAATACAGAGTTCCTATGTAGCCTCAACCAAGTTATAACTCTTTTTAACATCTTATATACATATGGCACATTTGTAAAAACTAATAAATACATATTTTACTTATTATTACTAAGGTGCACCCTTTATTCACATTTTCTTATCATTCACTAATGTCCTGTAAGGATATACATTTCATTATTATATCTGTTTAGATCCCTCTAGACTAACATCTTTTCTCAAATTGTCCTTGTTTTTGATGACTCTACATTTTTGAAGAGCACGGATCAGGTATTTTGTAAAATGTCATTTCATTTTGAGTTTGGTGGGCTTTTTTGTTTTTTGATTTTTTTGTTTTGTTTCTTTTTTTGTTTTTGTTTTTGTTGTTGTTAGACTGGGGTTACAGGTTTTTGTACGAAAGAAGACAGATAAAAAGTACCATTCTCATCACATCACATCAAGGGTGCGTACTATCAATATGATTGGTCATTGTGGATGTTGACCTACATCTCCTAGCTTAGAAAGTATTTGTTAGACTTCTCCACTGTAAAGAAATGTTTTCTCCCCTTTCCATATTGTACACTTTGGAAGACAGTCACTCTTGGGAAGTTCAGTCTTTAGGGAGATCACCTAAGGGGTGAGGAGTTAGACTCCACCTCTTTGAGGGAGGAGTACTCACGTAAATTATTTGGAATTCTTCTGTGTAGGATACTCATCCATCTTCCCTCATTCATTTATTCATTTATTATTTATATTAATATAGACTCATGATATTTAGTTTATACTTTGGGCTATAATCCAGTATGGTTTTATTTATTATCTTGCTCAAATTGTTCCAGCCTTTGTCCCTGGAGGCTCTTCTAGCTGTGTTCTACGTCTCTTTGACATACATCCATCATTTTTCGTTTGATTTGGTGCTTCCTTACTTTTTGTACTAAAAATGCCCCAGGCTTATCTTGTATATTTCATGCTCCAGACCAAGAATCAGCCATTTCTCCAAAGAGCTCCTGTTGCTATTGTCAGAGAATGGTACTAGAAACCAAGATCTGGGCACTGGATGTGTTCACTTCCTATGCACATATCTCTAATTTTGATATTCCACTGTCCAAATCTGTAGTACGGTAACCCTGCATAAATATTGATGACTTTAACTCTAGTCCAGTACCACATGATTCATTCTAGTGTTCTTCCTTGCTCATCTGACACTCCCCACTCTTACAAGGAGAATCTTGGCTCCCTCTACAGACCATACATTAACTTTTTTGTTCAATCCAAGTGTCTTATATAGTGGTTTCAAAATTAACATGTACTGCCATGGGAAATAATATTACCAGTTCTAGTACAGTGCAGCTATATACTTTCTTTTGCCTTTAGTTTTACAATCCTCACTAATTTTCAAAGTTACTTAGGTCAGTACATTTTACCCTTCTTGCTTCAGTGAGCTTATGTCATGAATTTTTAATAAGGATGGATTCTTTCCTCAGAGTCTGCATTCCATCTTGAGTCCCTAGATCTCCTCATTTATTTTTAAAATTTATGAATGTTAAGGTTCACTCTTTGTGGTATAAGAACTGTGGGCTTTGACAAAAGGAGTGTCATGCATCCACCACTGCAGAATCACAGACTAATTTCATTGCCCTAAATGTTACCTGTGCTTTATCAATTCAACACTTCCCATTCTCCAACTTGGCAAGCACCAGTCTGTGCATTCCTCCCATCTGATGCATTTTAACGGTGTATTAGACCATTAACATTTTAAGCAATTATTAATACATTTGGATTAAAATCTACTATCATTGTAACTTTTTTCTACTCATTACATTTTTTTCTTTGCCCACCCCCTTCTTTTTTCTAGCTACTCTATAGAGTTTTAACTGAGCATTTTACATTTCCATTTAATTTCTACTCTTGGTGGCCTTGTTTTTATTTATTTGCATAACTTTCTTGTAACTGCCCTATAGTTTACATTGTATCTTTTCAAATAACCTAAAACCCCCTTCTGAAAACACTATACTGCTTCACATGTAGTACACGTGCCTTGTCACAGACAATTCCCCATTCCTCCCTCCTGTCCCTTGTGACATTATCATCATTTATTTTACTAATCCACACAATATAATCACCCACTATTTTTTAAATTATGCTTTGATCAAACAGTTGTCTTTTACACAACCCAGAAAAATAAAAATAATTGCTTTATTTTCATTTATTCTCTGATATATTTCTTTTTAGGTATATCTAAGTTTCTGACTTGTATCATCTTAATTATTGAAGAACTTTTTAACATTTCTTTGGGGGTAGGTCTGATGGCAATGAATTCCCTCAGTTTTCATTTGTGTCAGAAAGCATTTCTCTTTTACTTTTGAAGGATAATTTCATTGAATGTAGAATTTTAGGTTAGTAGTTTTTCCTGTCAACACATTAAATATTTTATTTCACTCTCTTTTTACCTACATGGTTTCTATCAAGAGTAATTCTTATTATTATACCTCTACAGGTGAGGTGTGTACACCACCCCCAGCCCAACTGCTTTCAAGATGTTTTTTGGGTTTTTTTGTCTTTATTTTTTTCAGTTTGGATATTATTTGCATAGATGCTTGTTTGTTTATCTTTTGAGGTTGGTGGGGGGATTTATTCTGTTTGGTCTTCTGTGAGTTTCCTGGATCTTCTGCTGTGTTCTTTTTTCTTCTCTCTTCATATTCCAATTATGTATATTATGCCTTCTGATATTATCTCATGGTTCTTGAATGCTCAGATTTGTTGTTATTGCTTTTGTTATTTCTCTCTGAGTTTCAGTTTGGGAGATTTTTCTATTGACCTATTTTCAAGGTCACTGGTTCTTTCCTCAGATACTTTGAACATACTAATAAGCCTGTTTAATGCATTCAATCCTATTATTATTATTGTTATTATTATTATTTCTTGCATTTTCTTTGGATTCTTATTTATTCCATATCTTTGCTGAGAGTAACCATCTGGTCTTGTGTATTGTATTCATTTCCTATTAGAACATTTAATATATTGATCATAATTATTATAAATTCCCTCTCTGATAATTCCAATATTTATTTCATATCTAAGTCTGATTGTTATCATTGCTTTGCTCATTAGATTGTGTCTTTTCTTGCCATTTGACATGACTTGTGACTTTTTGTTTAAAGTTGGGAATGTTGTATTGTCATACAATAGGTCTGAGGCTCAGTTGGTTAAGCATCTGACTCTTGATTTCAGCTCTGGTCATGATCTCACAGATTGTGAGATAGAACCCCATGTGGCACTCTGTGCTGACAGCATGGAGCCTGCTTGGGATTCTCTCTCTGCCTCTCTCCCCATTGCAAAACTAAATAGGTTCTGAGGCCTTTAGTGTTAATCTGACTACCAATCTGGCTATGTCAAATGTTTTTGTATCTGTAACTATTGTAGGCATATCCCTCTTGGGTGTTTTTCCTCTTTTGGCTTTGTGCATCCCTTTGTACTACTACTCAAGAGTACTACTACTCAGAGATGATCTATACCTTGTAGCTCTTTCATTGGTATCTATTATTTTTATTATACTAAAGCCTTCTTGGTGTCATGATACAGTGTAGATGAGAGGGAAATTCTATAATCTTCTGATTAAGTCCCAGTGTTTTAGTGGGCCAGTGTCTCAGGGGTATGACCTTTACAAGTGTTTTGGTCTCTCTTTCAACGTCATGGTTATTACTGTTGCTTTGCTGTTGTTTTCTGCTTTCCCATGCCCTTTTCTGGTTGCAGCATTGATTATCCTTTTTCTTGAAGCCATTTCCCCTACATAGAGGAATCCTCTTTCTTAGGCCAGCCTCAAGTTAGCTGCGCTTTATAAAATTCCTACCCCCAAGGATTAAGTCTTCATTAGAAAGAGAAGTCTAGGAGGGTTTGTGGTGGCACTTTTTTCTTCTTTTGCCAGGACAGGGAGGAAATCCTTCTCAGAGTTTCCCAGGGGAAGTGTGGTGGTCTGACTGGAATGAAGCATATGAAAATGTGATAATTCTCCTCTGACTGAGGGTCCCAAGTCTTACATTCCCATGCTGGCCAGCACCACATTCAGCACTGTATCAAAATGACCACTTAATTGTTACTACCAGTTTACAGTGTCTAGCTGCTTTTGCTCCAGATAAGTAGATGTCAGCTATGTCTCTCTGCATGTAGTTCTCTCTCCAGATTTTGGGAGATGCATCCCTCTCTGTAACATGAGTTCTCTGTTGAGTATGAGAAAAGAGATTGCTTTTCAGTTTGTCTAGGTTTTTTTTAATTTTATTTATTTTGAAAGCGCGCGCGCGCGCGCGAGAGAGAGAGAGAGCAAGAGGCAGGGGACTACTACATGTCCACTGGGAAAATGTGAGAAGGATTTCCTCCCTGTCCTGGCAAAAAAAGATAAAAGTGCCACCATGAAACCCTCCCAGACAATCTTATGACAATAAAGTACCAAATGCAGAGTTATTTCACCATCTAACTGCCAAGGTTGAGGACATAGAACTTAAAAATGTATACATAACTTACTGACACAGATGAGTCTCAAAAACTCAAATGGACAGCAATTAAAATATACAGAAAAATAAACCAACAAATAGCTCCTTATTCTATCTACAGTTAATCTTTAAAATACCACTTACTATTAAATGGAAAATTAACCGTTTTATTTAGTCCCATTTGGTAAACTTAGTCTGCTGAGTAGTTTATATAGCTCCACCAGGTGAAAATTGCTCCACATGGTTAAGAATTAACAGAATTTCTCTGAGTCCCTGACACTTTCCCCAACATGCCATCCAGCTTCCTAAGGGAAACAATATGATTTATGAAATCCAATACTTCTTTTTTTGATTGAGAGGGACAAGGTCCTCAGGGTTTTTTTTTCTGATATATATATATATATATATATATATATATATATATATATATATATATGTATGTATATTTTATATTCTGTCTCTTCTGGTCAATGGGAGGCTTGTTGACCTCCATGCTGAAGTCTGGGGTTGAAATAACATTGTCTTCCTTATGTGGTTTCATAAGATACTTCATCTAAAGGCCTCATCCTAGTTCCTGCTTGAGTATTTTCAATATTCTCAGTCCAAACTAT
>NC_043710.1:70553130-70559444 GCF_006229205.1 Suricata suricatta
TTTCTGGGAAAGAGTGCCTCTTCCCACCATAGCAGGATCCATGGAATCTTCTGGCTCTCATCTCAGTTTTTAAACCTGGGAACTGAGAAAAGTTCAAATGGCCACATTTATTTTTATTGTTTTTAATGTTTATTCATTTTTGAGAAACAGAGAGACAGAGTATGAGTATGGGAAGAGCAGAGAGAGGGAAACAAGAATCCAAAGCAGGCTCCCGGCTTCTAACTGTCAGCACAGATCCCAATGCAGGGCTGGGACCCATCAACTGTGGGATCATGATCTGAACTGAAGTGAGCCGCATAACCAACAGAGCCACCCAGGCACTCCACAAATGGCCACATTTGGATGGCTGCATCCAAAGTTTGTGCTGGAATTGCCAGAAAAATGATGTTTTTAACTCCAAATTCCTCAGCAACTGGTTAGTGTCTTCATTTGCCCATAACATCTCCATCTTCCCTGAGCCTAAGCCAGTATAAAGAAAAACAGAAATACATCGAATCCTCTAGATCTCATTCTTTTTCTTCTCCATCTTTCTTTTATTAATCCTTCTGACCAAAAAGCAAGATTCTTTCCTATATAATTCATCTTTATTGATTTCAAGTTCCTGTCTAAGACTAAAATCTGAACCTTTCATATGTGGCTTTCGGTACTGAAAATATGCAGAAATAAAAAAGAATATGGAAAATCCTTTATGTAAAACTTGGAGGATTGTTTTCTTGAATTGTAATTTTAAATACAACCCCAAGTTGTTTATGTTTTTTGTTTGTTGTCATTGCATTTCTTATTTAAAAATTTGAAACTCCCCCCAATTAGATGGATACCTACGTCTGAGGAGAACAAAGATTGTTTATCTACTGCATGTTGCCATCCAGTTCTCCCAGCACAACCTGTTAAAGAGCCTGTCTTTTTTCCACTGGATACTCTTCCTGCTTTATCAAAGATTAATTGGCCATACATTTGTGGGTCCAGTTCTGGGTTCTCTGTTCTCTTCCATTGGTCTATGTGTCTGTTTTTGTGCCAATACCATACTGTCTTGATGATGACAGCTTTGTAGTAGAGGCTAAAGTCTGGGATTGTGATGCCTCCCGTTTTGGTTTTCTTCTTTAATATTACTTTGGCTATTCAGGGTTTTTTGTGGTTTCATATGAATTTTAGGATAGTTTGTTCTAGCTTTGAGAAGAATGTTGGTGCAATTTTGGTTGGGATTGCATTGAATGTGTAGATTGCCTTAGGTAAAAATGACATTTTAACAACGTTTATTCTTCTGATCCATAAGCAAGGAATGTTTTTCCATTTGTTTGTGTCTTTTTCAATTTCTTTCAAAAGCTTTCTATAGTTTTCATCGTACAGGTTTTTGACATCTTTGGATAGGTTTATTCCTGGGGATTTTATGGTTTTTCATGCAATTGTGAATGGGATCAGTTTCTTGATTTCTCCTTCTGTTGCTTCATTATTGGTGTATAAACATGCAACTGATTTTTGTACATTGATTTTGTAGCCTGCGACTTTGCTGAATTCATGGATCAGCTTTAGAAGGCTTCTGGTGGAGTTGATTGGATTTTCCATGTAGAGTCTCAGGTCATCTGCGAAAAGTGAAAGTTTGACTTCTTCTTTGCCAATTCTGATGCCTCTTATTTCCTTTTGTTGTCTGATTGCTGATGCTAGGACTTCCAGCACTATGTTAAATAACAGTGGTGAGAGTAGACATCCTTGTCGTGTTCCTGATCTCAGAGGGAAAGCTCTCGGTTTTTCCCCATTGAGGACGATATTAGCTGTTGGCTTTTCATAAATTGCTTTTATAATGTTTAAGTAAGTTTTGTCTATCCCAACTTTCTCGAGGCTTTGTCTGAAGAAGAAATGCTGTAGTTTGTCAAATGCTTTTTCTGCATCTATCGACAGGATCATATGGTTTTTGTCCTTTCTTTTGTTAACATGATGTATCACATTGATGGATTTGCAAATACTGAACCAGTATATATGTGTGTATATATATACATATAATATATATTATATTTAATATAATGCAAAGTTCAATGATACATGGTAAGTATCCAAAAACAGATTATCTAAAGATAAAATCCTTTCTTACAAAATACTACTAAAGCATTTTCTTTTTTTACAAAATATTAGATTTCCCTATATTTGCAAGCCAACCTAGTTTGTATACAAATAAAGATTTGGCATTCTAATCATGACTTCATGTCCACAAAAGAGTTGCTTAAAGCAACAGAAATGTGGTAGTTTTTGGTTGTTTTCTAGAGATTTAATCTTTCAATGTGTTAAATATCATCATAGAAAATATGACAGAAACATGCCTAGCATATTTCTGTTCATAGATTATCAGGAAAGGTCTCCTTGAAGAAATGGCTCTTCTGACCAGTTCCTGTCACAGATTTTCAAATGACAAGATTTAAAAGGCAACTGCTTATAGTTTTTTGCTTGTTTGTTTGTTTGTAGCAATAGTGAGACCTAGCATTTTATGCTCCAATAGAATTAATGTTACTTAATATTCCTGCTCTCTGTATACTATATGCTTCTCTCTCTTAAACTCTGGGCTACTTTGAAAAGCATTTTCTTATGCAAATGAGTTTGGTAGCAACTAACATACTCTTACTCATAAACACCTAGAAAAACTAGAGGTAAGGAAGTTCAAGGGCAGAGACTGGAGAAGGGGAGTTGAGAAGGACAGACAGTTAACTTGCAGACTGACAACATGCAGTGACTGAAGTTGTTGAAAGTCAATTCAGAATTCAACACTCAACTCACTTTTTGGATGCCATAAATTTGCTCTAAGAAAAATTTATAGGATGGCTAGTTTCCCAGATATTGGAATTAAATGAATTGTTGAGGCTTATAGAAAGAAAACAATGTTTTAATATAGAACACTCTTTAAAGACAGTGGGATAGTAAATGGAAACTATAAATATGATTAGACCAGAAGCAGGATATCATAGGGAAACAGCTTATATGGTTTTAGAAGATTGTGAGACCAGATAATATGTCAAAAATGCACAGTCACAAGCTTATTTTATTGAACTGGAGGGAATGTTTGTATTCATTGTTATCCTGACAGGGGATGCGGGAAGCTAAAATCGGTCTTCAAGCTTATCCTCAAAGTACCTAAAATGGATTGGATGGATAAACAGACAGAAGAAGCTTAGTTCAATATTATGTGTGGAATTTTTTGGCCACTTCAGATAATAAACTCGAGAAGAGTCATACGAATGAGTTAGCATAGCAGAGTCATGAACATATCTCACCCTCCCTAGCTGGGATGTTAACTCCCATACAGTGGATATAAGAGTAGGGGTGGCAATAAACTGTTGCTTTATAAATTTAAAGATTTGCATGAATCACGTTACAAAAAATAAATGGAAAAATTAAAAGATCTACAGTGACATTTCTATTTGAATAGCAAGGACTATATCTATCAAACTCAAAACTGTATCTTGATGTTAAATAAATATTTGTAAGTTTTTCCCATATAAACATGAAATGTACCCTGAATTATTTATGAGATGCAGTCATGAACCCAGGCACAAAATTCTATGCTGGCACCACAGTCGCATGCTGCAGGAAAGCTGGCCAGAGATAGTGCCCAATCTATGACTCCAGCAGGTACCCACCCAAGGATTACACTTAGGTTCCAGGGCCGTGCTCAAGCAATCAGGCTAACCTACCACATAAGCCTAATAAAATCTGAGCCAACAGCACATGGCTATCTGGCCAGAAATAATCTAAAGAATTGCTGAATCTCTGTATTTGTGGAAGAATGGGCTGAATCTACTGGTTTGAAACTTGAAAAAAATGAAAAGGCCTGCATCTGGATCTGAACACCAGTTATATAAGCACGAGGTGAGGAGTTCAGAGCTAAGCACACACACACACACACACACACACACACACACACACACACACAAATAGAAAGAAAATCTAGGGTATTTAGTTGGTATAAGTTCCTAATCAATCAACCATATGATATCATTGCTGAGATTTGAACAAGGAAACAAACCAGTTGCATAATTGTCAGAAGCATCAATCTATACAATACTTTGTCATTTTTCAGAAGAGGAAAGAGAGATATAAAATTTAAGTAACTTGTCCCAAATCACAAATCTATTATTACAGCTGAAAATGGAGCCAGATCTTACTCAAAATGCTGTGTGTTCTTCTCATTTCCTGAAATCACACTAATGAGGAAATTCAAAACCATAATAGATGGGGAATAAGTGATTAGAAGAACTCTAAATGTTTCCTCTAGGGATTAGAATACAGGGAGATTAGTAAAGACAAGGAAAAGTCATGAATCCATCTGATAATCCATTAATGGCACAAAAGATAGTAATATAGGAGCAAGTGATAGAATTTAAAGATAGCAAGCTATCTTCTGAACTAGAAAATCAAAAGAAATGAATGGACTACCTAGAGGGTAATGAATTTTCCATCAAGAAAGGTTGTCAGGTAGAGAATAAAATTTGCCAACATAATTATTACAAAGGGGTTTAAATATTATGCAATGGACATATTAGTTTTTAGAAATCTGCTTATATAGGAAAATCTCCAGACTACCCTGTCAAGACTTTAGTCCTGGGTACCTGGATGGCTCAGTTGGTTAAGCATCTGACTCTTGATTTCAGCTCAGGTCATGATTTCATAGTTGGTAAGATCGAGCTCCACATCGAGCTCTGTACTCAGCATGGAGACTGCTTGGGATTCTCTCTTCATGTCTCTCTGCCCCTCTCCTGCTCGCTCTCTCTCTCTCTCTCTCAAGATAAATGAATGAATATTACAAAAAGATTCTTTAAAAAAAAAAGAGGAGTCCTGACTCTTTTCTTTGATACAAGTTAACCAAAAAGATGGCTACCAAGAGATAAAGAAGGAGGGAAAGGGGGAAAGAATCTCTGCAGGGTTCAGCAAAGCAGCATCAATTTAAATATTACATAATACCATTGTCCATGATGCTTGGTTTCTCAAGAGATGCTGAATGATTTGATTTAGACAACTGCATCATGTTACTCACCTCAATACCTGTTTGATATCTTGCTTCCTCTGAGGACAAGATAACAACAATAATACTCTGCCCTGAGGTCTCCTACCTCTGCTTCCCTCCATTACTGATTGGCTGCATGACCTGATCAAGTTACAACTGTCTCATGGGTGTGCTGAACAGTGCTAGCAGTCCTTCAATCTAATTTACTGTAGGAATAAAAAGTAACTCAGGAATGATCTATAGAGCAGTGCCAATGCACAAGAGAATTGGTGAACTCTAGAGCATGGTGTTTGCAGCAGAAGCAATATCCAGTTCAGTAATTTAACACCCAACTCAGAAAATAAAAATGCAAATATCCATTTTAACACATATAATTAGGTAATTTAGATATGCATTGCAGAGAGCTAAGTGGTCATGAGGATTTGTAAGGAGTCTTTTCATGGTCTCTGATTATGGGAGCATCTCATGTAGACACAGTACCATTAATGGGGTTCTGACATTCTGATGAAGGATATTGTCCAGAATAGGATTAGGTAAAACCATAATGGTTCTATACCAAGCACTATATAGGCTATTTGCATTATTACCAATAATCCTCATGTTGACAATAGAAGGTATGTACAATTATCTCCATTGCACATATGGGGACAAAGTCATCAGCGATAGATAATAATCTGTTCTAGTTCAGTTCTTACTAATCATGCTATCAATCATGCACATGACTTAACTTCATTTTAGATGCAATTTTATTACATAAAGTGTATGTAATAGTAATGCATATATTTTATTGCGTATGTATTTTAATATGTAAAATGTGTACAAGAGTAAGCATAATATTATGATAATGATAGCAAAGAATTGTAGCACAGCAAAACACTGGAATAAGATATCCTGCAAATTTGCATAAAGTGTGATCTGCAGTTTCTGATCCTCTTTCCTTCACCCAACCAAAGATTTCAGAGGGAGGCAGGCTAAAGTCCTTGTACTTGTTGGGAGTGGGGTTGGGGTGGAAGGGCAGGGATAGTAACAAAGGGGAGGAAGGAAAAGTCAGGCTGAGAAATAATATCAAGCAACCCTTTCTCAGGAAGCAAGAAAGAAAATTTTGTATCCCTGTGTCACCGGAAATCTCTTGGCTTCATTTCCCCAATAGACCTAAGAAAACCAGTGTAAACAAAACAGAAATTTCCAGACATCCAAGACAGCTAGATGACTCCGAATCATTTTCTTTTTCTTTTCCTTGTTTTTTCTTTCTTTCTTTTTCTTTTCTTTTCTTTTCTTTTTTTTTTTTTTTTGAGTGAGTGTGTGCATGCACATGCATGAGCAGGGG
>NC_043710.1:70559544-70631069 GCF_006229205.1 Suricata suricatta
GAAAACCCAAAAAACCAAAACAACAGTGCATTATACAACAGCTTGAACTACTATATATTTGGATCACTGATGCTTTCCAGAAACTCCCAGTTTTTAGCTGTGCAGGGTCACAGCAGTTGTTTCATTAATTTTTTTACTGCCCAACCCTTCATTTTACTCAAATGAGATTCATTTTAGCCAAGTCTATCAAATCACCACAATATTTTCCTTTAATAATCACTGCTATCATATACTGAGATCTTCTGTGCTCTATTCATGTATCATCTCATTTAATAATACTAATTCTGTGACATTGGTACCATTACTATGTGCTGCTTCTAGATTAGGGATTGAAACTGTATCACAATGAGGAAGAATGAAATATGGCCATTTGTATTAAAGTGGATGGACCTTGAGGGTATCATGCTAAGTGAAATAAGTCAGGCAGAGAAGGATAGATACCATATCCTGCAATCATAGGTCTAACAGGAGAGACCTGGCAGGGGACCATGGGGAGAGGAAGGGGGAAAGAGAGCGGGGGAGAGTGAGGGACACAGATCAAGGGAGACTACTGAATACTGAAAATGAACCATGGACTGAAGGGGGAGGGTGAGGGAGGGAGAGGGTGATGGTCATGGTGGCACTTGTGGGGAGAAGTACTGGGTGTTATATGGAAACCAATTTGACAATAAACTATTTAAAAAAAAAAAGAAACTTAGATGCCTGTTGATGCCTAACAAACCACCCCAAAACTTAATAGCATAAAAACATCAGCCATTGTATTTGCTCATGATACCTGCCAAAGATTTGGCTGGATGTGGTGCGGCAACATTGCCATGTCTGAAGCCTCAGTTTGGATGCTTAGGATGTCCTTGATGAGCCATAAGTGTATTTGCATTCTGGCTGTTATCTGTGTTCTCTCGTATTTCTCCATAAGACCAGTGTGAGATCTGCCTGGTGACCTAGTGGTTGCTAGAGAAAGTGTTCCAAAAGACAAGTCGGCTGCGAAAGTGCTCATCAAACCTCTGCTTGCTTTATGTTTGCTAATGTCTCATGTGACTTTTTCACATAAAAAAGTAATGTAAATGTTGGTGAGGACTGAATAGTTTCGAAGACAAGAATAATGGTACATGTATTCTAAGGGGCTATGACACCCATCAGGAGGCACAATAATACCAGACTGATATGAATGTATTTACACAGGGAAGAGGCTTTGTCTGGTAAGATTAGAGGGAGGAAAATCAGAAAACTGTAGAATTTCAAAGAGATTCAGCTCTTCACCTTACATGTAAATAAGATAGGGTCAGAGCAGGAGAGGATCCTGGCTAAAAACACAAACCTAACTATTGGCAAAGATTAGACTGAGAATGAGTAACATTCCAAAATCCAAAGGAGAAGCTCTAAGGGAGAATTTGAAGCACGTGGAAACACTGGACCAAGTGGCGAGAATGCGTGGGCTGAGCAGGGCTCTGGAAGAATAAGAAGAGCCACACAGCTTTGAGTCTAAAAGTTGAGTCCTGAGAAGTTTCTTTTAAGTCGCCCACTTGACAATGCATTAGACCTGCAACGTCCCCTTGCCGGTCGCGCTGTAACTGTGCACTCCCACACGGGCCCACCTTCCTTCCGCTGGCCTGGCGTACTTGCATTCTGCTGTTTATCTACAGACCTCCATGCCCATCTCCGTCTTGGAGGAAAAGCTCCTAGAGAACAAAAGCCTGCTCATCTTAGATACACAATAAAGTAAAATTAAGGATGCAGTAAATGTTGTTGGATTATAAAAATGATGAAACACGTGTGGGCCCTAAATTCACAAGGGAAACCAGTATGTCTAGAGCATCTGCTATGTAGCCAATTTTGTGCTATTTTACATAAAGCTTTTATTTATTCAACTTAAAAGAAAACTATAAGGTAGATGTGTGTATGGTTTTTTTTCCCTTTTTCCCCACAAAGGAAACTAAGTGTGCAATGGTTAAATGACTTTCCCAGCATTACAGAACTAGTAAGTGGCACAGACAGGATTTAAAATTTGACCACTATCCTGTTATCCTTTCTTTTATGCAATGAAACCAGAATCACATGGGAAGCCAGGATAGAGTGTTTACAACCTTCTGGGGAGGGGCGCCTGGGTGGCTCAGTCAGTTAAGACTCCGGCTTCGGCTCAGGTCATGATCTCACGTTCATGGGTTCGAGCCCCACATCGGGCTCTGTGCTGACAGCTAACTCAGAGCCTGGAGCCTGCTTCAGATTCTGTGTCTCCCTCTCTCTCTGTCCCTCCCCACTTATGCTTTCTCTCTCTCTCTGTCTCAAAAATAAATAAAACAGTAAAAAACTTTAAAACCTTCTGGGGTTTGAATGCAGGGTCATACGTTTCTCTCTAATGTGGTCTTGCCGAAATGACATAATCTCTCTGAGTCTGAGTACTTTCATTTGCAAAATGAGAGGCTGGACAAAATTATTTCTAACATGCGCTCCATCTCCAAAATGTTTCTAACATTCATGGACAATTTAAAATGCAATGCTATTCAATGCAACGCCATCTGGTGTTCATTGATAAGATGACTTGCTGGTTCTTGGAAAAGAAAAAGAAAAAAAATCAGTTCAAAGAAATCCAAACTTATTACACAAGTAATAAATAAACACTATTTACCCAAGATGTATCCCACTCTGAATTCCATTCATTTCCTGTATAATGTCATAAAGTAGGTGTTAAAATATCAAAAGCGTTACAGTTACTGAATCATTTACAACGCTGTATAAAGGGATAGACACTACCTTCGGGTAAAAATGGGTTCGATTATACCTGTGCATTTCCTATTCAGAATAAAAGCAGAAATAGGTCCCATCACATTTTTATATAATTAGTCTTAAATACATTTTAATCCCATGTAGCTACATGTATTTGAACAGTAACCAGCACTATTGTATTTGAACTGTGTAATTACATACTGGATTGCTCAGTGGCAGAAAATGTGTAATTATGAACTCCACAACATCAGAAAAAAACAGCTATATGGTGCATACAGAAATCACAGTGGGATTATGCTGCCTGTGATTCCACACTTCTTAGTTCAAGAAACGTACACTCATACAGTGTAATTAGGCATGGGGTTGGGTTGGAAGACAAACCATAGCCAATATATTAACAGAAACTCTGATTCACAAATAGCTAAAGAATATTCCACCAAGTTCATGCCAACAGTTTCCCTTGCATGTACTACAAGTAATTCACCACTCCACATGGAGTAACGCTATTATAATTTGTCTCTTTTAAAACAAGATTCTAAAAATTGTTTCCCAGGCCACTCAGAATGTATCCCTGATACTGCTCTTATATAGGTTTTGTAGATTCATCAAACATAATGACACGGGGGAGTAAAGTGAATAGAAATACTCAGTAAGTAAGAAAGAATGCAAACTGAATTGGAGCTAATTTTGGATTTCTTGTTTGCTCTTACCAGATGACAAGCTCCACAATGGCTTTCCAAAGGTCATGGCTGAAGGATATGGTTTATTTTTTGTCATGCTCTGGTACTTAAATATAAAGACATTCAGTTAAATTTATTTAAAAATTAATTCAATATTTATGGAATTTTGGAGAATAGTCTTTACAGCAACTCACAATAAAACCTTAGACTTCACATGGCCCAACAGGCAGCACTCATGTGTCCAATGTCCATGTCAGCAAGTCCGCAAAGCTCTGATTAAGAGAGAGAATGTTCTGGAGAAGGTAGAAAACAAGAAAGAGATCAAGTAAAAAGCAGCTGAAAGGCCTTCATGTTTAGCCTGGGCTTAGAAGGAATTTATATAACAAACACAATTTTCAGATAATTAGAAGTGCTACATAAAGACAAAATATGCTGCAAGACAGCAGAATAGAAATGCAAAAGCTGTCCGAGGTAAGGTGGAGAAGTGGTGACTCTTCGGAGAAACAGATGAGCTTAAAGCTAGCCCATGAGATGAAGGAAGCCTCCCTGATTCTGGGCAGGGCACACACAAACACAAAGTCCCTGAGAACAAGCAAAGAAAGAAACCCAGAGACTCTGAAGCAAACAGAGTGAGACCATCAGCAGTGACCACCTTAGTACTGGATGTACAAACCAGAAAAACATCCCAGATTCAAAAAGAGGCTAGTGTTGTTTGAGAGTTAAACTGGGAAAGGGTGAAGGAATCCAAACGTTCGAACTGTAGAGTCAAATCAGATGTGAAAAGAGGTTGTCATAGGGAATCCAATTTATTCGCCTCGATTTCAAAGAAGCAATTTATTATTCTAATTTAATATCTTATTCTACACAGCAGTTCACTTTATCTTTGTATGCTCAAGTTTTTGAGGTATTTCCTTCGCCATTTATCTCATTTCTGTACAATTAAATGAGCATTAATGAGATGGTAAAAAACATTTCAGGTTCTGAAAGGCTATTTGTGGATTAATACACATTATTAGTTTATTAATGATCTCATATTTAATCAAAATGCTTGGGCTTTGGATATTAAGATATCCAACAGAGTTGTTTTTACTTTCTTTTTAAGTCATATAGGAAGAAGACTCTACCATTCTTTCCTCTGGAAGCCATGGTCTTTGTTAGGAAGACCATACCGTACAATGCAATGAGAATTGCTTTGTGACTAGCCACGAGTGACTCTGTTACTTACAAAGCATAAGAATTTAGGGAAGTCACAATAACCTCTCTATGGCGGGTGCATCATGATGTAAATTGGGATGTGCATTACATGGCATCTCTTTAGAATTTTCTCCAATCGTCTAACATTCTGTGATAATTATACGGAAAAACCTTGGATTACAAGTAACTTGTTCTGCAAGTGTTCTGTAAGATGAGCAAACATTTCTAATAAATTTTAACATTATTAAGTGAGTGATGTCTTGTAATATAAGTAGTACATGATGCTGAACATCACAATATCACAACTGAGTCAATGGTTCCTCTCTCTCTCTCTCTCTCTCTCTCTCTCTCTCTCTCTCTTTCTGCAAGATTGTGAGTTATTGTTTCTCACACTTGGATGCTCAGTCTCAGGCCATGGTGTTTGGCAGAAATCAGTGATTTTTCAGAACACTGGAAGGTGCCCACAACTGGCACGAGTATCTTTTTTGTCACTTTAAAGCACCTATGGACAGTTCTTTGCTTTTCCATACAAGAGTAAGCTTAGGAATGCTTTGCTTCATTCTAGGTCAGACTGCCTGCAGGTATAGACCCTTTGCTACCTTATTGTCAATTACATTAAATACAGTATGTGACAAGAGTTTATTAATACTGTAGTCAACATCCATTAGTATGAGTGAAAGTTGTCGTACATAATAACCCTCCTCTCTCTTGTCTCCCTCACACCAACTATGAAGGTTTATTTTCAAAGGTAAGTGTAATTTAATTTATTTTTTTCTTTATATTTTGTATTTCTTTATTATTTTGTTTTATATTACAGAGTTATAATCACTTTTATAGAATATTTTTGGGTTGTGGAACAAATCATCTGAGTTTCCGTTATTCCTTATAGGGAAATTCCCTTTGATATCCAAGTGCTTTAGATTATAAGCAAGTTTCTGGAATGAATTATGCTCACAAACCAAGGTTTTACTATATTTCTATTTCATTTTAAGAGATTCTGAATATCCTAACCCTTATAGAATAATTGTACATTAGCAATAGAATATCTTTATAACATATATAATGTATGTTATGAATATATATTCTTAAAATAGACTCTTAAAAATATTTATTTATTTTGGGAGAGAGTGGGAGCATGCAGGAGTTGGGGAGAGGCCAAGAGAGAGGGTGACAGAGGATGTGATGTGGGCTCTGTGCTGACAGCAGAGAAACAGATGTTGGGCTCAATCAAATTAATGAACCATGTGATCATGACCTGAGCAGAGATTAAGAATTGGATGCTTATAACCAATGGAGTCACCTAGGCACCTCAAAGAATATATATTCTTATAATGGATTTTTAAATGTGATTTTTTGGATGTGTTTTTCCAAATTAATGTAATTTGCAATTATAACATATTCTCTGCTTTCTACCATACATTCCCCTTTCATTTCATGAGACAATATTGCTAATTTCTCATTACCCCTGACTTTTGACTTCTCCTATGTAATTATTATAGCTCTTTAGTCTTCAGACAATGTCAAGTATCCTTATTATTTTTCTTTCCTTTCTCAAATGAGTCTAAAAATATATCCCTTCTTCTCTCTTGTGCCACATTCCCCATTCTTACTACATAGCAGATTTATAGGTCAATTTAGCTATTAACACTTAGAAAATTGGTTTTGTAACTAAAAACTATTTTTTATTATTTTTGAAGTTTTTCTTAGGAAAGCTCTAGTGCTTCCTACAAAAATAATATACAAAGTATGTATTTTTAAAAAGTCAATGATATATTCCTATCCATTTCTGTGGCTTATATCACTTAGAAAAACTATCGTCAACAGTTTTCTTCACTCTGAATTATGATATTGTTAGCAAAAGTAGTTATTTTCTCAACCTTAGGTCATGTTCTGTACTCCAAATATAAACTTTCTCAAAATACCATGTAACAGACTTTTTAAAAGGATTTCTTATGTTTTCTGATTTCTGACTCAGAAAAAAGTGAGAGATTCAGGCACTTTTGTGGTTAGCAGCATATTCATTGGTTGAGGAGAATGTTTTGTTTTGTAGGGGCTTTTTTTTAATAAAAAAAGTGGGGAAAATCTATTCATGAACACTTCCCACCCATGATTCTGGAACACCTGAGTTCAGTCCACACTGGAGTATCCTTAGTGAAGACTATTATTGCCTTAGGAGCCCTTAAGTTCAATACTTAGAAATTTAGTTTTTTAAAGTTTATTTACTTATTTTGAGAGAGACAAACAGAGTGCAAGGAGGGGAGGGACAGAGAGACAGAGAATCTCAAGCAAGCTCTGAGCTCTCAGCACAGAGCTCTATGTGGGGCTTGATCTCATGGGCCATGAGATCATAACCTTAGCAGAAATCAAAAGGTAGACAGTTAACCAGCTGAGCAACCCAGGTGTTCCAGAGGGTTGATTATTTTTTTGCTTATGCTAAAGTATATATACGATAAAACTCACCATTTTAACTATTTTTGAGTGTACAGTTTAGTGGTATTAAATACATTTACATTACTGTGTGACCATCATGATCATCTATACATCCATCTTCAGAACTTTTCTTCATCTTGCAAAATTCAAACTCTGTACCCATTAAACAATAACTCTCCATACTAGAAAATTTTAATATTCATCCTCAGAGTGGCAAACATAGAAAAGATATATAACAATCAACCATAGGAGAACTTATCCGTTCTTGAAGTTAAACATAAGAGCTCACTCAACAGGGAAAACAGTATACAGATCTGCAGAAGAATACACTCTTCCTTGAACTTTTATCATATAGAGCTAAGAATCAAGACCAATTTATTCCCTGTCTCGCTTGTTGGGTACAATTGCATAGAGGAACAGGAGGAGCAGCCCATAAAAGCATATGAATCGTATGCATCATTTTCTAGCTATAAGTAGCCCAATGTTCCTCTCTATCTTTGCACCACTTGTCTGCTGAGACCAGATGGCATAACCCAATGCAAAGAGACACATCTCTCTTTCAGGAACTCATTTGTCCTTAAATGGAGTACATACATTTAACTTAATCCTGTAGCGAAACCAGAACCTTCTCTGTAGTGAGTCTCCTAAATAAGTCAGGAGAGTAGAGAAATACAACCAATGGGAAGACAATGAAGGAAAAGAGATGATTATACTTATTAAATGGCACTATGTATATACAGGATCTCCTTTACCAATGCAGTTTTGTGAACTCTGTATTTTTATTCCAACCTCATAGGTTGTAGGTCAAACATTTATAGCTGTTTACTTCTCCCGAGGCTGCATGTCTATTAGAGTTGGGTTTGAAACTCACTCCATAGCCTTTTCCATTGTCTCTGACATCTGACAAAGGTGTCTGGAGGAACAGTATCATAGCACTTTCCCACATATATAGGAAGATCATGCCACTGCTACATACATGACATCAATGTAAACAAGAAAGACATGCTTTTCACTGATAGAACTGGAGACAAAACTAGATGACTTCCTCAAACGTGCTCTAAGCTCTTGATTCTACAAAACCCGTGATAATTAGAACCTCACTCTTGTCAGCATTTTCTACATTTTTGAAGCATAAAATGTATAGAACTGAGATGGTTTTTTCAACATATTTCATGAAAGTTTTACTATTGAAAACTTGACTCATGGAAAGTAGCATATCCACGTTGAGGCAAAAATAAATCAGCACTGGCTGGTTTTTGTGCTATGCATTACATTAGTACTTGATCTATTTACTCTTCAATGTGCTGGGTAATCCAACTCTCTTGTCAACACCCTAGGGAAAGAATGATATGTCCCAGGAGTTGTGCGGACATGTGTGTTTGTGGTAGAGGATGGAGGTAAGGACTGAAACAGACTTGGAGAGAAGCCTGTCGTCCCAGAGAGAATTAAGAACTATTTGATTGTCGAACATGAAATTTTCCTCCAGAGAAGGAGAGCATTTAAACTCTGAAATCATTCAGGGTTGCAAGAAATTTACCTGGGTAACAGCCAATAATTTGGGGGTGAGACACATCTCTGAGACGTTAGGTCAGACCAAATGTATTCTTTTCATGGAAGAAGAACAGGAATAAAAGAAAATCAGATGGTCTGTTTTCAATACTTGGTAAGATGTTCTTCAGGTTTCTTTGGAGTAGGGAGTTGCTATAAGGAAACTTAGATTTAAGATAAAGATCTATTACTGATAGGGAATTTAAAGGTAAATCCCTTTCTAATAAAAAGATGAAGAATATGTTATTGTAGGAATAACAATGCTGAGCTAAGCATAAATAATGTTGGAGTTTTTATTGCAATATTTTTTTAAAGAATAGCCATTTAGTACACTGTGGATTTATTGTAATATTTGAAATTGAATTTATTATAATAATTTTAAAGTTAACTTACTGAATGTTTTATATATAGGTTGAAAGGAAATGGGTATGAAATGGTTTATTTTTTTATTTTAATTCTGGTATAGTTAACAGTATCTACAGTGTTTATTAGTTTCAAGTGTACAATACAGTGATTCAATAATTTTATACATCAGCCAGTGCTCATCATGATAAGTGCACTCCTTAATCCCGACCACCTATTTCACTCATACTCCCACCCACTGCCTCTCTGGTAATTATCAGTTTGTTCTCTATTGTTAAGAACAACCTGTTCCTTGGTTTGTCCCTCTCTTTTTTCCCCCTTGCTTTGCTCCTTTGCTTTGTTTCCTAATTGCCACAAATGAACGAAATCATATGGTATTTGTCTTTCTCTGGATGACTTATTTCACTTAGCATAATACCCTCTAGCTCCATCCATGTCATTACAAATAACAAGATTTCATTACTTTTTATAGTTGACTAATATTCTGAGGAGTGAGATGGTTTAAGTAAGTCTTCAGCTGTTTCTCAAAGGAAATTGTTTAAGGGTGTCACACTAGTCATCTTCCAATGGGAAGCTGTATTATGTCCAGGCCTAATCAGAAACTATTTCTCCAATGAAAGAATAGTAAAATACAGTCCTCTTTCTTTTTAAAAAAAAACTTTTTAAAGTTTATTTATTTATTTTGAAAGACACAGAGAGCATGAGCAGGGCAGGGGCAGAGAGAGAGAAGGAGAGAGAGAATCCCAAGCAAATTCTGTGCTGTCAGCACAGAGTATGATACGAGGCTTGAACTCACAACACTGTGAGATCATGACCTGAGCCGAAATCAAGAACTGGACAATTAACTGACTGAGCCACTCAGTGCCTTGATACTCCTTTCTTTTAAATAACAATTGTACATGTTTAAAGTGTACAATATGATGACTTGATATACATATACATTGTGAAATGGTTATTATAGTCTGACTAATTAATATACCCCTCTCACATATTTACCTTTTTTTTTGAGATATATTCTCATAGGCAAATTCCTAATATTCAGTACTGTATTATTAACAGTAGTCATCATGCCATACATTAGATGTACAGATATGTTCATCCTACATGACTGCAACTTTGTACCCTTTGATCAACATCTCATTTCCCCCATCTCACTGCCTCTAGTAAGCACTGTTCTCTGCTTCTATGTATTCAGCATACTTAGATTCCACATATAAATGAGATATAGCACATGTTCTTCTTTCTACATCTGGCTTATTTCACTTAGTTTAATGTTTTCCAGGCTCATCCATGTCATTTGCAAGTGACAAAATCTCCTATTTTTAGGGCAGAATAATATTCTATTCCATTCTATCACAATTTCTTTATCTACTTATTCAT
Source organism: Suricata suricatta (assembly GCF_006229205.1). Taxonomy (NCBI): domain Eukaryota; kingdom Metazoa; phylum Chordata; class Mammalia; order Carnivora; family Herpestidae; genus Suricata; species Suricata suricatta. The sequence continues at coordinate 70,569,864 of NC_043710.1, forward strand.
TAATAGACATTTGGGTTGTTTCCATCTATTGGCCATTGAGAATAACACTACAATGAATATGGGAGCACAGATATCTCTTTGAGGTATTTCATATCCTTTGGGTATATAGTTAGAAGAGGGATTACTCGAGCATACAATAGTTCTGTTTTTCTTCTGCTCTCCTTCCTTGTTGTCACAGCTGGAGCAGAATATCAAAAATATATAAAAGAAGCCAGTTAACAGAGAAGGACAATAAGCCATAGCTTCTCTTGAATGAACTTAGAAAACAATTTCTTGAAAATAATTTATAGGAGACACGTTGCAAAGCCTATTAGAGAAAAGAAAATTTCCTTCTACCACACAACAAACAAAAGTCTGAGAAAGTGAATGGAGAAGAATCATAAGGTTTTGATACAAGAGTAGTTTTGCGGAATAGGCCTCATAAGATAAATACAGCTTAATGTGCAAGAGACATAGCAGAAACTGAAAAAAAAAAGAATAAGGACCAGACATAAACAGAGAATATTCTCTAAACCTCATTGGCCAATCTGTTTTATATTGAGTAGAAATTGCAGATTTATGCTCTAAATCCAGTATAAAACATTTATTGCTCATGTTATACACTCATGTTTGCATTGACTATATTGGAAACAATTTATAGTTTTCATTTCATAGTCTAGACTCTGTTGAGATAGCCTTTGCTTGACATCATGAAGATCCAAACTAAAGATGACACTTCTATTCTGAAGGATAACAGAGTCAAGAAAACCAGCATCTTAATGTATGAGTTAAGATCACTGTGACCAGAGCAGGCAAGAAAAGGAAGAATTCTTCCTAGATTAACATGATAAACCAGGTTTATTTTTGTCAGAATTTCCACAACAAAGTTTTGGAAAGAATGAAAAGCAAAGTATAAGGTCCTTGACTCCAAGGTCTTTTTATAATCCAGGAAGGAGTTAGTTAACACATGTCATTTAACCACTTTTCCTTGTCACTTCTGTATTTCATCTGAAAGCTCACAATTTCTTTTTTCTTCAGGACTTTCTTATCTATCCTAATCTTTCCTCTCCATGCCACTTTCTTTTCTTTAAAATCTTTTCATATTGAGTCAAACTAATGCAATAAGCAGCTTGACGCATCATGTGAATGGAAAAAAAAGACTAGTTGCTGACATTATTATGATTCTGCTATTTTACAGGCAAATTTGTCACTTATACAACACAATAAAAATACCTCCTCTGCACCTAAGAGACATAATTTTAATTTATTCTAAGTTCTTGTCAAAGGTACCCTGTTGTACAGTGGGGAATATATTATGATTTTAAGTAGCATAAGGAAAAACTCACTGCAAAGTGATTTCAGATAAGGAAGATATCCTGTTGGTCAAATCTAGTGAGAAAAACCTTGGAGAGGAGGAAGTCTTTGAGATGGTCAAATTTGGCAAAAGTGATATCAGAAGGTATTTTGGGGAAAAGGAATGAAGAGGGGTGGTTAGGCAAACTGAGGCAAATGTTCAAGAATGGGAATATGCAGAAAGATGTTTGAAAATTGTTCAAAGAAAATGATGAAAAGGATGAAAGAAAAAGTTGCTATAAAATGTTGCACTAGAATCAGCATGCTGGAAGTCTGAAAGGAGGCAGTGGATTGAACAGAGTGAGGAATGGCTTACTGTGAAGCAGAAGGAAGTAACCGAAGGTTAGGTGAGCATTTAAGCTGTAGTGGATTTGCAGGAGTGGAAAAGAGAAAAGATCCAATCCATGCAACTTGGAAATCTAGGGATATCAGGAGAGAGAGAAGTGATAAATGTCGAAACAAAGAATATCCTGTAGTTCTGAAACTAGATACCTGGAAAAATCGAAATCCAGGGACAGAAGGGCTATTGTGTTTGATTTTAGTCTTGAGTTTCTAAGGACTTTTAGAGATATCCAATCCAGGGAAAAACCTTTTAATAAGCAAGATCCCCCTTTATTTCAGTGTTGACTATAATAACAAAATGTCTGAGCTACTATAATTTTCTAAACAATTAATTCTTAAAAGGAAGACTCATGTTCTATTACCATTGCAAGAATGACAGAAGTGAAAGGGGTCTGGGAAATGTTAAAGATCAAATTCACACCTAATGCTTCAAACTTCCTCTGCAAATGATCACCATGGATGCTGAACACTGTAAAAGGTAGGATGACTGAACAGACTTTTCTACAGCACCTCCTCATTGAACAAAGTTGAGTAAACTATTTAACTTTGCTGGTTCTTAGATTTCACATAAGTAGGGTGAGCCATGTGTGTAATGATTAATGATGTATGCCCATCTTTTTACATGAGCTATTGTAATTATTAAGTGAAGTAAAAGAAAATGTCCCTGAAGGAGGCTATGCACTATAAGACACTATAAGTTGTGTGGCATGTTGGCACTGGGAGCAACTATGCAGTACTGGTAGATACCACTAGTTGTAATGGATGGAATGGTTGAATTATCTCCATTAAAACAATGAATGCTACTTCTGTTACTGATGTCACTATTGAAGTTATTGTTTGTAATGAGTTCTTTATTTTTAATTTTTTAATGTTTATTTTTTCTTATTTTTTTTTGAGAGAGAGAGAGACAGAGTGTGAGCAGGGGAGGGTCAGAGAGAGAGGGAGATACAGAATCTGAAGCAGGCTCCAGGGTCTGAGCTGTCAGCACAGAGCCCGATGCAGGACTCGAACTCACGAACCACGAGATCATGACCTGTGCCAAAGTCAGACATTTAACTGCTTGAGCCACCCAGGAGTTCCTTGAGGTTATTTTTTAATGAATGGTATATTCACCTTTATCAAAGATGATCTATTGGTCATTTGATTATGTTTGTCTCCTCCAGAATCCATTACAAAATGATAGTAATGGAATAAAAATAGTATAAATCAACAGAGATGGGGCATAATGTGGTTACTGATTGTCTAAAAAAAGAAAAGAAGAAGAAGAAGGAGGAGGAGGAGGAGGAGAAAAAGAAAGAAAAGAAGTAGAAAGAAAGAAAGAAAGAAAGAAAGAAAGAAAGAAAGAAAGAAAGAAAGAAAGAAAAAAGAAAGAAAAGAAGAAGGAAGGAAGGAAGGAAGGAAGGAAGGAAGGAAGGAAGGAAGGAAGGAAGGAAGGAAGGAAGAAAGAAAGAAGAAAGAAAGAAAGAAAGAAAGAAGAAAGAAAGAAAGAAAGAAAGAAAGAAAGAAAGAAAGAAAGAAAGAAAGAAAAGAAAGTTGAAAATCACTGATTTTATAATGAGGAAGAAGATATAGCAGAAGTTCATGGAAATATTTCCAAAAAGTTACAAGACCCAGCAAAAGATAAAGAGTGGAAATGAAAACAGAAGAATGTTCAGAAAATCATACACTGAGTATCTGACTCTACCTCTTTTTGTGTGCAATGCCAAGATTATCAGCAGATAGATGTTTAAGTTCACAGGGAGAATTTTTAAGCATTTTCCTGGAGAAATTTATCCAGAAGCAAATATGAGGAAAGGGGCAAGTGAGGCAGAGAATTTAAAAGAAGGAAGTAAAATGAACATTTGCCCCCTGAGTGGTCAGACATTATGCCTCCCACTGGGAGCCTAAGCAACAATAGTGACTGCCACATACTTCCCTGGGAGGGCTAAGGGAGATATCATCTCTAAACAAACTAACATTCTCAGAAATGTAATATGTACACATTCATATTTTGGAAGAGTACCCTAACAAAAGAGACAGCTGCCTACCCAATCACTAGGTCTAGCCGCCTAGCTTCTGGTCTACCAGAGCACAAAAGCAATGGCCATTGTAATGCTTCCCTTTTGATATAAGAAGGGATAATTATAGATCACCTGACACTTCAGGAAAGACCTCAAAATGAAAAGCAGACAAAAGATGTAGAAAAATGATATTTGTCTTCAGGAAAGGCAGATAACTCTTTAATCAAACACTTTAAATAATTACTCTCTCCACAAAAGTGAGTTAATGCACAAACAAAACATTTAAATGCTATGAGAATAAAAATCAGAAAACCAGAAAGTCCTCCTGAGAACTAAAATATTAAAAAAAGAATAGTTCAACTAAAAGTTGTAAAGATAAATTTAGGAAAAAATTTTAGGAAGTAGAACAAAAAGATATAAATGTAGAAAATATGAAATCAAATTTACTTAAGGGATCAATATTAAGAATACTTTCTGACTAAAAATATCCAAGAAAGCACAGATGGAAAAAATAAATCAAAGGAATTACCCAAGAAAATTTCTGGAAGTAAAGGACATGAGTCTACAGACTTCCTCATACAATCAATGAAAAAGTTTTATCCCAAGGCCAATTGTCATGAATTTTCTAAATGTTAGTAATAAAGGGAAGAACTTAAAGTCTCCTAAAGGTGGGGAGTGGAGTGGGAATGCCATGTATATAAGAACTGTAATGACTTCAGATTTCTCAATAGCAACTGTGGGTTCCAGAAGAAAATTGTCTTGTCTTCAAAATTATGAAGGTAAATAATTTTCAACCTTGCCTTGAACCTTGAGTGCTATGCCAAGCCAAAGTATTCACTCATTATAAAAGTAGAATATTTCTTCATGAAGTACTATATGTAGTGTGTATATATATATATGTGTGTGTGTGTGTACATTATATATATATATGTGTGTGTGTATATATATATATATATATATATATATATATATATATATATATAACACTTTAAAAATTAAACCAAAAAAGTCAATCCACCCAGGAAAGAGGAAAACAATTATGGAAAAGAGGTTATCTATTAAAATAGAGATTTAATAAAATGATACAGCATTTAAAAAAAAACAAGGATAGGTGGATAGCAAATTATGCAAGTGGAAGTAAAAGTAAATTATTATGTCCAAGAAGATCAAATAGTAATATGAAAAAGGGAATATCATAACATGACTTGGCTCCGTTATTGTAATTACATGGTTCTAATGACAGGAAATTCAACTAATCCAACCATAGTGATATAAAGCTAGGAAAACTTTTGAAGTAATATTAGAGTTCTAGATATTTATCTAACATAAAAAGGTACTTTTGTGTAAGTTAGAGTGATCAATCTTCCTGGTTTGCCTGAAATATTTCTAGGTGCAGGATTTGGGGAAGTAGGATCAGGCCAGTCCCTAAGAGGGAAAAATATTGTGAAAGGCAATGAGAAAATGAATCCTTTTTTAATTATTGTCATCATCATCATCATCATCATCATCATCATTCTTAGTAATAGTAGTGGTGTTATCAATCTTTTGGGTTTTTTTTTAACTTTAATGCATGCATCAATTAGAAAATAAAGAGCTTTTAAAATATGATACTGCATTTGTCCGTGCTGTCATTGTTGTAGGTCATTCTATGCCATTTCAAAACAATTGATTGAAATGTGAGCATCACACTAAAGGACTACATGCCAGTATGAAGCCAAGAAGTTTCCTTTGACTTAATGTTAGATAATTAAATTTTCTCAAAATAAAGTATAAATTCACGTATGATGCACAGAAATTAACAAATTGATTCTCTCGCATGACAAAAAAAGCCAATACACTTGTACAACCTAACATAGACCCTGAAAACCTCCCCCCCATGTCTTTCAAAACATATGTATCATAAAATTGTCTTATTAAATCAGAATTGTGTTTTTGTCTAAAAGATAGGAAATTGAATGATAGAAACCTTCTGTTAACAATACAAATAGCATTCCTGTAGTGCACATTACCAACATCTAGCCATACATGAGAGACAGGAGTCAGACTGTCTGACAATTCAGCTCACCATAGTTCCGCCAAGGCCTTTAGAGGTCAGATAGGACCTCCTAACTGAGTATTAAAGAAGTATGGAAATTACCGTTGCTCACTTAAAAGCTATTTCTTTATCAAATTTTATTATGATCTTTAAATCCCACCATGACAAAGATGTATGTTCAAATGGTCTTTGTTTCAGAGTCACAGGGTTTCCCTAGACTCAAATTACAAGCTTGTACTTTTGAAACTGCAGAGGCTGTTAACCCCTTCATCTCATTAGAGGCCAGGGGGAAACATCACTAAAATGGACCAATGCGTGGTCTAACGCAAGGTCTAAGAAAGGTTTCTTTCCTAAGACCAAGATCCAAGTTCCAAGGATCCTATTCAGATAGAGGGCTGCAATTAAGCAACATGTGAGGATTAGATGCTGTGTCCTTGATACCACTGAATCAGCAGGGCAGAACGGCTGGCTGGCTAGTTTAAATTGTGCGTGCTTCGGCAGATTTTCAGTGCCACTTAGAAAATAAATGATTCCCTTGTCATCATGTCAATATTCAAGGCACGTTCATCATTAATTCACAGGTCAACCAAAATGAAGAAACTAAATGGCACTGAGGGTAAAAGACTTCTACCTTGTCAAGATAATTCAGGGCTTTGGGTAGATACTCTAATTTTAAAGTTCCTTTCACCCAGTTTTATATAGACATCCACATACTTTCTTTAATTTCAGTGTCTTTCATAATGCGTTAACCCTGAGCCAGACATATTACACCTATTTTCTTACATTTGCAAGGGACTGTGTAATGCAAATTCTAAATGTATCTTAGCTGATTGCTCCTTCAAATCCTAAACACCTCAATGTCCCTGTTCTCAATTCTTTATTCATATGCTTCAATATTTGTATGTTATGATGAAATGTAATCAAACTTAAAAAATGCTTGGTATCCAAATCGGTTAAACACAGCTGAATCTTTTGAGAGCTCAAGCCATGAAATGTTTATGATTCTCATTTTTAGTGATGATTTACATGTAAAGTATTATGAGTTGGAGTGTTAGAGTTTTGATATCATAAAAGAAAAACAAAAACATACACCAAACCTTAAAAAGATAGTATTCAGATAATAAAAATATTTTTTTTGGATATTTGCCACTTAAATCCCCTACAAAAATCAAAACCGCCTACTTTCATAAAATAGGTTCAAAAAAACTGTCAATATTTCTATAGTTTATGTATGTGAGTTGAATATAGAAATGAAAAAGATTGGAGTGGCAACCAAACAATTTTTAGGATCCCAGATGTTGTAAAACATTTACTTATTAATACAATAATTAATAAAAACCAGGAAGTTATTGTAAAAGCACCCCCTTCCCAATTCTATAAACTATGTGTTCATAACATATGTGCTCACAACACTAAATATTTAAATATAAACTGAAATATTTAATTTAATTAAAAAATTTCTTTTAATTAAACTAAATTTAAAAGTACTTAGTAATTTTTTTAAATTTAAATTAAATTTAAAAGTATTTAGTAATATCAGACTTTAGGCTGATCATTTGTTGCCAATTATCAAACATATGTTTCGAATCAGAGTCACAAAATTTACATTAAATGGTTTTCCTTTTAAGATAAAAACCTGGGGCACCTGGGTGGCTCAGTTGATTAAGCCTCTGACTTTGGCTCAGGTCATGATCTCATGCTCATGGGTTCAAGCCCTGCATCCAGCTCTGTGCTGACAGCTCAGAGCCTGGAGCCTCCTTCAGATTCTGTGTCTCCTCTCTCTGCACCTCCCTCTCTCATGCTCTGTCTCAAAAATAAATAAAACATTTAAAAATAAAAAGATGAAAACCAATATGAGACTGTGCCTAACTACTGATTTTTCTTAACATACAAATGATCTCAACATCATCATTACTCTTGGAATAGCACAGCATTTTGTTACTGCATCATTATTAATTTATCAGATCATTTAAAAAACAAGAAAAAAAACAAAAAACTTGTCCACCAAAAAGTCAGAACATCTGCATGGGAAGTAGACGAAGCATTCATGCAACCAATTGGTTGTCCCCACAGTATAGTATTCAAGTATTTGTAAACCATATCTCACCATCTAAGGACATCTGTGAATATGTTTTGGCCACATCAGGAAAGCAATATAATGGCAAGGCAATTAATGTGGTTTATACAATGGTTATTCCTTTCCTTAAGGAAAAAAAGGTTATTTAATCAACCTGATGAGTAAGGCTATTTTACTTTACATAGGCACTGACTGACAAATGGTATTTATAATGACAGTCACTTACAAAGTATACAAGTAAACAATTTGTCAAATCAACAATAATAATAAACAGTAAATATGTTTAGTAATTAGAAATCATAGACAAAACTTGGTTATTCTTTATTATGGCATAAAATAAAGAAAATTTTATTAAAGAATTTCTGTAATTGATAGAAAATTATTCTAACAACTCAGTCTACATTGCCTATCTTGAGCAAAGTAGGATGAGCCCACAATATTCCTAACTTCTAACAGGATTCTATGGAGGTGCATTTTTATATATTATTCATGTAAAATTTATATAAAATACATGCAAAATTATATGCATATATATTATATATGCCCACATATAATTTTATATATGTATATATTTACATATGTAAATATAAAATATATATATTTTACATTCATATAATTTTAGCTATCTATAACTCATATTATTAACTTCTAATAGCATTACATGAAATATAGATATATGTATGTATAATTTTATATATATATATAAATTTACAATATATATTATTTTTAATAGGTTTCATAGCAGGCGGAAATATATCTTTCACTGATGTAGTCTACTGGAGAGTGCTCCTCAGTTCCTTATTAGAAAAGAGGCTTGTTTTAAAAGAAAACAAAAACATAGACTCCTAAATACAGAGAACAAACTAGCACTTACCAGAGGTGAGAGTGGTGTGGGGATGGGCAAAGTAGGTGAAGGGGGAGGGAGATCCAGGGCTCTGGTCACTGGGATGAAAGGCACAGCATAGGGAATACCATGAATGCTATTGTAATGGTGCTGTGTGGTGACAGACCCTTGCTACCCTGGAGGTGAGCACAGCATAACATACAGAGTTGTGGAATTACAAAGTGATTCACTTGAAACTAATGTAAGGTGTGCCAACTATACTACAGGTTTTTTTTTTCTTAAGTTTTGTTTGGTAGTAAATCGGGATGGACTGATATTTGGTCTCCCATTATCTCTGTTACACACATGATACTCTTTTACTTGCTTCTGATATACCCAAAAAAGTTAGGTAGAACTTTTCCCCAACCTTGTCTGACTGATTTCATATTTGCAGTCATTCTCTGGCTCTTCTACAACCAAGCTTATGAGAGAAGCTAATCTCAGATTTCCCCATTCATGATGCTCTTTGTGGTCCAGTTAGTAGTAAGCCTCACCACTGCTAAGTGCTTGTTGAGAGATGGATGAATACCACAGTTCCTACTCAGATATGCCAAAATGCAGCAACTGCTCTCCTACTGAATGATACTGAAATGGTAAAATTGGACTTGAATTTTATTTGAATTTATCTACTTAGGGACTTAAAACTATATAACATCTAATCCACAGATATCTAATTTCTAATCTTATATAAGACTGTTTTTTCAAAACTCTGATGTTGGCATCACAGGCAGGTAAACAGCAATGACACAGCCACATTAATTTATTTGGCAAATACTTATTGGGCATCTATTCCCTCTCTTAAGTGCTGGAGCCACGAAAGCGAATAGGAAAGACATAAATCCTCTTCTAATGGACTTTAAAACCTGGTTGAAAGAATAAAAACAAGTAAAAAAAGAGGTTTTTAAAAAAATTTTTTTAATGTTTTTATTTATTTTTAATACAGAGAGAGACAGAGCATGAGAGGGGGAGGGGCAGAGAGAGAAGGAGACACAGAACTGGAAGCAGGCTCCAGGCTCTGAGCTAGCTGTTAGCACAGAGCTTGACGTGGGGCTCGAACCCACGAATGTGAGATCTGACCTGAGCCGAAGCCGGAGGCTTAACTGACTGAGCCACCCAGGCGCCCCGAAAGAGGTTTTTTTTAAGAGGAGGAAATTGTGGGGTGGCTGCGTGGCTCAGTTGGTTGAGCATCTGACTCTTGATTTCAGACATCTTGGGATCAAGCCCCATGTCAGGCACTGCACTGTGTGCGGGGCCTGCTTGAGATTCTCTCAATCTCTCTCTCTCTCTCTCTCTCTCTCTCTCTCTGCTCCTCTCCCCTGTTCCTTCTGTGTGCTCTCTCTCTAAAAAAGAGAGAAAGAGAGAGAAAGAAATTGTGATACAGTATAAAATAGATGTAGGTTGAGATATGTCATAACAGGAGAAGAGAGGGAGAGAGAGAGAGAAGGAGGGAGAGAGATCCTTAGAAAAAGCCTCTGAAAAAAAAAAAGTATTACATTGAAACATAAAGGTGGAGACCAAGACAGTTTTCTGAAGAGCAAGGAACAAACATTCCATACATAGAAGACAGCATGAACCTAGTGTTCACAAAGTTACACAATAGAACATTACATTGACTACAATTGCATGTATAAATATATATTAGTATAATCTTTTACCTCAAATTATCTTCCTATTGCTTTTAGAATGTGTTCTGACTTACCATTTTGGAACTCAAAGTGAAGGCTACTTTTATTCTTTATAAAAGGAAATTTTTGGAGCTTGGTTGTAGGTGAATACTCTGACATAGGAAGAAGGTCACATGAATGCTTTCTGAGTAGACACTGTTTGGATGCTAAGTGACTCACATAATCACACCACACTCTCATTTTTAATATTCTCTGTAAGAGAATTCTTCTGTGTGATTAATGAAAGCTCTCATGTCATGTATTTTTCTCTTTTATTTTTCATCCCTTGTGGAAACAGAAAATTAGAGTTAAACATTTTTCATTGAATTTTCACTATAAATAATAATAATTATGTGTTTTCTGTCCCTTTCCTTCTTGTATCAGACAGGGTTATGCCAGAGAAGAGGAGCCAGCAAGAGATAGACACTAAGAGATTTATTGCAAGGAATGGGTGTATGTGATGGTGGAACTATTTAGGAAAGTCCACACAGGGCAGGCCGCCCAGCATGGCAGGCTAGCATTCTGGAGCATGATCTGAAACTGCTGTCCATAGGCAAAATTTCTTCTCAGGGAAGGCTTACCTCTGTTCATGATGCCTTTTAACTGATTGAATCAGGTCCACAGAGACTATCTAGAATAACCTCCCTTACTTGAAGTAAACTCCTCACAAACTTTAATCACATCACAAATATTTTCCCATTAACTCCTAGAATTGTGTTTGATTTAATAGCTAGAATCTGTAGCCTCATCGTATTGACACCTCCCTTTCTTCCTTGTCTTCCCCTTAGTAAAATATTTGGTTCAGGTTGTATTACTTGGATCTGAGTAAGACATGGGTCCATACAGAAAGATTGAGGAACTATGGTAGTCCAGCCTGATGTATCAGAGCCCAGTTAAAGAAAGAAAGGCATCCTTGCATGAGTATGGCACCAACAGTGATTCAGAGTGGGCGATTAGAGCTGGAACAGAGTAAAGAGGTGTTTATGTAGGAGGGTGACCATGCACAGGAAGAGGAGGCCTATATGGGATGAAAAGGACATACAAGGGAGCAGTAGATAGAGCAATGGTCTGTATGAGATATCAAAGCCTCAGGGGAAAGATGAGTATGTCCACATGGGTGACAGTGGGAATGATGGCCAGATAAGGGTTTTATTTTTGTGTGTGTATATTCCCTAGCTTCATCCTCCTGGTTGGCCTGGGAGCAGCACTATCCCAGTAGTAACGAGGAAAGGTAGAGCCCAGGTCTTTGCTCAAATATCATTCTCCACTCACAGGAACCATGGCTCCTTGGAGAAGAGCTGACTCTGGGTCTGGGGGAAAATAAATGCAAGATAAGCCTGGAATATTGTATTATGCCAATAAGTAAGGAAGGGCTCAAAGAGTGACAGGGACATGCTAAAAGAATACAGAAGTCACTGTCTCCACTAGGGAAACCTAAAAAATTAGGGCTTTAAAATAAATAATGATAGTTATGGATTATTATTTATAGAAAAAATGAGCCCTACTTATATAAATAAATAAATTGAGAGTTGATGAAGAGCAGGAAATTTTCATAGTCTCAAAGTATCTCTACCCAAATACTAATTAAAACGAATAACTTTACAGTGGAGAATCCCAGCAGATATTATTTTAATTAAATGATCAAAGCCAACATAACCAGTAATGGGATGATATGAAATCATACAACACCTGAGATTAGGCAATAAGAATAGCATCACTTTTTAAACTATTTCTGCTAAAGATAAATAGCCTGTATTGAATTCTGAGAACATATCAGATAAACACAGAGTGAAAGACACTCCACAAAATAGTTGGTCTGCAATCTTTCAAATTATCAAGATGATGAGAGTCAGGGGAAGATGGAGGAAATGCTCTAGATTAAAGAAGACTAAAGATGGGAGCATGTTCATCTAACTCAGGACCTTTGAGAAGAATTCAGAGTGAATATTTTTATTGATTACATAAAGAGAGGCCTAGTGATCATAGAAATACTAGGGATTTACTGTCTATAAAAAAAAGATTGTTGCTAGGGAGGGTATGGGCAATTATACATCTATTCAGTTTTTTTTTTAATTTAGGGAACCAATGATTACTGTTCTTTAAGATAATTTTTAATGTTTATTTATATTTGAGAGATAGAGACAGACTGTGAATGGCGAAGGGCAGAGAGAGACACACACAAACTGAAGCAGGCTCCAGGCCCCAAGCTGTTAGCACAGACTAACACAGAACTGTTAGATCATCACCTGAGCCAAAGTCAGACGTTTAACTGACTGAGCCAACCAGGCACCCCATCGATGATTGCTAAATACATTTTTAAACATCACTAAAATATTTTTAAATATTTTTTTCAATTATATCCTCTGAACCAGTGTTTTTCAAACTTTACTGGGCAGGCATACAAATCACTCAGGGATCTCATTGAAATATCAATTCTGATTCCTTGGATTTAAGGTGGGGCCTGGGGTTTTGAATTTGTAAATAGCTTTCAGGTGATGCTGAGGCTTCTGGTCCATAAACCATACTTTAAATTACCAAGTTCCTGACTAACATTAAGGCCTGAGTAGAGTAGGATCCTAATATAAATGCTACTAGTCTTGTGTGACTATAATTTGTTTAAATATATCACAAATGGACATAAGGGTTTATTTTAATGGGTTTAATTCCTTAAGAAAATCTAACAGTTAAGCTACTGTTAAGGTGTATGCAGATACTCAATATATCTGTAATAAGTGCATGCATGCATTTAAATGCTGGTAAAATGAATCACTCTCTTTTAATTGCTCATCAAAGTTCTCAGTCCACTCTTCTTTCTCCTCAAATCTAATCTTGTAATCTCCAATTGGCTAGGTGCATTATGGTTTATGTTTTGTCTGCCCCTGAAACAGCAGAAATGGGCCTCTGCCAAAGAGGGCTATTAGATTAAATGGACAATTGATGTGATTCTCTGTGCCAACTCCTGTGGAGTTTAGCCAAAAGGCTAAAGTGACATAGACTAAACATTTAATGTAAAGTGGAAGTGACGTGGATACAGAGTTCTAGGAAATTCGTTGTCTGGAAAAGAACTGTGCTGCCTTCAAGGGATAGATTTTCCCCACAGTCTTTGTGACTAACAATTATAAGCAGCTGGCAACAGAGGTGCCTTCTGAGAAGCCAAAGTACTTTGATCTAAATAAATAAATCTTTGAATCTGAACCAGTGAGTATATTAGAGTCTTATTCTCTGAGGGTATTGTTTTACATGCCATGCACCTGGTTTCCCAGAATCCTCCATAAGGAAGAAATTCTCTACTCTTAGTATAGTCTGTCTCTGAACTAGAAATGTTATGATTTTACAGGCCATCCAAGTAATCAAGTCAAACTAAGTCACCAAAGATGATTTGTAAGCAACACGTACCCACCCCCCAACACACACACACACACACACACACACACACACACACACACCCCTAAATGGGAATAAAAGCAAAGCAATATTGAAAGTTTGTACTCTCCAGCCAAAATGAAAACAAATATGGTGATCATATCTAAGACATCTAACAAATCTAGGGGCTTCCATTAATCTAGACACAGGTCTTAGACAAACCACCCAGAAAAACATATCATAGTCCCCTTTGCTAATAAATGAGTTAAAAAGGTTTTATCAAGATGTAGACTGTCCACAAGGTGAGTAAAATCAGTGACAAAACACATGCAGAAAAAAAAAGAAAGCTCTAAAAAGAATATGGCAATATATCTATGTACTAGTAAAAGGATAAGAGCAATTTGATCTAGCAAAACACAGCCAGAGATAGGACGGAGTAATATGTTTTCTATCAAAGAAACTAATGGTTAATGTTTTTTTATTGCTTTTCTACTTTTTAAAAAAGCATTTATTCATATATCTTTGAGAGAGAGAGAGAGAGACAGAGAGAGAGAGAGGCAGAATCCCAAGCAGGCTCTGCACCATCAGCACAGAGCCAGATGCAGGGCTTGAATTCACAAACCCAGAGATCATGACCAGAGCTGAAACCAAGAAATGGGTACTTAACTGACTGAGCCACCCAGGCACCCCTATTTCTCTACTTTTTAGGTGGAATTCATTATTCAAAATGAATAATGGAATATAGAAAAAATGACTATTTTGAGAATATGAAGTTCTTGGTGTACCGAGTTCAATTTGCCTCTATAAGCCACAAAGATCTGTGTCTGAGAAGCTCTCTCATGCTTACTACAAAGAATTATTCCTGTTTTCTTGAGGATCAGAACCTGCAGCACAGAATAGGGAGGAGGTAGCCAGATACTATTTCTCAGACACAAAGACTAAAGGGTCATAGACCCCAGTGCTCTCAAGCAACTCTTCCTTGACTGCCATGGTTCCCTGAAGGGAGCTCCAAACTCTGTGCAGCAAACCAGGAACTCTGACTTGGGAACGAAGGAGCATTAAGCCATAGCACAGTCAGAATTGCGCACTTTGAAATCAGTGGAGCTTTGTAGGCAAGAATGTAACTTGGAAAATTTCAAATTGAATGTTTCCCTTTATAATTACCTCATGGAACCTGTTCCTCACAACGTGTTTGTGATCTTAATGAGGGACACCACCATGCTCTCTTGTACCCTGATCGTATGGTGTGGGATTACCACACTCTCTTCACCTCCTCTAGTCAGTCATATAATCCGTCAGCAGGTATAGAGGTATATAGCAGGTATATTTTCCTTTGCCAGTATACAAGGTATGTTGTTAAATAGTTCACAAGATCAATGAAAACCAAGTGTGTATATATGTGTGTATGTAAGTTTATTACCAATTTTACTAATATAGAGGATGTGTCACACACATTTTACAAAGAATCAAAATATATAATACTCTATTGAAATTCCACACAGCAGTCAGGTCTTTCAGATGCTTTAGCAGATTTGTGCTGAAGTTTGTATGCAGAGCAGATCTGTGGTTGCAACAGACGAAAATAGGTAAACAACGGCAGTTCCTACGGAAATGTTGGTTCATATTCTCATTTGTATTAATGATTAAGAGAAAAGTAAAGCAAGTAAGATATATGTAGTAAGTTAACTCATTAGTAAATGATGTGATTGATGTCTTTGCTGAACTAGATCTGACTCCGAGCTACCAATGTGACATCACTGAATGCAGTGATCAACAGTGATCAATAGTATTTTCACTATACAGATAAAATAGATGTAAACAGTCTCAAGAGCATAGCAAATAGTTACTGTTAAAAAATAATAAGGATGTGATGAATTTTCAGTACTACCTTTATTTTCAATGTAGAATATTTCAAGTTTATATAACTTACGATTTAGTTATTAATAGTCATGTTTAATAGCTAGTTTGCTAAATTCTTGCAAATTTAATAGTGTGCTTTCATGAGCCTGTGGGAGTTGGTTTTAGCACACTGTTGCATGACCTATCCCTTCACTACATCCTAAACGCCAGCACCCTACCTCGGGCAGGCCTAACAACTACTTTACTTATCTGTTAAGGTAACAGCTGAACCGGCTTTATTGTGCCTTGACAACCTTTGAAACCAGTGGGAGCTTCCACGAATCTTTACATGATATTTTCCTGCTTAAAGTCCTTTAATACTTCCCTTTTATTTTCAAGATGGAACCAAATGCTTTGTTATTATAAACTATTAAGTTCTGAAAAGTACATATACATACATATATACACACATATGTTAATGGATGTTTATTTTTGACCAGGACAGACTGAGTGCACGTGTGCATGCACAAGCAGGAGTGGGGCAGAGAGAAGGGGAAAGAGAGGATCCCAAGCAGGCTCTACACTGTCATCTCAGAACCCTACCCAGGGCTCAACCTCATGAACCATGAGATCATGCCCTGAGCCAAAGTCAGACACCTAATCACCTGAGCCATCCAGATGCCCCAAAAGTATATATTTCTTGATTTCAACTCTCTAAACACTAACAAATTAACTGCAATGCTCTAGGCAAAACAAACCACTTACCATTTCCTGAACACTTTCTCCTACATTTGACTTCATTACCTTTTGTCTTCCCCCAATTTTATTTCCCTGACTTATTCAGCTCGAACAAATCCTTGTTACTGAAACCTCACTTGACCTAACTTGAGTCAGAGGGACTTTCTCTGTGCTCCATGCAGAGCCCATTCATATCTGCAGTCTGAATTTTCATAGTTGATTTATTTGACTACCTCCTTAAATAGTTTGAGAGTTCCCTGTGTAGAAGCAAATTAACATTAGTTTCCTTCAATGTGAGGAACACTGCACTAAGCAGTTTCCATATTTATCTCGTTTGCCTGAAGGGATAAGTAATATTTTACATATTAGGAAACAGGGTCTCAAACAGCATATACGTATCACCTGAGGTCACATGGCTCCAAATGGTGACAGTCAGAATAAATTTATGGTAATCACAAAGATAGAGATTAAGCTCTGCAATGCACCATGCTTCTTAATTTATCTCCAGACTCCAAGAGTCTAGCACAGCACCTGGAAAAGAGAGATGCTTGGTAACAGGGGAGAGTTTCGCTCAGAAACCTAGTGCCTCCCAAGTGTTGGTAGGAGAGCTGATTAAAGCAGACTCACACACCCCATTCCAGACCTACAGAACAGGACAACATAGGCTCGTTAAATATTGACAAACTCAGGAATAATCATGGGTGTGGGGTATCATTAGCTTTAGAAATTATTATATATTTTTTCATACTGTTCATCACTGCAGTCTGATACACAGTGGCACACAATTACACACCATTTCCACCATGCAGATACAATGGGCATCAGCAGAGTCGAGAGCAGCCTGAAGCATCAGCTTCCCTCTTCTGTGAATAGACAGACAATTGTAAGGTTTCCAACACAGAAGTCTGACTAGTTTTGTTAGAAGCCCCACACTGGACCTAACCCTGAGAACCAGATGCCTCCCCAAGAGCAGGAATCTCTGCAGAGTTGCCTCGTGCTGATGGTATAGCCTTCATCTCATTGTTAGCTTGAAAATGGCTTTGGTGGGATTATTTCCACCACAGAAATC
Organism: Suricata suricatta; assembly: GCF_006229205.1. Taxonomy (NCBI): domain Eukaryota; kingdom Metazoa; phylum Chordata; class Mammalia; order Carnivora; family Herpestidae; genus Suricata; species Suricata suricatta. The sequence continues at coordinate 70,587,206 of NC_043710.1, forward strand.
AGGAAGGGCTATCAATTGGGCCTCCCCACCTCATCCCCAAGAGCCAGTTTCTATGCTTTGACCAGAATGTTACTGAAATCACCGACCTAGTGCCCGTGGTGGCTACAGAACAGTCACTTTGCAAAGGTTGGTGATAGTGTCCCTCTTGACTTTCTCGGCCTTATGTTGCCAGGCTCATCTGCCAGTGACATCTTATTTCAAAACTCTTCCCATATACGATTCTCCTAGTTCAATCAATATTCATTCGCTTGAGTCGTGTGCTTTCATTTTACATCCTTAAATTGTTAGCAGCACTTTAGTGCTGTTTGGGATTCATGATAGCTGTATATATTAGCCTCCAATTTACAATCATGTGTGAAATGAATGTCTTTTTTTGTCCTCTCTGAAGTTGACTTCACTAATATCATCCCATAATCTGAATATAATTTCTCATCTTATTATTCACTGATTTTAAGAGTTCATTGAACAACTAATCCATGTGGTACTACTTTTTGCCAATTCATTCTAGTTAAATTTAAAAGTAAGATTATAGGAAGCAGACAACATTATTTTCACATAATATTTACTCTTCTCTCTCCATTCTCAAATTTTGTTTGAACTCCATTCCAAGTGGAAATTATACTGTGGTTAAGTAGCTTGTTTTAAAAACATAAAATGTATTTTTCCCCTTTTGGATGCCTAAAGGTTTTAGCTCATTAATTGAAATTGTGGATTTGAATTATTTAGCCTGGAAAATAATAGGCTAATTTTACAAAGTAAACTGGACATAAATTCAACTTATAGAGCTATGTAAAAAAGAAAAGGAAAAAAAAGAAAGATCAGGAGATAGTATTGCCAATAGTACCAGCGGTTACCAAGAGTGTTTTAAATTTCCTTTCCTTGTGCATTACTTGAATAGTTTGGACTCTTTGATTACATGTAGCAGATACTAACTTGAGACCACTTTATTTAAAAGCAGGGTGCTTATTACCCGGCTATAAGGGTATGACACAGAAGGTAAGGCAAGGATGAAAATGCAGCTAGCCCATATTAAAAGAACAGAAACAGGAAATGGAATGCTACATAAAAACCAGAGGGGGTTCTTTTTCTATTTCTTATTTCTCTGTCTCTGCACCTTATTGTCTTTCTGTAGATTAGCTTTTTCCCTACTCAGCCCACACTTTAAGAGATTACTTCTTAACAGCTCCTGTTTGTTAAATCTCCTCCATTTAAGACACAAGCCCAGACTGAGACTGAAAACATTTTAGCCCAATTTCAAATTCTCTGGGAAAGGACCCTGGTCGTTTTTATTCCCAGTATTTTACTACATAATATAACCATAACTGTTGGGGACTCCATTCATTTTCTATGATGCCTAACAAATTACTGCAGATTTAGGGACCTAAAATAATACATATTTATTATCTAACAGTTACTATGAGTTCACAATGTGGCTGTTTACTTCTTCAAAGCCAGCAGAAGACTCTATCTCTCCAGATAAGATGGGGTCTTTTATTACAAAACATACTCAAGGTGGTGGCATCTCATTGCCTCTATCCTGTAACTTAATCAAGAAAGTGACTTCCCATCAAGCTTGCCATATCCTGTTAGTTAGAAGCAAGGCATTGGTTCTTCCATCACTCAAGAGATGATAAAAGGGTACATCTCATTGGAGGTTATCATATGTATCCATCACAGGGACCCACCTCTATGTACCATAGACGTGGGAAGGAAGGAAAACAATTCTCAGAGAAATTATTACAAGCCAGATGAGCTGGCAGACATAACAGGTATCTATAACATCTGCCAAGACCAAATGACATTGGAATGACTTGGCACTATCCTGGAAGGAGTTTAAGCAATAACAGCTGGAAATCTGTCACTAGTTTCCAACTTTAATGAAAGCATCTGTAACATTTCTTCTTTAACTAAAGTCTTTTAGTTTAGCCTTTAATTAAAGGTAGGCATCCTTTTCCATGTTACCATGGCATTCTTTTATTTCTAATTAACAAAGATCTTTTCATTCAGAATGGATTTTAAATATGATCAAATGTCCTTTAGGCATGAGAGAATTGTCATTTTTCTCCTTTAATTATTAATGTGATGAATTATAATGACACCTTTCCTCAGTTTGAACCACCTTCACTTTTGTGGAATAAATCCTGCTGTGGTTGAAGAAAACTGTAAATATTCCATAGGAGTTGATTTAAGACTGCAGTATCTATATATACCAAGATTGTCAATATTCATTTTTCGGGCAGTTGTTGTCAGCTTTTGGTGTCATGGTGATGTTAGTATGGTAGTAACCTTTTCATTGATGTATACTCTAAAATGGATAAAATAACAAGGAAAATGTGTTTCTTGATGTTGTGGTTGAAGTTGCCTAAAACTTGCATTAACTCAAAATTTTTAATAAAGATAGGGAATCACTTCTAAGGCAGTGTTAAAATATTTTCATAGTTATTGGACAGTTTAAGTTCTATAATTCATAGACTAATTTCCTTACATAATTTATAATTTATATTTGGATTGCCACAACTTATATTAAATATTCAAGCACCATTTGACGGTAAACTTCACTCATTATTATTTTACATAAAACTTAGCCAATAGCCTGCTATTGACCAGAAGCCTTACTGATAGCACAGCAAATTAACACATATTTTACATGTTGTATGATTATATACTGTATTCTTATAATAAAGCAAGCTAGAGAAAAGAAAATGTTATTAAAAATCATAAGGAAAATACATTTATAACACTCTACTGTATTTTTTTAAAAACCGCATGGAAGAGAACCAGTGCAGTTCAAGCCTATGCTGTTCAAGGGTCAATTGTATTTATTTAAAATTATATTAGATGTTCCCAGTTTTCTTTCTAATAAATTAATGCAATTTCTCTTTACACAAGAAGTATGAGTACTCTTTTGCCCACACCCTGCCAGTAATAGGTTTTGAAACTCTTTTTAATTGTTTTCAGTATGGGTAGTATGAAGTATTATTTTGTTTTACTTATAAATTCGAAAAAAAATTGCAATAAAGTCTAGAGAGAGGCAGTTAAAATTGCAAGAAATTCTTAAAATTCAACAAGAAGATAATGAAAATGCAATTTTGAAGAGGCAATTCACAGAAGAGCAAATCAAAACTCAACAAGCATGAAAGAAAAGACATGAACTCACAGGGAAATAAAAATTAAAATTGTAATGGGCAATATATGCTCTGATCTATTCTTGAATTCCCTCTCCTTTTGCTTCTGATTTGATTAGAGAAACACTACTGTTCTTCAAAATGTTATTGACTATTTTTCAACAAATTACTCTTTCATTATAAAGGCTGATATTTCAATTGTGGCTTCAGTAAATTTTATCCTATTTATTTAAAGTTTACTTATTTATTTTGAGAGAGAGAGAAAGAATGAATGAAGGATGGGCAGAGAGAGAGGGAGAGAGGGAGAATCCCAAGCACTCTCTGAGAGGTCCAGGAGCAGACCCTCATGCAGGGCTCCAACTCATGAAACTGTGATCATCCCCTAAGCAGAAATCAAGAACTGAACACACAACCGACTAAACCACTCAGATGCCCCAATTTTATCCTATACATCAATTGATGTATTTATCATATGAAGTGTTTCTAGCATATATTTACCTTAGTATTGTTATTTTTCAATAAGAATTTATAGTGTCTACTCATAAAATTCCTTTATGATTCTTATTTATTTCTAAAAGTTTTAATTTTGCTTACTCATGTCAACTTTTATACAACTATACAATTCATATCTAACCCCCTTACAGATTTTCAAAAAATGATGCTAGCAGTACGCTACTAGGAATCTCTTGGCTTTGTAGACATACAATCCTATCATTGACAAAAATTGACATCATATACCTCTTCCAATATTTGTAGTAGCTTTTCCATGTTTGATTCATTACATTCACAGGACAATATTAAATAGTATGCTATCAGTAGGCATATATTTATAGTTTTATATTTTATTGAAATGGAATTAGTGTTTGACACTGTGATAATGTATGCTGTGGAATTTGATAAATTATAATTATAATATTGTAGTAATTTCTTCCATTTATATTTTGCTAATAGTGTTATTAGAAATAACTGCTGAATTTTATCAAATTCCTTTTCAGCATTGATTCATATGACCAAATTATTTTCTCCTTTAATCAGTTTAATGCATAATGAAGATAGATTTCCTGATACCAAATCACATTTTCTGCAATAAACTCACAAAGCCATAGTATAGTATCCTTAAGATATGGTGGATTGTATTTTCTAATATTATATTTAAGCTTTACATTTATGTATGAATGCAAGATGGTTTATGTATTTCTCTTCGTATGGTCTTTATCATATTTTATTATAAGTAATATTCTGACTTTTTAAGGTGATCTTGGAAATTTTCCACTTGCTTCTATGGCCTGAGAAAGTTTTTTCAGTAATGTCATCTGCCATTTAAAGGAGATTAAAGCCTTTTAGTAATTCCTCCTGCCTTATTTATTTATTTACTTATTTATTTATTTATTTTTAGAGAGAGAGTGTGTATGTGTGTGAGTGCAGGAGAGAAGCAGAGGGAGGGATGGATAGAGAGAGAGAGAGAGAGAGAGACAGAGAGACAGAGAGACAGAGAGACAGAGGGAGTGAGAGAGAGAATCCCAAGCAGGCTCCACGCTCAGCATGGAGCCCGATGTTGTACCTGGAGCCCATGACCCTGGGATCACAGCCTGAGCTGAAATCAAAGAGTTGGATGCTCAACCAACTAAGCCACTCAGCCATACCTTACTTCTTTTTAAATAACAGATTTTTATTTTAAACATTTTGTAATCTAGGAAAATTTTTCTATTGCATATTTTCCTACTTTTGTGTCAAATTTTATAATTTCTATTTTACTTGGAAATCATTCATTTCTTCTAAGGTTTGAAATAAAATATCTTAGAGTTGTAAAGCTATTCTTTTATAAATTTTAAACCCTCTCTTTTACCTACAGTTGTGACTCTTTTGCCCTAACATTTTCTATTTTTACTATTCTCTTTTTAAAAATAAACATTAGATTAATGATCACCTATTCACTTTAAATAATTTGTTTATTCTTGAAAACATTTATGAAATAGTTACTGTCATCTCAGATTTACAGATGAGATATAAATTTCTCCCAATCAAAATTACATACATATTTTATTTTACTTTCATTTTCTTATTTATTTATTTTGAGAGAGACAACGCTTGTCCTATTCAAACATGGCAATTGTACTGTTAAGTCTTTATCCTAAGGAAAGAATTAAGATCTTGCAGAAACTGTTCACCAACTTGGAATGTTTATTATGCTTAACATAATATACAATCTGAAAAAAATTCAGACAAAATACATGACCCTGAGAGAGTGTTGGATAAATAAACAATAGTACAGTACTACAATGAAATGATTAAACACATAAACTATGCAATCATTAAAATAGGTGCTATAGCTGGGGTGCCTGAGTGGCTCAGTTGGCTAAGTATCTGACGCCACCTCAGGTCATCATCTCACAGTTTGCAAGTTCGAGCCCTGCACCAGGCTCTGTATGGACAGCTCAGAGCCTGGAGCCTGCTTCAGATTCTATCTCTCGGTCACTCTCTCTCTGTCCTTCACCCACTCACACTCTACCTCTCTCTCTCTCTCAAAAATAAACATTAAAAAAAGTTGCTATGGCATTACTCATATGAAAAAACATCTATGTTTTTATGACATCTATGTTTAATATGACAAAATTTTACAGCCAATAGGATCCAATTTTTTTAAAACTACAAATAAATGCAATAAATGCAGGCAAAAAAAGTCTGAAATGTTGACACTGGTTGAATTATGAGTGTGATTTATTTTTTACAGCCAATAGTATCCAATTTTTTTAAAACTACAAATAAATGCAATAAATGCAGGCAAAAAAAAGTCTGAAATGTTGACACTGGTTGAATTATGAGTGTGATTTATTTTTTATTTGCTTATTTATATTTTATAACAATTATATGCTTATGTAAGAGAGGATCAAAAGCCATTCCCTTAAATTTTTAAGCTAAATATTTTTGTTTTGATACCATTATAAACAACAGCAACACTTGAGTTCTCAAACTTTCTGACATAGTGAATCACGTCAGTGAGGCAGAGCTCACGCTTTCCTTATTTATGCTATCAACTCATTTATCTGTACATTGATTCCACCCAAAGTAACACATTTACCTAAACTAAAAGCCCCAGAACAAATGCTACCAGCAGAGTATTTGATTTCTATGATCTCCCAGTTAAAACTGCTCCTTTCACACTCTGACCTTTATCTATATCTCTTTTCAAGGCATTTACTACTTTAGAGTTTTAACATAGATACTTGTGAAGTGACCATTATTGGATTGTAATCTCCAGAAAGCCAGGGAACATATTTACTTATCTTCATATCTCTTACTGTGCATGTCACAGTGATTTAAGTAACATAAGTAATGGATTTTGCAATGAATGAATGAATGAAAGAATTAGAATTGTCGTGAAGACTGTCACTACAATGACTCATGAAGAAGGCATGGTTTAGCTTGGGATCCTTAGAAACAAAGTCTCAGGCAAGGATAAAATATCAATACTTGACTTGGGATGTACAATTTCAGAGCACCAAAGGAAAAGAAAGCGTAGGCATTAGAAACAATGTAAGGTAGGGGCACCTGGGTGGCTCGGTAGGTTCAGCATCTGACTCTTGGTTTCAGCTCAGGTCATACTCTCCGAGTTTGTGAGTTCAAGTCCTGCAAGCTGGGCTCCATGCTGACAACATGGAACCTGCTTGAGATTTTCTCTCTCTCTCCCTCTCTCTCTCACCTCCCCACATCTCTCTCTCTTAAACAAATAAACTTAAAAACAATAAAAATTCTAAAATAAAAAAAAGAAGAAGCTGTGCAAGGTAATGACTCACTCTGATGGCCATTCCTTCTTGACAAGCCACCGATAAATCCAAGTCCATCCCCTCAACCATTCAGGATATCATGTGCAAGTCACAGAACAGAGAGACCACTCTTCAGAACAGTGTAGCAGAAGGAAGAAGGAAGAGACAGGGAATCAATCTGCCTGTTTTGTCTGACTCTTGTCTCCCCTTGCTTGTTCAAAGTTTGCCCTACAGGGAGTCGACCAGATCAGATCCCATATCTCTTCACACTCATTTCCAGTTATATAACCTTTTGACAATGGCTCAGTAAGTCAGATCCTCTATTATGTATCATGTGGATTTGCGATGTCTAGAAGTTCTGGGGGGAGCCAGAAACTCCAGCCGTATTGCTGATGGTCCTCAGGAGACAGACCTCATGGGCTAACTTGGCATCTGTAGGTCTTGGCAGAGGCTGAGCAGGAGGAAGTGGCTCAGGGTACGGAAGGTAGATAGGACTGAGAGAATTTGAGGAGGTGCAGAAGAGGTAGTCACCACAGGCAATAGTTAATGTCACTGAAATACAATTAAATCATTAATTATTTTCAGGATCACAAAAAAGTACTGTCACTGGTACTTGGGTTTTATTGTGAGATATTTTCCAAAATTTAGGAAAAAATTTAATAAGGTTGCCCTATGAGAGTAAAACTAATAATGTGTAATTTATTAGTGCAGAGATATGCAAACAATTAATATTGAATCCTTACTATGGTCTAGCCATATGCTAAATGCTTTTACATTAAAAAAAGTATCACTTGGTACACACAAAATTCTTAAAGGTGGATACCATTAGGACTTAAAATTTAAAGATGAGAAAAGTAAGGCTTAGACACTAATTTCCCCTAAATAACATAGCTAGTATGTGAGGGAGGTAATTTTCAAACCATCTGATTTCAGAGACACTTAGTGCACTCAGGGCACTTAGTGTACCACTCCCAAGTTGCAACGAGACAAATTACTGTAAGGTGAGTACTGTGTGTTCCCTGAATGGATCAAACAGAGTGATTACCAAGCAGAGTCAATCACCCATGGCAACTAAGAACAACAGAATCAGAGGGGAAAAGCACTACTCACAGACACTGTGCCTGAGTCTGAGTTTGAGACTATATCTGAATTTAATGGCAAATATATAAGGAAGATAGAACTTCAGATCTTTAACTCCAAGACCAGAGGAAGGTATTATATATAAGTGCAATTCCATTTGGGCTTCATATACTAGATTCTGGGAGCTTCCATAATGTATGAGTCACGATGGGATAGAGCTACTTCACATATCCGGGAAAGCACGTTTCAGAGACTCCAAGGTGGGAGCAGAATCTGGACAGTAGTGAATTCACCAAAGAATGGGGCCTTATAAGTGTGTTTTTTCTCCTGACACTGTTTTTTAAAATTTAATACCTTTTGTATTTTTACATTTATTTCATGCTATTTCAATTTTGGTTTTAATCTTGCTCAAATAAGAGTCACTTATTATATCTCAAACTTGATTTTTCCTTAAAATTTCTAACCTAAAAGCATAATTCTATATCTCAGCTTATATTTTGGCCTAAGACTTGGATTACTTTTGTACTTCTTATTGGATATAGCCAGATACACAAATAATCTTTTCTAACAGTCACTAGGTTCAGGTGACTGCCCATTCAGGGGACTTTACATTTGGACATAAAAGAGTGATAAATTCCTTCTGAATTCCTTGCCCACTTAGCTAGTCTAAACTCACCTGATATGGGTCTGTGAGTAGCCATCCTTCAGGTTAAAAACTGGTTGTTTTTATTCATCCCTTTCCATCCAGGGCACCTGGGTGGCTCAGTCTGTTAAGTGCCCAACTCTTGATTTTTGGCTCAGCTCATGATCTCATCAGTTCGAGCCCTACATTGGGCTCTGTATTGTTAGTGCACTAACAGTGCAGAGCCTGCTTGGGATTCTCTCTCTCCCTCTCTGCCCCTCCCCTGCTTGGTCTCTCTCTTTTCCTTCCTCTTTCTCTCTAAAATATAAAAATATAAAAATATTTTATTTATCCCTTTCATTCAAAATGCATTGGAAGAATCAAGTGTCCATGGGGTTAATTTTGTTGCCTAGAACACTGACTTACTCACCCACTTCTCTCACTCTTACTCCTTTCTTAACCATCCCACAGATTTCAAGGAGAGTTTACTAACAAACATATATAAAAGTTCTTCTACATTGAAATTTTACAAACACTTGGTTTAAAAGCCCTGGTTAGTTTGAGATTTTAAGGAACAGAAACCTAGCAGCCTCGCTGGAGATGGGACTTCCTCTCTATCAGCCTCTTGACAGTTTCTAGGGGGTGGGGCCAAAAGAGTGGGGCAGAAAGTGTACCAGGAGGGAACGCACGTTGTCACACCCAAGGAAAGAGAAGGTTTTGCAAATTCACAACTCACCCAAGTTTCACATTATTTTTTGTTAGCCCCTATGCATTCATTAACTGAAATTCTATAGGAGATACTGGCGACCTAAGTGAAGTTGCTTAGCTCAGTGTCAAACTAACAAGATTGTATTATAGAGCTTTGGGTTTTTGTTTTCGTTTTTTCACTTACATTTGATGGAAAACAAGTTCAGATCTTTTAAACATTAGAGAGAAAACTTTGACTTACACTAGTGTGCAGTCTGGCGCTAGACTGCCAATGAAATTCAAATTTGCATATTCTGAATTTTATTCACGGAGACTATTCTAATAGAGTGATCTTCCACCTTGGTGCATTCAACCGTCTTAAAATTTCCTAGATCAAACTGCTCTGTTCCTTGACTAAAATGATGTTAAAATTTTAAAAAGGAAAAAGAAAAGAAGAGACTGGTATTAAGGGAAAACTCTCTGCTATAATACTATAGTTTTTTTTTTTTTTTTTTTTTTACTGTAGAATCTTTAGCCATTTCACCTACATTCCTTCCAGAGTTAAAACAGCATTTCTCAACTATGCATCAAGCCTATGAACAATGCAATTCCTCTACCGGAAACCCAGAAATGCATGAGGACTAATGCACAAATATGCAAAAAAAGAAAACTAAAGAACTCACACTTGCAATGGCCTTGCTGAAAAGAAAGCATGTGGGAGGGATTAGTCTTGAGATCAGTTCCCTAAACCAACAAGGCGAGGCTTTAATCTCTTGGACATGCAAAATTTGCTGTGCGACTCCAAGGCGATGTCAATTTTGAGAATGGAGACATCTGCTATGCCGCCTAATTAAATTAACTATTTTTCATACTTCTTCATATGATTGAATTAAATGCTGAAAAGCAAGAAAATTGAGATTCTCTTCTCCTGTCAACAACCTTTCCAAAGGGGAGGATTCTTCTCATTACTTGTGGCTTACTGATTTACAATTATCTCTTAATTGACTCCTGATAACCACATTGAATATTTAATATTATACTATCATTAGCACATTTATTATTCATCTAAATCACACAATTGTGGCAATTAAGTTGGCTGCCTTCTAAACTCTTGGTTCATTGATCCTTAACTACACTTATAAGAACTGCATCGAATAGGAAAGTTGCTAAGTGGCGCTATTCCATTTTGTGGCCCTAAAATTTGTGATCACTTCATGTAGATTTTGAAAGTAGAACTGAAATTTTCAGTGATATGTTCTTTCTTTATATAGTGTAAAAAATTTCTATTTCTCTTAATAATTCTTTTGTTTTCACTTATTAATTTCCAAACATTTAATAAGTACCTACTGTTCCAGACATGATACTACTAGGTACTTGGTATAAAATGATGAATAATGTGAATTAAGTTCCATGAAATTTACATGATTGATGTAAGAAATTAGAAATAGGAATAGGTAAGAAATAAAAATCAAATAATTCAGACTGATACTAGGGAATTAAGGGGCAATTTCTTTCACATAGAAATAAGTGCATAGGAGAAAAAAAATAAGGTGCTCAGGATAGCAAAACTCCTTTTTTAAAGAGATAAGTTAAAATTTGAGGGATAGAAAGTCATTGAAAACAAAACAAAAATAAAAACAAACATCATTCAGGCCACTTCTTCCTTTGAATCATTTACCATAAACAATAGAAGCTGGATGATTTTGGTCCAAATCTCAGCTCTTCCCTTTACTCGCTGCATGAACTTAGGTTAGTGGCATAATTCCACTGTACCTCAGTTTCTAAACCTGTGAAATAGAGACTATTTTTTAGAGGGTAGTTTTAAGAATTAACTGTGCTCATCTATACAAAGCAATTAGAACCATGATTGTCACACAGTAGTAGCTATTATTTGATCCTTCTTATTATTACCATTATTAGAAACTCCTCTAAATAGCAGTGCCGATTAGGATCCTAAATTAACTATATGCACAAGTTGGATACTAAGACAAGAGGGTGGAAACTGATGTTTGCTGGGAAGGGGAGCACAATATGCCATCCTGAAATATACCTCTGGCATACTGGTTATTGTGAGCTGGTTATTTCCAACAAACAGCAGAAGCAGGAGAAGCACTGAAAACTGAGAAGTTACCCTTCAAGGAACATTTATAAGAGAAAGCTCCATTTTAATGGCATCCCCCTCTCAGTACTAGAAAGAGAAAGATGACTCTAACTCTCCAGAAACACTTATCAATGGGGAAGGGGAAGGCCTGCAGAACAACCTACAGCTGTCACTGCTTTTCCTGGTGACTCCCCATAACTGGCCACCAGCCCACACCCCTCAAAACATCTTTGGCTTTAGTCAGAGATGATATTTGAGGTGGTGGCTTGGGCCATTTTGGAGCATTACTCAGTTTCCCTGTGTCTCTCCCATGTATACATGTTATTAAGTTTCTGTTGATTTTATTTCCTGGTAATCTTGTTATGGGGAGGGGGCGCAGTGGTCCTCAGCCAAGACTAGAAGGGTAGAGAGATAATTATTTTTCCTCTCCACAGTTGCAGGTTTTCTCTGTGTCAATTACTGGGCTACTTGTTTATATGGAGTAGTTCATTTCATCAGCAGGTTATTCAGGTGGACATAATTATTTTCTGTAGTGTGTAAATTCTATGAGGCCACTTGCTGCATCTGTTCAGCAACTACCTCTATGATGGTTTCTGTGATGTGTAACCTTGGCGAGGCTATGGTGCCGGTTCTTTGGTCAAATACTGATCTTAATGTTGTTTTGAAGGTCTTTTGTAGATGTGATGGACATTTAAATCAATGGAAGTGCATAAAACAGATAATAATCCATAATAAGGGAGGGGTCATCCATCCAATCAGTTGAAAGTCTTAAAAGAAAAAACTGAGTTTCCATAAAAAGAAAGAAATTCTGCCTCCAAACTGTTTCCGGATTCAAGTTTGCAAAATCAAGTCTTACTAGCACTTCCATCCGTCTGGCCTGCCCTGCAAATTTTAATGTTGCCGGTTCCCACAAGTGTGTGAGCCAATTCCTTAAATCTCTTTACATTCCTCCATTCTTTTTCTCTAGAGACCCCTGACTAATACAATCTCCTAACAATATTATTGCTCACAGAACTCAATCAGTTAATTTTCACATGTGTAGATATATGCACTAAGAAATGAATGAATGAATAAATAAATGGGAATAAAGAAGCTCAAGAAAGTTTAATACATGTTTTCAAACTCATATGGCTGGCATGTGATGAAGTTGAAATTCAGACCTATGTTCACCAAAATTCAAAGTCATGATACTTCCTCTCTTAGATCATTCCTACTGTTCTATAGACACAATAGACAAAACCAGTAATAATATCATCACTATTACAAATAGCTCATTATCTCCTCCATGTCTATTTATTTCCACACATAGTTTACCAGATAACAAAATAACTACCCAAACCCAGGTTGCCTGATTCTAGCATTTTTGTCCTTTTTGGCTATACTTTGCTATTCAAACAATTTCTAGGTCCTTTTCTTCTCCATGTCAGATTATTATTCTACTCTTTCCAAAATAAATCATTTAATTTGAATTCTGCCATTTGAATGACCTTGTGATTCTTCACAGTTGGATCAATTTCTCTGGTAATCAATCGCTTTATAGTGATTTCTTTTTAAGTGTCTCTAGGCAGAAAATGTTTCATTAAAAAAAAATGTCAAACTCCCATAACATACAAAAATATCCAAGCTATTAAACATGCCATGTAAAGATTCCATGACCTTTATGCTTCTCTTTCTGTGTTTCTGGCTATGTCTCACTCTACTTGCAGTCTTCAATAACAGGAAACTTACCCTGGTGTCTGCATAAGCCATTTTATAATTCCATATCTTTGCTTACGTGGTCTCCCTGTTTGGAATGTCAAAATGCAAAAGTAGTATCATTATCTGAAGGATTTGTTTCCGAAAATTCTTGATGGAATATGTGCCTAGGTTTGCATGCCTTTTATTTCCAATATAAGTAGGTAAACCTTACAGCAACTTCATTATACTAAATTTACTGATGTATATATCTAAGTTTTTGATAGTTACAAGTAATTTGAATTGAGGGACCACATCTATATGCATGTACTACACAGATTTATACATATAACAGCTTAACAAATACTTTCAAATTCAACTAAAATATTATTATATTGGCTCACAGATTCTAATTAAAGATTTTATATGTACGTATATACTTATGTATATATTATACATACATACTTATTCTCTCTATATAGATTTGTATATGGATATAAATATGTAAATATAGATAGAAAGCACAAAGTTTTAGTATGACCACTTCTATGGGACACAAATAGCTTGTGACAGACAAATGCTTTTTCTAGGAACAAAAAGAAAATTATGTAACTAGAAAACTTTTGCCATAATCAGATCAGGAGATGCTAATATTCAAGTGAAGATAAAAACTCAGGTGAGCTGGACAACTTGAAATTACCTTCAGGGAACTATCCACAACAGCCCAGGTGTGGGCAATCTTCATGCCTGTTGCTACGTGGCCACACAGAAAGATGACCAGAGACAGCCACATGGTGAACCATGTCAGATTGCCACTGCCTGCCCTCACTCCAGCTGAAGGTGCTTTGAGCCCGACATCTAGAAATTTTCTCAACCAGCTGCTCTCCCAACTCAGAAACTGAATTTATAATTTGCTGGAACTAATAACCTTTGTTTTTCTTTTCTTTCCATAAAAATGCTTCTCATTAAATTACCTGATTGCTCACATCATAGAGAGGCTTAATTTACCTGAAAGTTCACCTGCACTGCTGCCTTCTGAAATAAAGTATTCTCATTTTCATCCTGTGCTCAGTAATCACAAGGATATGTGATTGCTAATACATCATATTGTGCCTATGTAACTCACTTTTAAAGATTATGACCCATTTGAGTTATTTGGTTATTTGGCTAAATTTTGGCTCCTGGGAATCTGTGCTCTGGGGAATTTTTCAATCTTTGACTATTGTTCTTGTAATCATCATATTAACCTCTCTAGTGTACTGTATACTGTTGAGTATTTTCAGTCACTTTTAGCAGCCACTCACATGCCAATTGATATCGATGAGGATCAGGAAACTGATATCAACAGTTACCATGTAACTGATGAAGACCAGTGAGTACATGGCCCAATGCCTGATGACTTAACTAATGGAAACAGAGAATGTGTGATTCATGGGTCTGACTACATCAATGGTTGTATCAGCAAGTCCTCTTACTCAACTATAGACCCCAACAGTTATCTCTTATTGCACTTTCTTGAGGCATTGGCAATGACTGGACATCCAACTGACAGGCCAGAAAAACCCTGCAATGGAATGTCTAGAAGACCACGTCCCACACATGCTCTTCCCTGAGCATATCATGGGTTGAACACATATCCACCCCCACCCATTATTATGCACTCTCTGCCTATTCTCCTGCACATTCCTCGTACCCTCTATAGCCCCAACATCTCTCTATACATTGCTAGGAGTCCCTCTTGTAAAGGAGAGGTCACTTGTTAAGGCTTGAGCCTGCCACCTCCCCTGGCTGCCAGCACCCAAAATAAATTTCTCCCTCTTTCCCTAACCTGCATCTCTTAAGTTATTGGCTTCTCTGGCAATGAGTTTATCCAAGTTTGTTTAGCAACAATATTGGGAAACCCAGCCAGAGGCACCCTCGGGATTCCTGGGATGGAGCAGTTGGTGGCAGCACCAAGGCTTCCCCAGTCATTTCCTGAGTTAGTGGCCGGGGTGGATCTATGGGTAACAGTGGTACCCAACAATAATGCACTATGGCCGGTCGTACTCAGCCTGCTGACAGAATGCCCAAAGAGGCGAATATTTAAATAAAATACAGAGACCAGCCTTGAAAATTCCCTGAGCAGGCAAAACCAGTTTAATCATACAAACGAAGCTGAATTTAGCTTATTTTGCAAGACAAATTTGTCTTGGGTCATTTCTTATATGCCCCTAGAATTTATAAGCAAAACTTAAACAATTTCCCAAAATTGATATGAGGTAACCTGAAACCAATTCCCTATCATTTAAGAAAATCTAATAAAACCTATCACTGTGAAGAGTAAACAGTCACTGTAATAGCTGCTTTATAACAATGAACCCCTGAGCTTCATTCCATATTTTGGTTTGAGTGCTCCTGGTTTGTAAAATTTTGAATGCGTGTAGAATAGCCCTTACTAATGAATACTTCAGTGATTCACTGTTTTTACTTTTGTTATTTCTGAACATTTGACAGCACATCATAAACTTCTATAAACAATAGACAAAAAGTTGTTTAAAAGGAGTCATACACACTTTTTTTAATGTATGTATAGTTCAATTAAAATATTTAAAACCTGTAGATGGCTCAGTTGGCGAAGCATCCAGCATAAACTCAAGTCATGATCTCTTGGTTCATGAGTTTGTGCCCCACATCAGACTCAGTCTCCCTATCTCTCTGCCCCTCCCCTCAAAAATAAATATTTTTAAAAAACTGTAGAGAACAAAAAAGACAGTTTAACTTCAAAAGAACATAAATGCTGATCAGCTGGCTTTTCCATATATATGATAGAAATTATAAGATATATAATGATAGCTTCAAAAACTGACAAGTCGATAACTTCAATCAGATTAAGATAAAATCTTATGGATATTGGAGCCATTTTGTACCTTCAGTAAGAAAATTTATCTATCTGACCTTATCAATAATAAGTTGAATTAATTGTCTAAATCTCAGAAAGAAAATGATCACAGGGGAAAACAGTGAAGTCATGAAAAGCAAAGAAAATAATGGATATATGGGGAAATATAAATGACTATTCAATTAAAAATGGAAATAATAGGACACAAGAAGAATTTGAGGGGTGTTAGGTATGTATGTCTGTTATATTTTTTGTGGTGATGGTATAATGTTTGACTATGTCCAAACTAATCAAATTGTGCTCATGAAATATGTGCAGTTTTTATATACCAACTATACCCCAATAAATCTATTCATAAAATACAATACAATATAATAAAATTTGCAGAAAACGGTAATTGTAATGGCTTCTGGGATGAAAATATATAAAATTTAAAAATGCAGAACAGCATTAACACCAATGACACAGTGAAAGTGTCCTATGATTCTTGCCTTATTGAGGAAGTTGTAACATAATGATTTGTGTTTATACTCCAATAAATCAAAAACAGATGTGTAATCTCAACTGTAACCATTAAAAAATTATAAAAATGCATATGTAACAAATTGGTATAGGGGGAAAAAAGCAAAATAAAAATATTTGATTAATCCAAAGAAGCTAAGAAAGAAAATTCATTATGAAACATATTGGTCAACTGTGTACAAATAATGAAATGGTAACTATAAACCCAACTATCTCAATAATTGTATTAAATACAAATGGACTAAATACTGCAAGTTAATAACCAATATTGTCAGGCTGGATTAACAAATAAACAACAACCAAAACTCCCAAACAAACAAATTTAAAAAAATTATACTTAAAAAAGAAACATCTTAAACAAAGAGAAGTATCCTAAACAAATATGGTACAGATACATTGTTCTCAGAAAAAAAAATTCTGCAAGAAAAATTACTAGAAACAAATCACATGATGTTCATATTTATATTCTATAAGTTAATTCAACAGAAATATCATAATCCTATGTATGCACACAATCACATAAATTCAATACACATAAAACAAACATTGACAATTACGAGAAACATGAAAATCCACAATCATGATGAAAGTGTTAAAAGTCTTATAAGAACAAGCAGACAAAAAAAAATAAGGATAGGGTATATAAAGGGAACACCACAAAATGATTGTGTATGTCATATACATATGTATGTATATGTATGTAATTACACATATAGAAAATGGAATCTTTTTTCCAGTTCCTATTTAAAGACATTTAAAATCAAGGGGGAGGCATAAAGCTTTTTTCTTTTTCTTTTTCTTTTTTTTTTTTGCTTACAGTGAAATTTTATCCAGGGGAATACTTAGATATAAGGTCTGTTACATGTACTCAAAAAAACATAATTTGTAATCTTTCTTACCACAAGGAACATTTCTAATTGCACTTGAACAATTAACTTAAAAAGGGGAAGCCATGCCCCCAAAGCCTAACTCCTGAGACAGTAAGCACTCTTTTGTTTTCTGGCTCCGTTACTGTAGTTTGAGTCAGGTTTCACACAGTTCTAATAAAGAGAGAATTCGGCACATATGTCATCATCGTTGTTTATTGTGGCTAGTTTAATAAAATTAAATCACAAGCAGATTCTGGGTCCATATTGCATTGGGTTAAAATCTTGAGCTTTGGAGTCAGACAGATCTAGATTTAAATACAATGTTGGTATTTCATAACTATAATCTTGTGCAGGTTGGCTAACCTCACCACAGAATGGAAATAATATCTTATATCAAGGTTGTGATAAAAATTAAATGAGCTAATTTATATAAAATGCTTAGCAGAGAGCTTGGCATTTTATAAATCCAGACAAAATTGTGACTATTATTCTTCTTTTCATCAGTTCAGGAGGTCACTAAATTCATTGTTTTATAGTCCCATATCACTATATCTTCTTAGGTAGTGTAGAAGGGGTCAGGGAAGTAGGGAACAGGTAGAGGAGAGGAAAGGATCTTGGACACTATTTTGAAAAACAAAGCAAAGAAAATTATTCCCCAGCAATTGAGAAATGAAGTGATAAAAAAGTTATAATCATGCTTAATTTAAGAGGCTCTAATTACAAAAGTAGAACACTTTATGAAGTCATAGAATGCTTTAAAACATAATTCATACTCTCCAGACTGAATACAGGATATGAATGTTAATCTATCTAAAACATATGAGGTCCCACTTGGCCTTTTTTTTTTCATGAAATAATGTTTTGATAGACTCTGGCAACATCTGACTCTCACCCCTTTTTTCATCTATGCTCAGTATTGATCACTCTCCCATCTAATTAACAGGTCTTGTTTTAACCATCTGACAAGTCAATAACTTCAATCAGATTAAGATAAAATCTTATGGATATTGGAGCCATTGTGTACCTTCAAGAAGAACATTTTTCTATCTGCCCTTATCAATAGTAAGTTGAATTAATTGTCTAAACCTCAGAAAGCAACATTCTTATCTTTATTTCCAAGTTGTCTTAAGTGAAACACCTCATGTCCACATCCACACATTCCTAAAATCCCCAAATCTCAAAGCATTTGAGAGCTACACACACACACACCCACACACACACCCACACACACACACACACACACAGAGTTGCTGATTTTAAACTTATTCCAAGGTACAAAGGCTAACCAACAGCTTATGCTGTTCTTTATAGAGTATAGTGTGGAACATATATGGATTCTTTCCCCCACCTCAAGTATACTTGCCATATCTCCATGTGTATATTACCTTTATGAGTAACACAAAATAATGGACTGAATAGTTTTAACCCAGGCTTCTAGTTAACACTCAATAGAATCATTTGGTTACACATTTCTACCACTTGACCCTAAATCAGTTGAGGACAGTGACCAAATCTTATGTAAACATCTGTACCTCTAGCTTAAAACAGTGATGAATAAATAAATAACTGCCAATAAAACATAAATGGACATTCTTTCATAAGAGAAAACATATTACTATATTGCACTGCCTTTGCACAGGTAAAGGAGAAATTAGGAACTGGGCCATTGAAAATGCAGTGATGTTTCCAGAAGCTATTGGAGGAGGGTGCGTTTGAGTCTGAAACTTTATCCACCATCTAATTTTATTTTTTATCATGGAACAAGTAGACATTACTTCATGATCCTTCCCCAAGCTAAAAAAAAAATCATTTGGCTGCTAATGATAACTTATTAATCAATTCTCTTTTCCTTGCAGAAAAGCAACAACATTTTAAGAGAAGCCTTTCACAATCTTCAATGAGAAGATAATTCTTCAGTGTAGGAAATATAGGTGCGGCACAGATCATTTCAGCCAAGTCATTCATTCGGCATTCTTTACCTGTGACTGCAATAAAATAGCAGCGATGCTGCCATTTTATTTTGACATATATTCATTTTCAAATAAATATACTTGTAAGAGGGAAGAGACAATAATGATATCTACCACACAAGATATCTTTAAACATCAAGTGAAATAATACTGACAAATGTGAAATGCGAAGTGTCAGACAAATAGTAATTATCAATCGCAGTATCATCGTTAGTGCTGCAATTATACATAGGTAAAATGACCTATCATCTATGTGATACAGTTTAAAAATATCTTGAAGCTACCATGATAAACTGTCCCAGTAGCCTCTGAATACTATTAATGTACCATTTACTTGTTAGAAATAAACAAACATCATTTGGAAAGAGATGAATTTGTTATTCATTCACAAGCTACTATGAAATAATCAAATCAGATCACTTTCATCTTAGCTACTAGTGGAAAATGGCATATTGACATGTAAGAGGAAAGGAGGAGTCACAGTTTTTGGCATGGGACACAGGAGAAGCACAGGCTAGTTAGAATCCTGGAGAGGGCACTATTCTGTTCATGTAATACAGGACAATTCTATAGAAGTACAAGTTCAAGAGAACTGTAGCAATGGGAGGTAATGTAAAACAAACAAACAAAACATCAAGGTTAACAAAATGTGTTGGCCCTTTAATAGTCTGACTGGCCATGTGTCAACAACGTAACTAAGTGAGGGAGTAAGATTTAGCATCAGTTTGGTAAGCTTATATTTAGCTTGACCAAATAAGGGAGGCTACCACTCTGATCTCCAGACTCTACTACCACTACCTTAAGTTCTGACACAGTAGATGTGTAAACAAGGTCATTTTTCATAATACTGTGTAAATAAAAGTTATAGGGAAATATGGAAAAGAGTATTTAAAAAAAAAAAGAAATGTGTTACTTTAGCCAACAATATAGCCTTATGTGTCAACTGTGTAAAGAAGTCACAAGAAGAGATTGCAAGTATGTTTTTTAACAGAAGATGAGGTGTCAGGATCACTTTCTGCCTTGTTTTGCAGACCACACCTTGAGTGTGATATGAGATTTCGTACCATACCTGAAGAGACACCACAAATAGCAATTCATTCATAGCAGAATATTTATTATGGTGAACTAAAAAACAAACAAAACAAACAAACAAACAAAACAACAACAGGGGAGAAGCACCTAGGTGCTCAGTCAGTTAAGCGTCTGACTTCAGCTCAGGTCATGATCCCATAGTTCATGACTTCAAGCCCTGTGTCAGGTGCTCCTGATGGCAGAGCCTGCTTTCAGATCCTCTGTCCTTTTTCTCTCTCCCCCTCCCCTGCTCTGCTCTCTCCTACTTTCTCAAAATAAATAAACACTAACAAAAGAAAAATTCATTACACAAAGCATAGTTGAGGCAGCTTATGTGTAAAGGAGGTTTAGGTAACAAGGAAATTAAAGTCATAGGAAAGGGAGATAACAGGGCTGGCTGTGTACAAAAGAGATATTCAATAAGCAGGCATGAAGGGCTATACCCACACCCGGTGCCCTGCTCAGACAGCAGGAGTTTTACCCTGGGAACAGCGGGAAACTGCAAACACCAAACATCGTGGATCTGCTGATGCAAAGAAGCAAGGTTTAAGAACAGTAATTGCAAACAAATCACATCAGGTCAATAACAGAAAGAACTCTCAGGCAAGACTTCCAGAACGGAGACCTTTTCCCCAACAACACAACCATGATTACGTGATTAGTGAGAAAAACAACAAAAAGCCAAAAGACAACAGCCTTTAAGTCTCTAGAAATTGTCCCAAGGGCATACAGAAAATGGAGAGATGTGCACTGGAGAACATCTATATAATCTTGCTAAGAAGAGCGAGGCTGTCCCATTTTGGCTACTCTCCATTCATTTCACACCCTGTTACCTAACGTGACAGAAGGTACATTCTGGTCCCGTGTGCCTAAAAATGGGCTCACTCGTCCCCCTGCTCCTAGTCTTGCGCTACAGTTCCTTACTAGAGGAAACAGATGCCACTGATTCTCACTCTCCTCACTCTTGCCAACAGCTCCCTGTTGCAGAAGTGCAACAGCGCCCTCTTGGCAGTGCAGCCCAGAGGTCTGGAACTCATTTTCCCCGTGGAGCCTCCACTCATGAGGAGAAAGGTCTAACAATAGTTAGGGAAGTCAATAATACTGGGTCCATAAATGTATGTTTGCTTTTCATTTTTCTCTCCTTTTCCTTAAAAGACACAAAATTATACAACATAATAATATTAACTACGTACTGCCAGATTTTCAACACATATAGATGGCATATGTGTACTAATAAGAGCATCAAAAGTGGGAAGAGTGAATAGAACTATATAAAAATAATGTTTGTATATCTCATAGAAATTAATTTAGGATACATTTGAAATTGATTCTTATAAGCAAGAAAAATTCTTATCAGCTTACACTGCAAACTGTAGAGCAACCACTACAAAAACACCAGAAAACTTTGAAAATCATTTAGAAAATAAAATGTTACATAAGAAAATATTAATTTAATGCAAAAGGAAGCAGAAAAGTTCAATAAAGGAAGGAAAAAAGTACAAATATATAGAAGGCAAAGTATTAAATGTCAGGTGTCAATGCAGCAACATTAATCATAACATCAAATGTGAATGGACTAAACAATCAAAGAGAGTGATTATCAGATTGGATTAACAAATCAGCTCCAACAATATGGTTTTTACAAGAGACACATTTTGGATTTAAAGGTACAGAAGGGTTCAAAGTAAAGGTAGTTGGGGGTGCCTGGATGGTTAAGTTGGTTAAGCCACTGACTCTTGGTTTAGGATCAGGTCATGATCTCATGGTCTGCACAGACAGCATGGAGCCTGCTTGGGTTTCTCTCTCTCTCTCTCTCTCTCTCTCTCTCTCTCTCTCTCTCTCTCACTCTCCCCTTCCCACCATTCTCAAAACAAATAAATAAACTTGAGGGAGAAAAGTAAAGGATGATTAAAGATTAAGCAGCACTGTAAGAGAGTTGGCAGGGCTGTACTAATGTCTGATAAAATAGACATCAAAATTTAAAGGAAGCAAAATGGTCCTACAAACAAAGTAGGATATTTTACTATGAAAAAGAATCAATCCGAAAATATAATAGTTGTCAATACATATGCACATAACAATAGAACTCCAAAGTACATGAAATAAAAAGGTGACAGATTTGAAGGGAAAAATAGACAAATCAACCATATGAGTTGGAGACTTTCATGGCCTCCACTCCCAATAATAGATGGAGCCTATAAATAGAAAGGAAATATTTAAAAAGAAGATTTTAAAAACACTATAAGCCAACAAGACCTAAGAGAAACTCAAAGAACCTTCCACCCAACAAGGAAAGAATACTTATTTCTCACCAGCACATGTGTAACACTGTTCGGGGTAGACCGAATTCCATACTAGCCAACAGAACAAGCCTCTATAGATTAAAAATTATCAGACTCATACAAACTTTGTTTGCTCACTACCGTGGGATGAAATTAGAAACCATTAACAGAAGGAAATTTTATTTTATTTTATTTTATTTTGTTTTGTTTTGTTTTGTTTTTATTTATTTTTGAGAGACAGAGAGAGACAGCATGAGCAGGAGAGGATCAGAGAGAGAGGGAGACACAGAATCTGAAACAGGCTCCAGGCTCTGAGCTAGCTGTCAGCACAAAGCCCGACGTGGGGCTCAAACCCACGAACCATGAGTTCATGACCTGAGCCAAAGCTGGATGCTTAACCAACTGAGCCACACAGGCACTCCCAGAAGAAAATTTTAGAAATTAAAAAATACATGGAAATAAAACCTTTAACTCCTAAGTAATCAATAGGTTCAAGAACAACTCACAAAGATATTAGAAAATGCTTTGAGATGAAAAATGCTACTATTAAAGATCATTGTCCGTAGTTTTTGGAAAGAAATGTATCGCTACAAATTCTATAATAATAAATCTCAGATAAATAATTAGGTAAAAAATTAAAAGACATTAGAATGGAAATAAAATAGAAAATTAAAAAATATAAAAATTGATGAAACCAAAAGGTGTTTCTTATAAAAAGGGTAGCAATGTTGACAGATGCCATACAACATTGGACTTAAATGTCAAAGGCTGAACACATTTACCCTTAGATCTGGAACAAGAACAAGATAGATTTATCAAACTGGAAGTTCTAGCCTGAGAAGGCAAGAAACAAAATTTAGGTATTCAGATTAGAAAAGATGAAGTAAAATTATCTGTATTGGCAAACAAAATGATCTTTGTTGTTGAAGGTTTTAAGGACTCCATTATATTAAAAAAATAACATTTTATTACTAATAAGTTCAGCAAGTTTTCAGAATGCAAAATTGTTTCAGAAAAATTAGTTGTATGTCCATACACTCACAATGAGGAATCTAACACTAAAATTAAGAAAAGAATTTTAGGGGCGCCTGGGTGGCTCAGTCGGTTAAGCCTCCGGCTTCGGCTCAGGTCAGATCTCATGTCCGTGGGTTCGAGCCCCGCGTCGGGCTCTGTGCTGACAGCTAGCTCAGAGCCTGGAGCCTGCTTCTGGTTCTGTGTCTCCTTCTCTCTCTGCCCCTCCCCCTCTCATGCTCTGTCTCTCTCTGTATCAAAAAAATAAATAAATAAAACATTAAAAAATACATAAAAAAAAGAAAAGAATTTCATTAACTCACTGGCTCAAAAGTACAGCATACTCAGGAATAAATTTAACAAAAGAAATGTAAAACTTTTATACTGAAATTTTAAAAATATTATTAAAATAAATTAAAGAAGACCTAAATAAGTGTAACCATATTATTATGTTCATGGATCAGGACACTGAAAAATTTTAAGATGGCAATACTCCCTAAGTTGATCTACAGTTTTAACACTAGTCCTATCAAAATCCTAGCTGGCTTTTATATTGGTGAAAATTAATAATTCCATATGGAAATTCTAGCAAACTTTAGAAAACTTTAGAAAAACCCAAATAATTTTAAAAATAAAAATAAAATTGGACTCAGAATTCCAATTTTTAATTTTTTTATTGATTTACTTTTGAGAGACAAACATAATGCAAGTGGGGGAGGGGTAGAGAGAGACAGAGATATATAATCTGAAGCAGGCTGCAGGCCTGAGCTGTCAGCACAGAGCCCGATGAGACCTTAAACTCGAAAACTGTGAGATCATGGCCTGAGCCAGCGTCAGATGCTCAACTTGACTGAGCCACTCCGGTGTCCAATTTTTAAAACTTACTACAATCTACATTAATCTAAACCATGTAGTACTAACATAAAAATACGTAGACTAAGTGATTGCATTTAAAGTACAAAAATAAACTCTTATATTTATGGTCAATAGATTTTCTACAAGGGTCCTGAACAATTTAAAGGGAAAATAATAGTCTTTTCAAGAAATTTTGCTGGAACTGGATATACCCATATACAAAATATAACTTTATTATTTTTTAATTTTTTTAATGTTTATTTATTTGAGACAGAGAGACACAGTGCTAGTGGGAGAGGGGGAGAGAGACAGAAGGAGACACAGAACCCAAAGCAGGCCCCAGGCTCTGAGTTTTCAGCACAAAGCCTGACACAGGGCCTGAATCCATGAACTGTGAGATCAGGACCTGAGCTAAAGTCAGACGCTTAACCAATTGAGCCACCCAGGTGCCCCAACAAAATGTAACTTTAAAAAGGACCATTGACCTAGTGCAGGAGATTAAAAAAAAAAAAAAAAAAAAAAACTCTTGAAGGGCACGGTGGCTCAGTCAGTTAAGCATCAGACTTCAGCCCAAGTCATGGTCTCACGGTTCATGGGTTCGAGCCCTGCGTCAGGCTCTGTGCTGACAGCTAGCTCAGAGCCTGGAGCCCTGCTTGTGCTGTCTCTCTCTGTCTCTAAAAATTAAATAAAAGCATTAAAAAAATAAAAATATAGATGTGAATATTCATGACCTCAAATTAGGCAAAGTCTTAATAAAACTGTTACCAAAAGCGTAAATGGGACAAGAAAAAAATGGATAAATAGGACTTCATAAAAATTAGAAATTTGTTCAGAAAATGATACTATCAAGAAACTTAGAAGTCAACCAACAGAGCAGGAAAAAAATTTTTCATGTCACATACCTGATAAAGGGCCTGTGTCTAGAATAAGCAAAAATTCTTACAAAGGGAAAAAAATTTCAGTATGATTAGTATTCAGTAAAAGCAATTTCAAAACTTAATAAGATAATATTTCATAACCTCTAGGATAACTAAAAAAAAAGGCAGACAATAACATGTTGGTAAAGAGGAGAAATCAAAATTCTTACACACAGCTGGCAAAAAAAAAAAAAATCATGTAGCCCCCTTGAAAAACTATTTGACCATTTCTCAAAATGTTAAACATCAAGTGGCCATATGACCCAATTCCACTCCTAGGTATATACCCAAGATGAATGTAAATGTATGAAATATATGTCCACACATAAATGTGTGCATGACTATCTATATAAGTAGGTAAAAGTTGTAAAATCCAAATGTCCATCAACCAGTCAATGGATAAAATATGGTATAATCATGGAATAGAGCATTATTCAGCAAGAAAAAGGGATGAAATACTAGTATTTGCAAAAACTACATATATCATGAAAATATGATAAGTGAAAGCCGCCAGTTACAAAAGATCACATATTGTACAATGACATTTACAAGTCATGTGCAGAATAAGCAAATCTATATGCAGAGAGTAGATTATTGCTTGTCTTGAGCTCAGAGGGAAGATGGAGAGAGACTGCTAATGAGTTCAGGGTTTGTCATTGAAAAGATGAAATGTTTTAAAAATAGAATGTGACAGAAGTCACACAATCTGTGTAAGTACTAAAAACCATTGAGATGTACACTTTAAATAGGTGAATTGAATGATGTGTGAATTAAATCTCAATTAAGCTGTTTTAAAAAAAAAAGAGTCACGGGGTGTCTGGGAGGCATATTGTTTGAACTTCCTACTCTTGATTTTGGTGCAGGTCGTGATCCCAGGGTTGTGAGATCAAGCCCCACATCAGGTTTGTATTGGGCATATAGCCTGCTCAAGATTCTCTCCTTCTCTCCCTCTGCCCCTCCCCTGTGCACAAACACACGTGCACCCACACTCTGAAAGTCACAATGAATTAGATCATAATTAATTAAACAAAAAATCTAAAATAAATACACAGAATTATTCTTGAATGAGAAAATACAAAATAAAGTAAGTGCACACATAGAGGCTATTTTTATTGACCTACAACTATCAGAATGAAATCTCCCTTACTTCACACCTGTTCTTAGAGTATTATAAATTACAATTACTCCTTTTAAAGAAGTTATATTTCTTTATTCTTTCTTCAGTCATTTAAAGTAATCACTAAATTAAAAATTGCTAAAAAAAAAAAGTCTGTTTAACTCAGAAATTAGGCAGGAACCCTTGTCTCCTTAGTTTACACATTTCTATTGTTGAATATCTAGTTGTAATATTGCCTTAAATCATAAAATTAAGACACAGGAAGGTAGTCTTCCTAAGATCTCTTAATTAGGAAGTCAGTAATTTAATTAAAATGTTGTTCTTTTCCAACCACTTCAGGTGTATGAAGTTGTTCAAAAGCTGTTGAGAAAGGGGAGTATTTACCATAAAAGATAATTTTTCTATACTCTGACAGGTGAAGTGTGATGCACTGTTGTGAACACTATGCACACTCTGTCCAATGGTAAAACTTATCAAGGCGAGCCTGGTTGGCTCAGTGGGTTGTTTCCAACTTCAGCTCAGGTCATGATCTCATGGGTCATGAGTTCAAGCCCCAAGTTGGGCTCTATGCTCATAGCTCAGAGCCTAGAGCCTGCTTCAGTTTCTGTCTCTCTCGCTCTCTCTCTGCCCCTCCCCCATCCTCTCTCTCTCTCTCTCTCTCTCTCTCTCTCTCTCTGAAAAATGAATAAACATTTAAAAAAAATTGATCTAATCACTGCTGAACAGTGGGTCATTTCAGGAAGATATATTTTCTTTTTCAATACCATCTAAATGCTATTTAATATTTCTATATAAAACAATGTTCTACAAATTCATTTTTAATTTTTATTTCAGGAAAATTGCATTCTATTCCTTTTTTAAAAATGTTTATTTATTTTTGAGGGAGGGAGAGAGACAACATGAGTGGGGATGAGCTCCGGGCTCCAAGCTGTCAGCACAGAGCCTGATGAGGGGCTCAAACCCACAAACCCTGAGATCATGACCTGAGACGAAGTCTGAAGCTTAACCCATGAGCCACCCAGGTGCCCCCTGCATTCTGTTCCACTTAACTTGTACGTATCCTCTAATTAGATAATTAGAACTATGTTTTAAGTAATTTCTAATATACCTTGGAAAAAGACATCCAATTAATTATATATCAGTAAAAAAATTTTACCCTTGTTTGATCACTTTCACGTTTGTTGTGACTTGACAAAATTAAAGTATCTGCTTGAGAAATTCAACATTTTTTCTCACATTTTTGATCTAGCTTCTAAACTCCTGGAAAATAAAAACTACACACTTCCAATTTCTGTTAATCTTTGAGCCTACCATTGTGTCAGCTACATAAATATATACAATTTTTAATTAAAAAGAACCCTCAGTAGAGGGAGTTACCCACAATAGGATGTGCTGCTTTGTGGTAGTGACTTCCTCCTGAGGATGGATTGATGAGCACTTTGCAAGTATGTCAGATGTAGGGAGTCAGTCACGTAAGGGAGTCCACACTCCATTAAATCCATGGTCCTTCCCCATCTTAGGATTTTGCGGATATGTGTATATTGCACATTTACTTAGAAATTTTTATATATAATTTTTATTATCTTTAATTTTTCCCAATATTCTTCTCAGAGAAAACGTACACCATTCCTTTATTCAATATTAACTGCATGCACATAAAAATGGCACTGCTTTTATAAAAAGCACTATCTGGTGAATAAATAAAAGCTAATCAAATCTTTAATACAGTTTTAAACATAGCAGAGAGATTTGGGTAGACTGAGTTTCCTTAATGTAGTTTTAATAGCTGTGTTTACAACCATGCGATGTCTAAATCTAAATGTAACGTGTAATTAATTTCATGAAAAGCATGTTTATTTTTAATTGAAATAGTTTGTACTCCCTGTAATTTTGCCAAGAAATTCAACATGCATACTTAAACATGTCACAGGTGAATAACTACACATTATATATTCATGAGTATTGTATTTCTGCATGACAACACTAGTATTGCACATACTGTGCCCCTTAACCCAGAAAGATATATACATTGTAATGACTTCCCCCAGAAAGATATAGACCTTGCCCCTAAGCCCAGAAAGATACATACATTATAATGACTAATCAGAAAGTTAATGTGGAAAATTTTATGTCAATCAGTATTGGGGGACAGGGGACAGATTATTTTCATAGAATCTTTGCTAAGAAAATAAGTTCCTTTCCACCAATTTTGAAAACTAAATGCAGTCACTATGTTTCAACTGAAAGTAATGTTCATCATATTAAAGTAAATAATAAATGCTTGGGGAGTCATGTTACCATTCACAAAGGGATGTCAAACACAGTACCTTATTTTAAATTCACAACAACTCTGAGACTGGTTGGAAAATTACGATTATATCCATCTTAGAGATTGGAATGCTATGGTTTAGGGAGTTATGTTTTCCTCAAAGCGAGACTGTTAATTCTTAACAAAGCTTGTACATGAAAACCAGATTTTTCTGGATCATCTATCATGGTGTCTAGTATGGGCTAGTGTATGCTGTGTTTTTATGCAGTCTTTAATGAATATATGCTGAATGTATATTCATGACTAAAAATTCAGCCTTAAGCTAGAGGGCTCTCTGTCCACCTCACACCTCACTCTGGTACAATGTCCGCACATGGTTTTCAGTGGTGTTCTCTGAAAGACTTCATTCAGAAGAGCTGATAACTTCACACTTTCCTAATCAGATAACTAAAGTTTCTGACTACAAATTCAAACAAGCGGACGTTTTAAATATGCTTGCTGCTTTTTTAAACTTATAGGTCATCTTCGTTGAGTGAAGATGGGGAGGCTCCTGCAACATTGACTTTTTGGTGTCTCATTAAAAACATGAGACGCCAATAATTGTATTTTGCTAAGTTGTGTCACTTTATCTTCTTCTGTCTATAACACAGATATTATGAGAAAGTCAGGGAAAGGTCAACAGATGTCACTATGAAACAGTAAGAGAAAGAATGATCACCACTTCTCAATGCTTGTTAGTGCAAAACCACAATGGTTCACTTTGATGTTTTTCGGGAAAAGGTCGTTTGGGCCAGCCATGTGCTGGCAGATTAACTTAATTTCTGCCAAATGAGAGAGTCCATACAGAAGCCATGATTTATTTGAGGGTAGATACAAACCAAACTCTCTTTGCTAAAGAGATGCTGGAATGCAATTCTGATATGTGCAGCGTGAGGCAGGCAGCATGGAGGCAGCTGACCCGAAACCTGGAAGACTGTTCTCACAGGGCCAAACTCAGCTGCCTCCCAAAGGTCTGATGAAGTGAGTGACCTCAGGCCCTTTGCTCAGGGACATGCTGATTATCTGAGCTAGCCCTGATCCCTGCTTGGCATTTTTGTCCTTGGAGCTCTTCCTGACCTGAAACTTGTCATAAATTTTTGTTTTTCTGTGTCGGGGTCATTTTAGGGCCAGAACAAGACTTAAGGCACTGTTTGAGTCACAGATTCCAGGACTGGTGGAAATGACCAGTAAGTGGTTACATCAGCAGTTAGGTTTCCAGAACGGTCGGAAGAAGACACAAACCAAGAGAAAAGGAGAGATGGGGGTGCTAGGGAATTAAGTGTCTGCAACTGAGAATCAGGACCTGTCCTCATTCACATCGAAGACGTATCTGAAGCTATTGGATCTTTCCTGTGCTGTACCAGTGTCCTGTGTTTAATTCTCTGGTGAGAGTGCCTGATAGAGACAATGAGGGGTAAGTTCTAGAGCCAGGCACATCTCAGTTTCCGTCCAGCTCTATCACTAACCTTGAGATGTTGGGTAAGTATTTATATCCTTTAGGCTTCATTTTCTGCCTTAGTAAATTAGAAAAAAATAGTACTTTATTTACAAATTGTTGAATGAATTAATATACTGTATATAAACTATTAATCTAGCATATAAACATGCCAATTATATACATTTATATAATGATACACCATATGGGAAATGTGTCACAAGGAGTAAGTACAAACTATACAATAGGCTTTATTTTTATTATTATTGCAGAAACTGGAAAACTGTTCACAAAACCAATTTCCTTCTCCCCCAGGGCACAGAGCTAGAGTATTTCCCTTATGTGGTAGGCTGAATCATGGCCCAGAAAGATGTCCACATCCTAATTCCCAGAACCTACGAATATCCTTCCTTACAAGGTAAAGGGCACTGGGCAGAGGTGATTAAGGTAAGCATCTCAAGATGAAGAGATTATCTTGGAAGATTCAGTTGACCCTGATATACTCACAAGGGTCCTTATAAGGGAGAGGCAGAGGATTAAAAATCAGTAGTAGAAGATATGGCCATGGAAGCAAGATGTCAGAGTGATAAAGAAAGAGGCGACAAGTCCAGGGACACAAGTGACTATCAAAAACTAAAAAAGGTTAAGAAATTTTTCTTCCTTCAGAATCTTGATTCTGCCCAGATAAACTGATTTCAGGCTCTGACTTCCAAAACGATAAGAGAATAAATTTCTGCTAAGCCAATACATTTCTGACAATTTGTTATGTAGGCTATAGGAAATGACATATCTAGTTAACTTACAGACAGGTGTGGCCATGTGGACAAGACCTGATCAGGCAATGTGGGTGAAATCCATGTACCTACCAAGAGATCTAGCCCATAAAAAAAGCATACACCTCTTCCCCCTCTTTCATTCTCCATCCACCAGGGGGAAGCCAAGAATTTAGAGGTGAAGTCTACATTAGAGATGACACAACAGCAAGATGAAAGGAACCTTAGTCCCTAAATCAACCTGTAGAAGACCATCTGCTAATACCTCACTTTACTGAAATGATTTCTTTTGCATCTTTACCATGAGACAGAACATATCAAAGGAAGAGGGGATGTCTTATTCTTGTATCCCTAGTGGCTGCCATTATGCTTTGGTGCATAGAAAGCATATACTAAGCAGATATATTTCATCAAAATCAACCATATTGATTTAAAGTGAACTGAGGAGGTCAGAAAAGGGAGACAGTAAAAGCAGACTATGAAGCGGAGGGCAGAGTAGGTACAATTTTTCAAGACACAGGTTGAAAATAATGTCAGGGTCAGGGATGAACTCATAATGGAAATGGACTAGTGGCTCATTTAAATCTCAGTCACCCGTTGCACACTGGTGACCATGGTGAGATGAGAGGGAAACCTTATGAATTTGGGACTTCTTTTTGAGGTTAGTAACGAGAATTTCTAGTTTGAAAGTATCATCACTATCAATCTCTTGATCAGAAACCACCCGGCCTTGCCTAATTTATTCATTTTTTTCCACACATGCTGTTCAGTGTTAAAATAAATAAGACTGTGATATACTTTCTCCCTGGGTTCACATGGGAAAGCAATATAAAAAGGTTCACACTGGAATGAGACTGAATTTTCTTTTTATAAACTCAAATGAAATCAGGCAACCATCAGCTCAAAAAATTTTGTGCCCCCAAATAGGGTCTGTGATTCATAAAGAACATTTGCTTTTCCTATTTTCAACCTACCTAAATTCTGCATTATTTGAAGACCAATCCAAAAAAAAATTTTTTTTTTCTTAACTAAATGCCTCTCTGATCTGGGACAAGGTTTTGCTTTTATCAGACAGTTCTCAGGCCTTATAATAGGCAAGATCATTGTCATGCAGTCCCAAGATATAGTTTCTTTCTCAGTGATGCATAAAAGGATTTTCCTCCTTCAAATGATAATTAAATTAAAAGCAAAGTTGGGAAGGAGGCTTTGAACTGCTCTGGTGAGAAAGGTCACTGACTGATCAGCAATCTGTTAGCACAGCTGTGTGGGAAAGAGACTTTCCAGCCATATCGTCACAAGTGGGTTCTCATATCAAGTGAGAAGGAGTTTGGTTTCGCTTCCTCTACACACTGTCAGTGGCACTCAGGAGCCAGCAAACCTACAGGCATTTGGAGAGCTTTGTAGAGACTTAGGTGAAACCCCAAATTAAATTGTCAAGAAAAGCCACAAGAGGAAAATGCCATAAAATTCAGCGTTAGGAAATAAACTGTGGTAATGGGGCTGATTTATGTCCTTTTGGTTAAAATGTCATGTATCACTTTCTTCATCTTCTTGATCTTTGTATTATCAGACAGGTGGGAGTCACATGCAGTGTTTATTCTTAATAAGCATTATTCCTATAAGTGGCAGAGAGTCAAGTTATTCAGTGATCTGATATCTTCCAATCTAAAAGAGACATCCAAGTGGCAATGACCAAGAGATTTTGTCATTGCTTATAGAAAAAAAAAATGTATGCACCATAGGCATTTAGAAACGGGATGCTGGTACCAGTTGGTTTCTGACAGATAACCATCTAAGTTTATCTAGAAGTTTTGCCGGGGGGCTTCTCATTCCTAGCTAGGGAATCAGAAGACAGATGATTTTGTTAAAGTTTCTTTACAAAATGAAAGTTTTCCCATTTGGCAATTTCATATTCAAATATATCTCCAATCATTTCCTTCATATTCCAGTAGGAAAATGAATGGACTAAGCAGTACAGACTAGAAATGGATATTTTAAACAAGTTTCAAACTTGAAATAGTAAAATTAATAAAGGCAAATGACTCACCAATGCCACTTTAGGAAAAAAATATAAATGAGGATTTTGCCTATCATAAAGTTCACTAAACATTGTAGAAGTTTGATGGCTAGTAAAAATAATAAAAATATTAATATTCACTGAATGAAGCCCACACGCTAATGACAGAATCCATTTATACCCCCTTGAAAATGAAGAGGCTGTGGGTTTTGGATATCTCGGCAAGCGGAAGGACTTTGGGGTGCTTTTCTAAGTACTTTACATGTAGTGTCTTAATCCTCATAGTGATCCTTACTGGTAATTACTATTATTATCATAATTTTATATGCTCCTTAAAAACAAAAGTATAAACTTCTAATTTAATAGGAAACAGCTATCTACATGATTTCCCAATCTTCTCTGGCATTTTTTCTAACTTCAAATCTGAGGGAGACAGCAGACTCATCCCCCTTTTTTCCAAACCTTCTTAAGGCAAGGAGTCCAGGACTTCTCATGGGAATTAAAAAGTTCATAATCACAAAAGATGAATCTAGTCCCCCATCTCTCAGAAAGTTGGTGGTTACTTACGTTTTGTAACTAGAAGGGGATTATTCCTAAATGAAAATAAAACCTGGCTTAAGGCTTCTCTTGATTAAAAAAATCTCATTATATCTGTTATTGATTGCTTATAAAAAGTATTCCTGCAATAAAGTGAGTTTTTCCCCCAAACACAACTGTAAAAGAAGAATCATATGAAATTATGTATTTATTGACTTACTCTTATTAATAGAATAAGATTCCATGCAACTGGAACCTCGAAGGAACAAAAAAAATCATAGTTTACCCTATTTTTCCAGCAATGTATTTGGAGTAATCCCAATATTGGGATCTGTCTTTCCTAGTTATTGGCATACTCTAACATAACAGCTTGACAGTTTCACTTCTTCAACTCACATGCTTCACCAGAATAAATCAGAATCAAGGGCAAGTCCTGAGACTTCCTAAGGAGAAGAGGTCTGATCTGTCTCTACTGGATAAATTCCAGGATATTCATTGGGCACAATCTTATTTCATGATAAAGATAACAAGGCACAAGGTTATTGCCTCCTTACCTTTGAGTTACTCCAGAAGTCAAAGCCACCCATCTTTCTTTCCTTTCTTTTCCCCTTTATTTTGTTGGAGCAGTTTTAGGTTTACAACAAAACTGAGTGGGAGATACAGAGGAGCTTCCTTATGTCCCTGTCCCACACATGCACTACCTCTCTCGTTATCAGAATCACTTGCCAAAACTGTGCTTTTAATTTTTTAATGTTTATTTATCTTGAGAGAGAGAGAAGAGAAAGTTGGGGAGAGGCAGAAAGAGGGAGAGAGAGGGAGAGAGATAGGATCCCAAGCAGGCACCACACTGTCAGCACAGAGCTCCACGTGGAACTCTATTCTCATGAACCAAAAGATCATGGCCTAAGCTGAAATCAAGAGTTGGGCCCTCAACCGACTGAGCCACCCAGGTACCCCAGTACTTTATTTTCACCAAGAATGAAGATATATTAACACATCATCATTTCCCAAAGTCCATAGTTTACCTTAGGTTTTACTCTTGGTAATGTACATTCCTGTGGGTTTGGACAAACGATAATGATATTTATCCACACTGTAACATCATACACAGTATTTTCACTACCCTAAAAGCCTCTGTGCTCTGCCTATTCATCTCTCAGGTTTGGCACCAAAGTATTAGGTAATAATAGCTTCACTTTATACACAGTCCCTGTTCTGTGCATATGTGATATTTTCTAATTCCTAAAATAACAAAAATTCTAAGATACACTTGCAATTCAAGAATAACTTTTCAGGATAAACAAAATACCACAGTAAATGCATACAGTAAATTTTGTTCACGGTGGTGGTTTGTCTGTTTTATAAACTGATAAAAAAAATAATGATCTGTAACTAAGAGCTACTTCTCTCTCCCTCTCCCTCTCTCTCTCTCTCTCTCTCTCTCTCTCTCTCTCTCTCTCTCTCTCTTTAAAATCAAGAGTAGCTTGGGCACACCTGGGTAGTTCAGTTGGTTAAGCAGCTGACTTTGACTCAGGTCATGATCTCACAGTTCAAGAATTCAGGACCTGTGTCAGTCTTTGGGCTGACTGCTCAGAACCTGGAGCCTGCTTCAGATTCAGGGTCTCCTCTCTCTGCCCTTCTCCTGCTCATGCTCTGTCTCTCTCTCAAAAATAAATAAACATTAAAAAAATCAAATAAAATCAAGAGTAGCTTGGTACAGATGTTGATGTTTAAAAAGTGTCATTGTAACTACTGTATTGTAAATGATGGAAAATAATTGCATACGTTAAGAAAATAGTGTTATATTCTAAAAAATAAATAAATAAAATAAAGTTAAAAAAAAAAAGTCACTTGATGAGGCACCTGGGTGGCTCAGTTGGTTAAGCACCCGACTTCGGCTCAGGTCATGATCTCATGGCTTGTTCATGAGTTTG
Organism: Suricata suricatta; assembly: GCF_006229205.1. Classification (NCBI taxonomy): domain Eukaryota; kingdom Metazoa; phylum Chordata; class Mammalia; order Carnivora; family Herpestidae; genus Suricata; species Suricata suricatta. Next base: position 70,622,755 of record NC_043710.1, read on the forward strand.
AGCCCCACATCAGGCTCTGTGATGACAGCTCAGAGCCTGGTGCCTGCTCCAGATTCTGTGTCTCCTCCTTTCTTACATACATGTAAGGTGACTAGACACATAAGCCAAAGGAAATGTTGGAGTAGAATTCTGTGGCTTAATGAAGGCTATTCCCCCCTCTCTAATGGTCCTTCACTCTCACCACAAGAGAGAGACACTGGAACACTTAGTGTCTCATCTCCCATACTGCAGCCAGTGAGGTCTGCTGAAATGAGCTATTGGCCCAAAGCCCTCTTCTGCAAAGGTCAAAGGAGAATGTATTAAAAGAGTGGTACAGAGGGGCGCCTGGGTGGCTCAGTAAGTTGGGTGCACAGCTCTTGATTTTGGCTCAGGTCATGATCTCGTGGTTTGGGAATTCAAGCCCCACTTTGGGCTTTACACTGACAGTGTGGAGCCTGCTTGGGATTCCTTCTCTCTCTTTTTTTCCTCCCCTTAGCCCTCTATCTGTCTCTTTCAAAATAAATAAATATACTTTAAAAAAGAGTGGTAGAGATATGAAAAGCTCCTCAGTTTTTCAGGGGGCAAGCCATGGCACAAATGTGACATGGCACAAGTGTGAACATACCAGTACCAGAAAAGGCTTCAAGTTAGCTGTAGAAAAGTCTTCAGTGGTCTCTGCCTGACTGAACTTCAAAGGCAACACTGGCAACATGACCAAAAAAACAGCCCAAAATCTTCGAGGATATTCCAGTTATTTTCTCTGTCTTGTAACAATTTCTACCATGTGTTTGTCAATGAACAAGATGGTTGTTGGCCTGATTAAGTCCCAGAAATTCAGAGGGGATGATTGTGTTAAGGCAAGCCATACAACACTTCCCATTAACACACCACACATAAGGACATGGAGGTATCCAGGAAATGAACTGGAAAAGGAAATAAAGGATCTGACTTTGGAAATGTTTCCTTTCAGTAGTTAGATTATTTTCAAAATGGCATCACTGTAATAAGTGAAAGATACCTTAAATGATAATTATAGATCAAAATTTAAGTTAAAATTAATCTGAAGGTGTCTCTACCACTGTAAATAATACTGTAAAGATCAAAATAAGATAATGACAGAATAAAAACCATACATCCATAGACATTGTAGCCTCAGCCACTGTGAATCATTCCCAAATCTCAGCCTGGTGATCAAAGCATTTCTTTACACATCAAAATAAATAATGTTAAGAAGCTATAAATAGTTCTAAGAATGTTACATTTTTAGTACATGTCAATAATCTTAATGCGAACATAAATCTAAACTATAATTAAATAAATGCATTTCCTATAATAATTTCACATGGAGGGTGCCAGGGTGCTGAGTCTGCAGGAGGATGTGCATATCCAAAACCCCCACCACTCCTTTATATTATCTATTTTCACTGCTTTCTGTGTAATCTCAAAAAGCACTACTTATCACTACGGTCCATCTGTAATAATTCAGTTAGTTCAAATTTTAGTGTTAATAATAATCATTTACTCCAGACATGATTAGTTGCCTTCTCTTTTAAGTCTAATCCTTAGAGCTGTCCTGTAAGGAAGGAATTATCAACATCATTTCTAGAAAATATGTAGTTGTCATTAATTTATTAATTCAATAAATATATAATGTATGCCTGTTGTTTGGAGATACTTCTCTGGAATAATGAAGATTCAACATCAAACAGAGTAAATAAAAATCCCTAGTCTCAGAAATATATAAACATACAAAATAGAAGTAACAGATAGTGGTGATCCAATAACAGAATCACCACCAGAGTTCTAGGACAGAGAGCCAGGATGGGGAAGAGTTCTATTTTAAATGTGATGCTCAAAGGAGGGCTCTCTGAGTCCTTAACACTATGTTAAGGGAAGGGAAATAATGCGGGGCCGGGAGGAAGCAACTATCTGGGGGAAGGAACAGCCAAGAGCAAAGGTTCAAGATTGGGAGTGAATTTGGTATGTTTAGAAGGCATCGAAAATTCTAGGCTGTTTGGAACAGAGCAGTCAAAGCAAAAACCAGAAAGAGGTGAAGGAAAAGAAACAGGTGAGGTTAGTGTCTTTCTGGCCATTATTAAAAATAGAGAGTTTTTTTTTTTTAATGTTTTATTTATTTCTGAGAGAGATAGAGAGAGACAGCATAAGCAGGGGAGGGTCAGAGAGAGAGGGAGACACAGAATCTGAAGACAGGCTCCAGGCTCTGAGCTAGCTGTCAGCACAGACCCCGATGCGGGGCTTGAACCCACAAACTGCGAGATCATGACCTGAGCCAAAGCTGAATGCTCAACTGACTGAGCCACCCAGGTGCTCCCAAAATAGAGAGTTTTAATATGAGCTAATAGAAGCCTTTTTGATATGATCTAATTTTAATTTTGAGGTTCACTCTGATAGGGGGGTGAAAATGGAGATAAACTGTGTGGAATACAGCCTGTAAAGAGTATTCAAGTGAAATGAGAGAGACCAAGCAGGAGGCTATGGTCCCAGTGAAAGAAGATCATGCTTTGACTATAGTTTTTGGCTATGGGGCTAATGAGGAAAGGGGATGTTCAGAAGAACTTTTGAACACAGATTTGCAAAACTCAGATAAGGATGTCAATCATGAGTCTTAACTGGAGGACCTGCATAAGTGTGTGAATTGTGGTAACATTTATTAAATGCTCGAGACACAGCTAAAGAGAAGGAAGGAAATAAAAACACTGATGATCAGAAAAATAAATTATTTGTAAAAATGACCCAGAACTACTGGAGTTTGAATTTGGACTCCACCTAGTCTGGTTCCCAAGCCTACCCTTTTTGCATTCATTGTACTATAGTAATGGCTGAAGGTATGAAAACTGCCCATGTGTTTACTCCTCAAAGTAAGTGAAAATTCACTATTGAGCTTGGTTGATTTCCAGTCCCTTGGCAAGTCCACTGCACTATTTCTTACTATTATGAGAGTTCTTGGGGGAAAGCAGAAGGGAATTGTGGACCCTCTCAGATGATTGACAGTAAAATTCAGATTAGATAGAATTGCTAGGAAGATATCAACACCAATAAATAGTGGTGCTATTTATAGTTTCGATGCTGTAGGAAACCTAGGAAATATTGTGCAAAATCATTTTCAATTCTCTTACTTCCTTTGGATATACTCTCAAATTATATTTGTAATAGTTCTGAGGCTATTATAACAAAATATATTTTCTCATCCAGAAGCAGTGGGACAGGTATCAAAAAGAACAAACTAACATAATCAAAGCAATAGCTAAAAAAATGCAGTATCTGCCCCTGTGGCTTAGCTGTGTCATGTAGGCTCCTGCTTTAAGATGCTCATACAAACAGAGAAGAACTCCAAAGTGTGGTTAAACAGGAAACATTTTCCCCTGCTGATCGTGAGGGTGTTGCTGTTGACAGAACAGACCTAGGTCAGTTCAAAACCTCCTGAAATTTGTTCAGCATTCTTGGCACAAAGACAAAACTGATGGAACAGAAGTTACCTACTGGTATGGCAGCCTTTATCCATTATCTATGAAAGGTGCCGTCAGATGCCCTGAGGCTTTAGAGAGAAGTAAAACCATATGTTCATCACTCTGAGGGTGACTGTACAAAGCCATAGCCCTTGAGCCATACTGATGATGTTAGTTGGATAAAATGATGGCACCATAAGGTCTTTCTTTGTGAATTTTAATAAGTTAAATGCTCAGAAACATAAGGTTATGCACCCCCTAAAACCCCAGCCCCACTAATCTATTTGTTTCCTGGCATCACTGAAAAGTGCTGTCAGGTGGGAGTGAGTGCACTCCTTGAAGGCTAAGGTAACAGATGATTTTCATGGTCTTTACCCTGACATTTATTCGCTGGTAATAAGACAGTGTTTGGGCTCGATGATGCTCCAGTTTCTCAGCAGATGGTAGAAATTTACAGAAGAAGAAGCATGGCTTTTTCGGCAGCTGGGTTTTAAATTAACGGCTGTGTCTGAGAAGGATTTTGGATCTATGTTCAAATCCCAGCTCTTCCTCTTATTAGCTGCAAGAGCACTGGCGAGTAATTTAACTTCTCTGTGTTTCTGCTTTACCATCAGAAACATGGAATTGATAATACTCACATCTTAGGATTATTACAAGGATAAAAAAATAATGTAAGTGATGTACAAAGCCCATTGCTGAAAGCATAGTAAGGATGAGGTCATTCTCCCTAGTCTATCGCCTCTGTGAATATGTGGACTTTCCACTTCTCTTTAAGTCAGAAAGCAAATAGAAGCTGTGATGTTTTTGTAAGCCACTGAAACTTCCACTGTGTATTTTAAACATTTTTTCTCATCTCATCTTGTTAAACCACGCAAAACATGATTTAAATCATCTACAAATACTAGTTACCGAATTTAGGGGGCCTGGAAAAACACCTCAGCAGACTATTTGATCTGGCACATAGCTAAATGTCTGGGACTTTGTCCTGACCATCAGTCTAAGAGGCAGTGTCATAGCAACATAAAGGATTATAAATATCTGCTCCAGATCCAGCTGCCGGTGGCCCGAAAGGAGAGGGAGTGTCAGAGGAAAGCACCAGAAGTGCAGACACAGTGGGCGTGGGTGATGGTGGAGGGATGCAGAGACAGAGTTCACTGAAGTATTCATTGAAATAATCCAATGTTTGTTCATGCAAGCATCACTTATTGATTCCTTGGTATGTATCAGGCACTGTAAAGAATGTTCACCATGAAAGGCAGCACAGTTTAGTGTAAAGACTGTGGGCACCAGAGTCAGGCATCAAAAGATAGATGTTCTGGCTCTGTCATTGGGATTTTATTCACAGAGGTTATGTGTGAAGGGAAAGCTAAAAATTGAATTGGCTCAAACTCTATTAATTATGGATTGCTATGCATAGTCAGGCATATTTATGGGTAATTCATTCCTTGTTTTTTCCCAGACAGTGAGACCTTATTCTTCTAAAAACAGTAACGGTATCTCCTGTTTTGAGACTTCCTTACCTCTGGTGACAACAGCAGGACAGGACTCAACTTCGTAAACTATACGCTGAGAAACAAAAGCCCACACCTTATCCTATCACTCCCAGTGTCAGTAAAAGTCTGAACTCTTATCAGTGCATATAGAGTTTCTCCTCATTTGACTCCCATTAACCTTTCAAGTATTTCGACTGCAACTCCCCACCTTGAATATAACACCCCTAATATGCAAAAATTTTTGCAAACACTTAGAGGTGTGGAGTAGGTAAGATGTAAGTATCTGGTCCTTTCCCTTCCTTCCATAAGCACCCTATCTGAGCATGGACTGGAATGACCAGTATAGCCTATTTTAGTTGTAGAGAACCAACAAACAAACAAACAAACAAACAAACAAACCCTCAAACCGAAACCCAACTAACCAAGCTAAAAAAGTCACAGAGCCATATTATATATCCACAGAAAAATCTTTGTGCCTTTGTATAGGTAGGAATTTCCCACCTCAATCTATGTCAGCTCTTCCCTACCCATTCAGGAAGGGTAGGTGTCCAACTTTTTTCAATCTCTTGGTTACATGACTAAGACCAGCTCACCCGTCTTCTCAATGAGTAGCTTGGAAGGTCTTCGCACAATCAAACAGCCTCCTCAGCTAAGTGGAACCGGCTCCTGAAAGAGCACTCCTTATAAATTGTCTTGTCCATATGTTTCTGGAGGACGTGCCATCTGGGATTAGAGTGCTCATATTTTATGAAGCAGGAAAGTAGAAATATGTTCACAATTTAACAGTCCCATTTGGTGGGAAAGTGGAATTAAATTTACAACAAATTTATATCATCTCAATATGTGAACCCACTGTGCACTAGAAATCATTGTGGGAAAGAGTCTGAGATTCAAAGAAAAGAGGTGTCATTACATTGTCTGCCACAAACAGGCAAGTGTGGTGGCAAATGTACCCTGTGTTCCTTTTTCTCTAGTAGCTAAAGAAGCAGTGGCCATGTTAAAAGGCTATTTGAGGGGCTCTTGGGTGGCTCAGTTTGTTAAGCATCTGACTTTTGATTTCAGCTCTCAGGTCATGATCTCACAGTTTGTGAGATCAAGTCCTGTGTTGGGCTCTACATTGACAGCATGGAGCCTACTTAGGATTCATTCTCTCACTCTCTCTCTCTCTCTCTCTCTCTCTCTCTCTCTCTCCTTCTCTCTTTCTCCTTCCATCTCTCCCCTTATGTATACTGACATACATGACCACCCCAAAATAAATAAACATTTTTTAAAAAGGGTTATTTGAAAATAAGTAATGCTAACTTGACCCAGCTTCACTAACTTAACAAGCACTTACTAAGGTCCCAATCAATGCTAAATGACATAGAGCAAAAAATTACCATAACCCACTTCTTACCCTCAATGTGTTCATCAGGACACCCTCCTCTAGTCTTCATTTGCATCTTTACATATCCTCATTGTGGCTCTTGCCACACTGTGCACACTGGCCATATTACTCCCTTCGGTGTGTCCAAACTACAGACCTCAGCCAATTCTTGGATCATTAGATTAAATTCAGTGGGTTATGACAAGCCTTCTTTTGGATATTAACAGAACAGATTAAAATGGAATGGAAAAACATTAGAGTGCCTCACACATAACAGTATCAGATGCATGTACATAGGTATCTACACAAAAACGCATATGCCTATGCTGGATTTCATGTAAATGGTATTTATTAGAGTGGATCACAGAGTAGAAAACTTAAAAGCCATTTACCTATTTAACTAAAAGTGTTCAAAGAAAATGTGTAAGGTGCATTTCAAAAAATTGAAGGAGGGGCACCTGGGTGTCTCAGTTGGCCAAGTGTCCAACTCTTGATTTCACCTCAAGTCATGGGATCTTATAACTGTGAGATCAAACCCTGCAAAAGGCTCCCTGCTGGGCATAGGACCTGATTAAGATGCTCTTTTTCCCTTTTCCTCTGCCCCTCCCCTGCTCATATTCTTGAGTTCTCTCTCCCTCTCTTTCAAGAAAAAAATGTGGATCAAAGAAATAATAATAATAACAATAATAATAATTATTATTATTATAAATGCATATATAGAGTTTAAGATGTTATCCATTAGACTGACTCTATAATTCGTACTTTTGTTTAAAGAAAGAGAGATGTACTTCAGCTCCTCCAGGGGACAGACCTACTGCATTTCCCCCTACCAACTCCCACTCTGTCTGCACGGACGTCCATCACAGCACACATCATTGTTCAACCAGTTGATCAATTTACCTGTGTTTCTTCTCATTAGACCAAGGAAACCTGGAGGGCAGGGAAATTTTATCTGCTTTTGAATCCCCAGGACTTAGCTCAGAGACAGGTACCTGGTAAGCACTCAATAAATGTGTACTGACATACACAAACCTATGGGAGAAACTGTAGAAAGAAGGATTTTGCCCTTCTGTCATGCCAAAAGTGACTCAAACCATAAGATTACAGACTGATTGGAATAGACTGTAATGATTAGCCAATAATGGAACTACTAGCAGGTTAGGAGATATAAGTATGGAATTCTTTATGAGAATATTACATGCTCTTTGAGGGTTAATGTAGACTTACTGTATGTTTCTGAAGCATGATTTTGAAATAATATTCCATACTATGCCTAAGATGGGCTGTATTTATTGCCACTGAGTCTTTTATTAAGAGGGAAACTCTAAACCCAACCTAAAAAATGTTAAAGGAATGTAAAAGTGTAGGATTAAGGTGAAGATTAAGTGGAAAGAAGTGACTGATGTGATGTCATAATGATACACTTTTCAAAAAGTCTCATGTGTTTATATCATTATAATAGATTTCTTATAAGTATCTCCAACAAGGAGTCATCTTCTAAGGAATTTGGTGACAGTGATTATTAGATTTATTGTGGCCAAAATGCCACTGGTTATTCTATGATCCCATTATTTTAAAAAACATACAGCCTTCAGCCATTTTGAGTTAATTTTTGTATACGGTTTAAGAAAGTAGCCTAGTTTCATTCTTCTGCATGTTGCTGTCCAGTTCTCCCAGCACCACCTGCTAAAGAGGCAGTCTTTTTTCCATCGGATACTCTTTCCTGCTTTGTCAAAAATTAATTGGCCATGTGACAGGAAACCATCAAAACCCTTGAGGAGAAAGTAGGAAAAAACCTTCTAGACCTCCACTGCAGCAATCTCCTACTCGACACATCCCCAAAGGCAAGGGAAATGAAAGCAAAACTGAACCCTTGGGACTTCATCAAGATAAAAAGCTTCTGCACTGCAAAGGAAACAATCAAGAAAACTAATAGGCAACTGACAGAATGGGGAAAGATAGTTGCAAATGACATATCAGATAAAGGGCTAGTATCTAAAATCTACAAGG
>NC_043710.1:70631169-70635799 GCF_006229205.1 Suricata suricatta
GGGGGGGAAAGAGGTGGTGGTGATGGAGGAGGGCACTTGTGGGGAAGAGCACTGGGTGTTGTATGAAAACCAATTTGACAATAAACTATTTTAAAAAAATAAAATAAAAAATATACAGCCAACTTGGAAAAATGGAATTGAAATTCTGGAGCCTGTGAACTTTGAATCTGGTTGAAATAACCACACATACATTAGGCCAGGATCCCTTTTGAGCTAAATTCAAGTTCTAAGACCAAGGCAGGTGAAAATCATAAGATCCAGGAATGCAGTTCTGAGGGAAGTATAAGAAATCAGTTTCCAGATGTCCCTAAGAGAGAGTTAAGCTTTATCAATCTGGAAAAACTTGCTATTTGTTTTCAATTATTGATAATTATATGTTTCTATAAATTATATTAAAATGTGGAAGTGTCATGTCACTGCTCTGTACCAACATGTACTGGGATTTTATTATCATAAACTGAGGGTGAGGACATGCAGGCAACCTGGCTGGCATAATAGAAACATCTATTTATGTACTATCAACCAAGTGTCATGCATCATGTATCACTTTGTGTATGTTATTTTGGCCAAATAAATATACATCTTACAGAAAGATTATAGAGAGCTGAAGGAAGTTGCCTAAGGTCACAAACATAGAAATCAGTAGTCAGAACTGTAAGTCAGATCTCTCCAAATCCAATGGATACCAATGCTTTTTCCAATACATCACACTGTTCCTCAAAAATATTCCTCAACATGCTACTGTATGCCAGAGACATTCATATGTTATTTTATTAATTTACAGTACCTTCATCAGTTTCTTATTAGTAACTCCTTTTTGCAGATGGAAAAAGCAGAAGTGCAGAGAGAAGTAATGTTTCTTCTAAGATTACATCGCTGTTAAGAAGTTGACCAGAATTATATACAGATCTGTTTGACTCCAAAAACTGCAGGTTTTGAACTGCCCCTAACACTCTGCTGAATTCACTAATATGGAAGTATAATTTATTTCCAGCTTCATCCTTATCAATTCTGAGGCTAGATGATTTGGGGAAGTCATTTGCCCTTTGAGTTTCTATTTCCTTCCATCCTTTACCTATCTCATTAGATTGCTGTTAAGGGCATGTTGGTGCACCTGAATGACTTATTCAGTTAAGCATCTGGCTCTTCATTTCAGCTCAGGTAGTGAGCTCACAAACTGTGAGCCCCATATGAGGCTCCATGCTGTCAGTAAGGAGCCTACCTGGGATTCTCTTGGTCTGTCCCTCTCCTGATCATACTGCTCTCTATCGCATTCTCTCTCTCTCAAATAAATAATTAAAAAAAACCATTTTGAAATAAAGCAGGTTAGGGGCACATGGGTTGCTCAGTTAGTGAGGTGTCCAACTTTTGCCCAGTCCTGCATCCGGCCCTATGCTGACAGCTCAGAGTCTGGAGCCTGCTTCAGAGTCTGTGTCTCCTTCTCTCTCTCTGCCCCTCCCCAAATCATGCTCATGTGCTCGCTCACGCACTCTCTCTCTCTCTCTCTCTCTGTCAAAAATAAGTAAACTTAAAAAAAAATTTAAAGCATGTTAACGAAAATATGAAATACTGGCTTAGAAAAGCAGTGTGGGAGACTATATAAACAATAGTTCTATTTTATACCAACATTCAGTGGTTCAAAAGAAAGATAATGATCATATCCTTATTTAAGGCTTAATCCTGTTTAGTATTAGCTATTTATATGAAAATTTGATGAAATTTATTAAATTATTTTGTTTATGTTAATCTCCTTTGTTAAATCCCTTTGTTCAAGTTTCACTAATTCTTCTGTTTGGGAAGGAACTCAGTCTTAAGACTTGAATCATATAATTTTTCTTTAAGAAATAGAATTTTCTTAGCACTGTTAACAATTAATAAATTGAAATCCAGCCTGGACTATTTTAATAAATAAAGCATTTAGTGCTAATAATATTATCTGGAAATAAGCAGTTTTTATGATTTTGTTTTAAAAACATATCATAAAGTCCTATGTAAGATTTGCTTTATTATTGTACCACATAAAATGCTGAAGTTTTCTGTCTGGGAAAGACTCCTGCATTTCTCCTTAACTTACACACAAAAAGTACTCTGACACCAGATGTGTGTGGTTTTTTTTCCCACATCAAAGAATTCTTTAGGACATCAGCTGAGTACCCTACAATTCAACAGAGTTTGAGAGGTCAGTCCCTAAAGGCTGCCCCTCAAGTTCAGATACCCATTGCAAATAGTAGTGTGTTACCCACAACTTCTATTTGATTTAGCTACAAACTGGAGTTTTCTACAATCCCCTCCTTGGATCCAATCATTTGCTTGAATAACACAGAAATCAAGAAAATATTTACTAACATTTACAAGTTTATTTGATAAAGCATATACATGAGGAGCCAGAAATGAGATACATAGGCAAAGTCTGGAAGGTCCCTGAGCTCTTCAACTTCTGTCCCTGTAGAGTTAGGGTGTGTCACCCATTACCCTTCAGACACACAGATTTGTTCATCAACAAGGAAGCTCTCTGAACCCTTTACTTTTGGAATTTTTATGGAGGCTTCATCATGTGGGCATGATTGGTCATTAACTCAATAGTCCCTTATGCCTTCACAGAGGATGAGAGATGAGGGTGAAAGTTGCAAACTTCTAATTATGGCTTCATCTTTCTGGTCACCAGTCCCAATCCTAAAGCTATCCAGGAACCCAAGAAGATTCACTTCATTAGGACAAAGAAACTCCCATCACCCAGGAAATTCTGAGGGATTTAGAAACTCTGTGTCAGGAACCAGGGTCAAGACACAAAGATTAAAACAGAAGATGTTCTTAGTGTTCTTATCACTTAGGAAATTGCAAGGGTTTTAGAAGCTCTAGCCAGGAACTAGAGGCAGAGACCTATATATATTTTTTTCCTATTATTTCCCAATGTCTCTCTTTTATATATAAAATGAAAAGGTAACCTTCAGAATAACTCAGGCCAATAATTGCAAAGTAAATATTAGTAGCCTCTGAATTAATGAGGTTTAGGTGTCTCTACCTCCTAAAGGAAATGGTTGAGACAGCATTACAAAGAAAGGGAGTCATTGAATTATTACTTCCTTTTTACCTAATAAATGCAATACATTTCTTTCAAGATTTTTATGATTATATGACACAGATGCAAGTATGCTATTTAAAAAGATACTCTCTTTAGTTTCTTAAATCCTTAGAGTAGGCCCAAAGAAAACTGCTGAATGGGCACAAACTGGTAAATTCACTTTACTGACTAACCTGTTGGAAGCTGGGACAGTGAATCCGCACCAAGGGAGCTGCTGTGCACAGCTCATGCTCATGGCTGTGGGGGACAGAATAAAACTGGATGGCAATGTTTTCACATTTCTTTCTTTTTTTTAAGTTTATTTATTTATTTGGAGAGAGAAAAAGAGTGATCAGAGGAGGGGCAGACTAAGAGGGAGAGTGCGAAGACCAAACAGGCTCCACTCAGCACTGGCCCTGATTCTGGGCTCAATCTCAGCCAGTGAGATCATGACCAGAGACAAAATCAAGAGTCAGTTGCACGAGGCCATCCAGCACCCCTCCCAATTCTTAGTATAGATCATTTCCAAGGAATGTTTTTAAGAGGCCAAAGCTACAGAGTTAACCTCTCTTGAACTTCAAAGGAACTTGCTTTATAATATATAGTATATTTTTAAAAAGTAACACTTTTTAATAAGTATATATATAAAACCATGGTGTAAACTATATGTAACCATGTAAATAACAATATAAAAAACTAAACATAACCAAAATTATAAGCAAACTGAGAGCCTCGCCATTCCCAGCTGCCAACATATGACATTGAACCATCACCTTTACTCTCCTATTGCTGCATGAGTTTTCTATTTCAACAGAGATACATGAAAAACCAAGTTTTCAGATAAAAAGCCATTTCACTAATAAAATCAATCCTCCAAAGTAGTTTTCTCTACCCATGTAAAAAAAAGTTTGACAATAGGCCTGTGTTAAGATAAATATAATCCGCATAGGGGCACCTGGGTGGCTCAGCAGGTTCAGTGTCTTGAGTTTGAGTTCTAGCCCCCATCCGGCTCACTGCTGTCAGGGCGGAGCCTGCTTCTGATCCTCTGGCCCCTGCTCTCTCTGCACCTCCCCCACTTGCACTCTCTCTCTCAAAAATAAAAAATAAAAATAAAACATTTATGAAATAAACAAATAAATATAATCCACATACGTTTTCAGAAAATTTACTCTTCCCTAAGAGTTTTCACATTCATCTCATTTGATCTTCCCCACAACCCCGCAGGAAAACGAGGCATGAATTATAAACTTCCTTTCGCAGATAAGGAAGCTGGGGCACAGCAGTATGAACCAGCCAAGCAGGGTCACAGGGCCAGGAGGCCATACAGCCGGAATAAGGAGACTGCCTTACAGTTCTAGATTCAGGATTCGTTCACTTCTGTCTAAAAGAAACACACAAACCACCACAACAAATGCTCTCAGTTCTGGAATTGAGTGTTGGGGAAACAGAGAAAAAGAGACCGGAAACAGAAAATCACCTATGGGGGAAGGCACTATCTTCCTTCTCCAGGGCAATCTCCGGCCTTTGCTTCATTCAACTCTCCAGCCTCTCTGCTTAGACAAGTAAGGC
>NC_043710.1:70635899-70768565 GCF_006229205.1 Suricata suricatta
CTTCTTTAATTTGGAGGCTGAGGTTCAGGCCTCATGAAAAAGGCCTGGAAGCCATAAACCTTAACAAACAAACATCATTTCCTAATATTCTAGAAGGTTTATAGATTCCTTATGTCAAACAGAATCCTTAAACTTGAAATGCAGAACAACTGACCTGTATTCTAATAATCAGTGAGTTGAAGCTGAGACTTCAGCACTAGAAGACAGATATTTAGGCAGGCATATGTTAAGAACAATTAGTCAGTTATTTTGACTCAATTAAAGATCAGCTAATTCAGTAAGGGAAAAAATCTACAGGTCAAAACAAAACAAAACAAAAACCAATTGTATGTTTATTTAAACGTGTTTGTGTCTCTAGCAGTAGTTCAATCTCTTGTTTTTTAAGGCTTAACTGGTTTCCTTCCTTTACCATCAGCTCATTGTGTTCCTTGAACTGAGATGGAATCAAAGGCAGAACACAGGACAAAGGCAGTACTTGTTCCAGAGACCATGGAATAGAGGAGATTCCGTGATAGCAAATGGCTTCACAAGTCCCAGGTTAAAGGTCCATCAGATTCCTCTCTTTGCTCTCACAATTTAAACCACTCCTGTGTTTAACCTCTCTGCATCTAGAGCAGTAGCTGCTATTTCAGTGTGTACTAATCAGTGTAAACCAAGTGCCTCTTGGCTCCAAGATCCCCCAAAGGTGAGCCCTTTTAGGGCCCCTCCTACTCTTCTTGCCTCAACATGGCTTCAGGGTATAACAGAATATGTCTTTAAAATTTGCATTTTTCTAATTAGTGAATTTGCACATTAGCTGCCTCCACAGCAGCCAGCTGCCACTTGTTTCCTGTATGTATGACACCTCGTGACACCACAGAGCCTTCTCTCTGAATCCTCAATTAGAGTGCAAGATTGCATCTTCGTTAGTCTGTATGAAAAACATACACCTTTCCTCATTTTGCTCTCCCTTAAATAAACTTGGAATTGACCCACTTCCATAATGGGAAAAGAAAATATCAGAACTGCTGCTTCCTGGCTGCTCTAGCCCATAATGGGAGGAAGGAGGTAGTGCTTATGATACTTTGCTCAAGATACTTCGGATTAAAGGGAGAAATGCTACAGTCAGGACTAGCTTGAAAATGGATCATCAGTAGAGACCATGTAGCTATTGCTGTAAACTTTGATAAATACAAAGCATATGTTTTGCCTAAAGCCAATATCACTTTGACTCACTCTGATTTTTCCCCCCAAATGCAAGAAAATATGATTATTCTGCAAGTAAGATAAAAACTTTTGAGATAATGCCTATGCATATCATGACAAAGGGGTGAGTGATGATGTATTCCTCATTCTTGACTCTCTTGGTCTCCAGAAAGACATTTCAAATAAAGATCTAAAATACTAAATAGTACATGATCTGCTGGATTATATTTTACTCAGCTAAGCACATGCCTTTGGATACAAATGAGCAAGCACTGGGGAAAAAGTCCAGTGGCTATAAAATTAAATCCAAATAAGGAAACTATCATATGGAAGCACCATCTTCTCTTCTCCCACTAAGAAAACTCAGTGACCTCATGAATATTAGCAGAGAGCGAGAGTAGGGGGAGAGGGGCAGAGAGAGGGAGAGAGAATTTCAAGCAGGCTTCACAAACAGCCTGATGAGGGGCTCCATCCCATGAACCGTGAGATCATGACCTGAGCCGAAATCAAGAGTCAGACACTTAACCAACTGAGCCAGCCAGGCGCCCCAAGAAGTAAACCTAACTTAAGCATCATCCATCCTTCATTCAGCAAGTGTGGAATGTTTAACACACACTTGGAATGTGTAACATACTCTCAGTACTATTCTAGATGTTGAAGTTGTAGAAATAAAATAGAGGACTTCTCCTTAAGGAATTGAGTCTAAAAAAGGAGATAAACTTGTAAACAAAATCAACAAAAGCTATTAAGATTCCTACTATTAACTTCCATGTTATAAATTGGAAAATTTGGATTTTGAGTGGTCACACAGCTAGTGAGTGAAACACCCAGATTTGTCTAATTTCAGAATCCATGTTCTGTGCCTGTTCTTTGAAGTGTAAGAATTTTCAAACAAATATGTTTGAGTATGTATATGTGAGGTGAGTGGTGGGAGGAGGAAATCAGTTATATGTATTTTATATGTTTCATAATCTCCCTCTAGTGAGCCATCCAACAACCCTTACTAGAAAATAAGTACCAGAGGCAAGCATTTGCCCACAAATGTTGACCTCTGACCGAACCATTTTGCAGAGGTACAAATAAAATTGTATTAGTCAATGCTCATTACCTTGAACAGGATTGTGTGTGCGTGTGTGTGACAGGTTTCTATTGATCCTTCTAGGCTATAAACAGCTAGAGAACCCATCTGTCAAGAGCTTTCTAAAAGCCTGCTCTATTTCATCTCACCTAGCTTCTCACCCTAAGAAATATAAACTTGACAGAAGCAAACAAGCTGCCGTTAGCAGCGGAGCCTGTCCCTTAATGATGTTGGCTATGCTGCATTCTGGAAGGGTCAGAGCCATCCTGCAGTTTCGACTGATATTGTAGAAAGGACTCTCTTTCAGTGAGTAAAGGGATGTCATCTCTATGATAAGGCGAGGTGAATGTGATCAGTTAAGCCGATGATGGAATCCATGGTGGGATGTATTTGTTTTAAACATAGTATTTGCCTCCGTGGAATAGTCTAATTTATATTTTCCAGGCAGAAAAGCAGGAAACTATACATAATCAAGGAAGAGAATCCAAAATCAGCCAAGAGCACATAGAGAAATAGTTAAACTGATGTGTTAACTGTCTATGATATATTTCTCAACAGGAGACCTGACTGACTTCTTTCAGGATTCTTTTTTATTTTTATTTTTATTTTTTTTTCAGGATTCTTTTTTAGATAGAAGCTCCACTAGTATGTAGTTTCACTTAATAGCAACAACTGTAATAATGATAAATAGGATTTTAAAAAATATTAATGCTTGTTGTAAAAATTATCCATTTCAAACTTCACAATGTGTGGTTTTCTTAATCCCATTTCACAGATTGAAAAGACTATCAAAAAACTGGAATGATTTACTTGGTGACTGAGAACTAATAGTGCCTGACTGCTGGAATCCACACCAGGTCCATCTGGCTCCAAGGCCACGTTTTTCTATCATGCATTAATTCCCCAAGGTTGCCACAACGAAGTATCAGAAGTTGCGTGGCTAAAAATAACAGAAGAATATTCTCTCACAGTTACAGAGGCTAAAAGTCAAGGAGTTGGCAGGATCATGCTCTCTTTGAAGACTGTCTGGAGAGATCCTTCTTTGCCTCTTCCTAGCTTCTGGCAGTTGCCAACAATCATGGCTAGTAAAAGTAGCAGCCATTGGCTTTAGGATCTTCTCTAAGAAAATATGACCTCATCTTATTCAACCAATTCTATTTGCAAAGATCTTTTTTCCAAATAAGATCACATTCTGAGGTGCTAGCAGACATAAATTTTGAAGAAGAAAGTATTCAACCCAGCGCACAGGGTAATTAGGCAAAACAAATAAGTAACTAAAATTTATCCACATTGAAAAGGAAAAAGGCTATATTTGCAAATGACATGACTATTTTTTAGAAAATTCTAAGACACTCACAGAGACTCTCTGAAGTAATAAAAACAATTCAGAAATGTTACAGGATATAAGATCAATATATAAATATCAATAAACCAGTCCAAAAATAAAATAAAAAGTTTCTTTGTAAAAAGCATCTAAAAAACATATTTAAGGATAAATTTAATGAAATATGTGCAAGACTTGTATATTTAAATTTCAAAGTATTATTGAAAGTAATTTAAAAAGATATGAAAAACATGTATGTTGATAAATTGAGGGACTTAATATTGTTAAGACAGCAAAAATCTCCATATATATCTGCAGATTCAACACAATCCCTAGCAAAATCTCAGATGATTTATTTATTATTGTTTGCAAAAACTGACAAACTGATTCTTTTTTTTCATTGAGTGAACCAAAGACTTTACTTTTTAAAAGCAGGTAACACCAAAGTACTATGTAGTATCCAGATTCATTGCAAAAATAATTACTGAAACTTTCAAAACATCAAATGAATAAGCTGAATCAATGGTTATGACTATAATCTTCAGCCAATATACAGATTTTTGTTCAAGGTCTAGGCTTGATTTCTGC
This sequence comes from Suricata suricatta, assembly GCF_006229205.1. Taxonomy (NCBI): domain Eukaryota; kingdom Metazoa; phylum Chordata; class Mammalia; order Carnivora; family Herpestidae; genus Suricata; species Suricata suricatta. The sequence continues at coordinate 70,640,075 of NC_043710.1, forward strand.
ATGAAAATGGGGACTCTTGAAAGTTCCACCCAGCTTTGTCTTCATCTCAAGATGACACAGTAGCTAACTGAGAGCTCTGACTTCCTGATTGGGTTCCAGAAACCATGGCTTCTGGTGTTAGACAACAAATTGTATTTCTTTACACACACACACACACACACACACACACACACACACATATTTATAGGGTAGCCTTTTTACTTTTTTATTTATTTGTATTTAAAAAATTTTTCAGGTTTATTCATTTTCTGAGAGAGAAGAGAGGGGGGGGTGCACCCATGTGCAAAAGGGGGAGGGGCAGAAAAGGAGAGACACAGAATCAGAAGCAGGCTCCAGGCTGAGAGCTGTCAGCACAGAATCCAATGTGGGGCTTGAGCTCACAAATTATGAGATCATGACCTGAGCCAATCAGATGCTTAACTGACTGAGCCATTCAGGCTTTTTACGTTTTTAGTGTTTATTTGAGAGAGAGAGAGAGAGAGAGAGAGAGAGAGAGAGAGAGAGAACTCACAAGCAGGGGGGAGCAGAGAGAAAGGGAAACAGAGGATCCTAAGACAGCTCCCTGCTGACAACAGAGAACCCACGTGGGGCTCAAACTTGAAACAAAGAGGGTTCCACTTTAAGAGTTCCATTATAGAAGTTTTTAAGAACCACACTAAACCCAGATAGAGACAGTGGATATATTTATCAATTAAATTTTCGGTTAAGAACAACTACTACAACAAAATGAGAGTGTACTGGCAAATGGAGAAATAATAGCAGTCATATGGTTAAGAAAAATGGTTCTGGTTCTATAAATCCCTCCTTTCATAATTACATCCCAAGGTGTTTAAGACCAAAAGGAGGTCATAAAAAATGGCTGCTACAAATGATTCCTGTACAAGACAAAAGCCTTTCATAGAAAGGATCTGGTATAAAGAACTAAGGGAAGGTATTTCCACGATTAGATTCAGCCCTGCATTTCTAATGTATTTATGACCTCATGGATGTTGTCTGCTGGGAGTGAATAGCTCCTCCTTGTATTCAAAAAGGAATGAAGAAATTAAAGTGAATTTGTGTGCTAATGAAAAGACCTGCAGTTACAGACTCTGAGAGCCAAATCTTTAGTTTATAAGGCAAGACTTTCGTTATCAGACGTGGGAACAGATAAACATGATGGTAGGCACTAAAGGTTGGGTGAGCTGTATTCAGGCCAAAGCACTCTCAAAAATAAAGCAATCTGTGCCCTCGTCCTAAGAACCAGCCCCCAGAAAGGGCCACAGAGGCAAGAAAAGAAGCTAGATAAAGCAGATCACCAGAAGATATTGAGATGGGGCAATGTCACAGTTAGATGGTGACATTAGATGGAAAACCCTTGAACCAGTGCTCAAGGTGAATGGCTTTGCATGCCTGTGCATGACATCTCTGGGGTTTGGGAGGTGTGTGCCTTTGTGATATTTTTTCTTCAAAAGAAGACACAAAGGTGAAGCCCCTGGAGAGATGAGACCACCAAGATTGAACTCCCAGCAGGGGCAGGACAGGATGAGAGTCTGAGAGTACTACCTCCAGCATGAGGCTCCCCCCAAGGTCTGGTAGAATCCTATAAATGCTCACAGCTGCTCAGGAGAGCTTTGCAGTTGGGACAGTGGTGGTCCATCTCCCACAGGGTGCCCACACAGAAATGGAGGATCCACAGGAGAGCCTGGTGAGGGCTCCGGTCTTATGGGACAGCTGAGACACAGTCACCTTGTTGGAGAAAGGACAGCTCATCCGTACTGGGCGGTGGAGAAAGGAGACTGGCTGAGGGTAAACCGTCTGCACAGCATTGCCTTGGTGCCGGGGACTGTCACTGGCTGGGTGTAGTAGATAGGTGGATTCATGCCCTGCCCATTGGGCCCCACAAGGGCCTGCTGGCCAGCCCCAACAGGGGTGCAGGAGACATGGGAAAGTAACTGTGGACTGTCACCATCTCTTCACAGGATGGGGTCATGGTTGGCACCAAGGAAGGCAAGCAGCCTCCTGGTAGGATCCTGGAGCAGACATTGTACCCCGTGGGCTGCCAGTGGAGTTGACAAGCTGATTCTTAACCTTATATCAAAACGCAAGAGACCTAGAAGGTATTATACTATAGGAATATATATATTCCTATAAGTGGAATCATGTCAGACTGACAAAGACAAATCCCATATGGATTTCACTCCTAAGTGAAATCTAACAAATGAATAAAGAAACCAAAAGCAACAAATGAATAAACAAACCAAAAGCAGAATCAGACCTGTAAGTATAGAGAATAAGCCGATGGTTGCGGGAGGGGATGGGGATGGGAGGTTGGGCAAGATTGCTGAAGCGGATAGGGAGATAGAAAATTTCCACTAATGGAATGAATACATCAGAGAATAAAAGACACAGCATAAGCAATACAATCAATGATACTGTAATAACAATGGATTGGGACAGATGGCAACTACACTTGCAGAGAGCATAGACTAATATATAAACTTGTTACATCACTATGTTAGACACAGGAAACCAATGTAATTTGGTGTGTAAACTATAATAAAAAGAAAGTCAAAGACATCTTTAAAAAAAACCCACAAAGTTATGGAGATTTTAATTACCTGATTTTGAAATATGCTAAAAAGCTATAGTAATCAACTCAATGTGGTATTGGCATAAGGACAGACATAAGTATTTTCTATCCCAGTATTATCTATTATCCTTGTTATCACTATTATATCAGTGATATGTTCTATCTCATTGATATATGAAGCTAGATATGTCAATGGGATAGAAATTCAAGTCCAGAAATAACCCATTACACTTATGATCAATTGATTTTTTTAAACGTTTATTTATTTTTGAGAGAGAGAGACAGAGCATAAGTGGAGGAGGGTAGAGAGAGAAAGAGACATAGAATCTGAAGCAGGCTCCAGGCTCTGAGCTGTCAGCACAGAGTCTGACATGGGGCTCGAACTCAAGAACTGTGAGATCCATGACCTGAGCCGAAGTTGGACGCTTAACCGACTGAGCCACTGGACATACCACCGCTCAATTGATTTTTTAACAAAACTACCAAGACAATTCAATAAGGAAAGAATGGTCTTTTCAACAAAAGGCACTGGAAAAATGGGATATCCATATGGAAAAGAATAAATTGAACTTCCACTTATACCATAGATAAAATTTAACTTGCAATGGATCTAACATGATAAGTGTATGAGGTAAAGTTATAAAACTCTATGGAAAAATGTAGGCATAAACCTTTGTGACCTTATGTTAGATAATGCTTTCCTATGTATGACACCAAAAGGAGAAGTAATAAGAGGAAAAAAAAAACTTGGACTTCAAAATGTAAAACTTTGGGGCTAAAATAATGCCATCAAGAAAGCAATATACGGCGTGCCTGGGTGGCTCAGTTGGTTGAGCGTTAGACTTAGGCTCAGGTCATGATCTCGCAGTTAGTGGGTTCGAGCCCTGCATCAGGTTCTGTGCTGACAGATAGCTCATAGCCTGGAGCTTGTCTTCAAATTCTGTGTTCCCTCTCTCTCTCTCTCTGACCTTCCCCTGCTTAAGCCCTCTCTCTCTCTCTCTCTCTCTCCTCTCTCTCTCTCTCTCTCTCTCTCTCTCTCTCTCTCAAAAATAAGTAAAATACAGTAAAAAAATTTAAAAAGAAAGTAATATACAACCCACAAAAAGGGAAAAATTATTTTCAAATTGCATATCTGATAAGGGATTTAGTAAAAGATATGTAAAGAATACTTACTAGTCAATAATAAGCACACAAACTACCCTCTTTTTAAAATGAGCAAAGGATGTGAATACACAGTTCACTAGAAGTATGCACAAGTACAAACTCATGAAAACATCTTCAACATTATAGTCATCAGGGAAAGGTAAATAAAAAATGCAATGAGATACCTCTTTCACAATCACTAGGATGGTCACAATAAAAAAGAGACAATCAAAAGTATGCTGAGTGGAGTGCCTGGTGGCTCAGTTGGTTGGGCGTCCAACTTTGGCTCAGGTCATCATCTCACAGTCCATGGTTTCGAGCCCCACATCAGGCTCTGTGTTGACAGTTCTGAGCCTGGAGCCTGCTTCAGATTCTGCGTCTCCCTCTCTCTCTGTCCCTCCCCTGCTCATGCTCTGTCTCTGCCTCTCTCAAAAATAGATAAACATTAAAAAAAAATAAAGGAAAGAAAAAGTATTGTGAGGAAGTAGAAACATTGGGACCCTCATACATTGCTGTTGGGAATTTAATGTTGTGCAACAACTGCTTCAGAAACCCATGGAAGTTCTGCAAAATGTAAACATGGAGTCACCATATGACCCAGCAAATCTAATTCTAAGTATACACCCAAGAGAAATCAAAGCATGTGTCCACATAAAAACTTGTATATAAATATTATAGCAGTGCATTTATAATAGCAAAAACATGGAAATGGCCCAATTGTTCATCAGCTGACTAATGGATAGAGAACACGTGATATCTACCCACACAATGGCACACTATTCTACAATAAAATGGTATGAAAGTACTGATAACATAACATGATGAGCAAGGAAGCCATTATGCTAAATAAAATAAATAACCATATTAGGTGATTTCATTTATGTGTGATGTCCAGAATAGGCAAATGCATAGAAACAGAAAGTAGATTAATAATTTGCAGGGAATGGATTCAAGGTTTCTTTTAAGAGTGATGGAAATTAGGCAAAAGTAGATAGTCGTAATGGTGTCATTATTTTTTGAATATTCTAAAAACCACAATGTACACCTTAAATGGGTGACTGTTATGGAATATGAATTATATCTCAATTACGCTGTTTAAAAAACTCTTAGAATAAGAAAGGTTTAATTAGAATTTTGTAAAAAGTTCACAAATTAAAGGCCATGTTTGCCATCTAGAGAAACGTAGACAATTCTCCTTCATAGAATCTCTCTCAATCTGTTAAAATAATAAGTCTTATACTCTGTGCAGTCCAATGAATATTTCCATTTAATTTCTTTGTTCTGCAGTCATTTTTCTACTTCTTTTTCTGATCAATTTTCTATTTTTCTTAGTATGTGCTATATCTCTCAAATTGGCCTAATTTGCATATTTCCCATACTATTTACACCATTCTGAGGGAGAGTCAAACTGCTAATTAAATTGGATCTAATACAAGTCTCATGACATCCCCTCAGACAGCCCAACAAGGTACATTTATATTTATCAATTCTTTTTGTTGTTAGTCTTTGATCAATTTGCTCTCTGGCATCTCTTTATGAACATGAATTTATTTTTAGAGAATAAGAGGACATAAAATATCCCTATTGATTCATACATAAAAAGATAAATAGGCATCTTTTGAACATTTTAAAATTAATTCCTGTGCTATCTCTAGTCCATTCAAGTTACACTAGGTTTATTGCATTTAGTGGATGATTTAAATTTTAATATAAATATTTTAGAACTATAGGGTTAAGGATAAAGAACTTAAAGTTATGGCTCTATGTGAAACCCATGCACCATAATTTCAAATTAGCTTTTGTTGAGAAATGACAACTTATCCTAATCCTTCATTCCCTCCTCCCTTCTTTTTTCTTGCCTCAAAGGGAAATAAGTTGTCCATGCCTAAGGGGAGAAGAGCATCAGGATGAATTCCAGGCCCACTCTCCACCCCCATCTCTGACTCATATCAAATTGATTAAATCAGTAGGTGGTGATAGTAGTGGAAGGATTTGATTAATTAACACTCTAAACCCCAACATATGGTGCTATGAGATAGGAAATTTGGGTAAATAGAAACTGGAACTAAATAGGAGTTACAATGAAATGTCAGTCTTATAACCTAAAGTGCAAGTTTCCTAATAAAACAGCATTGGAGGACCCTAGAGTTCCTTCCTCACTGAATTGAGTCAAAGGCAGTCCAACTGTAAAAGTGAAGCTTCCCCACTGATGTTTGTTTCTGGTGCAAGGTAGATGTGGGGTAGAGATGGCCAACCATGGTAAGCAGGAATAGTAAAAATGGACTTAATCCATTTGCATGCAGATAGGTCCAAGACAGAAGGAGCAAGATCCAAAAGTCCAATTTCATTCATCAGGAATATAATTCCTCCTTACTACAAAGGAGGAAATCAATGAACATAGAGAGACCAGAGGTGTCTTCCAACATCATTTGCTTCTGAGGAATGACACAAGAACTCCTTACCTCCATTGTTTCTTTGGGGAAAAGGTTAATCAGAAAGTCCTTCTCCTTTCCCAACAGCTGAACAGTTACTGGACAGGCACTGAACAACATTTGGTCAATGGTATCTACATCCCATTTCAGTGCCTTAAGAGCCCAAGCAGTTATAAGCCAGTAAAGTAAAGAATTTCTCCTCTCTTTCTCTCCTCCCTCCCCACTCTGTCTGTCTCAGTCTCTCTCTTTCATCCTTCAAAACATTTTTGTGATTCAGTAATTTTGAAGCCCATCCCTTTATCTGAAATCAAGATATTATCTCTCTGATCACTCTGTGCTGTCTGTGTCATTTTATTTTTAGTTTCTCTTTGACACAGTCTCAGCTTCACACTTTTTATCCAGACCATACACCTACTTAATCCTCACCCTAGGCGATACCTCTGGAAGCTTCTAAGCCCAAATCCACATCCTGAGGTCCTGCTTATCCAGAGAGGAGAATGAGAAAATGTGTTTAATCCAGATTCAAATTCACATTGATCTAATGTGTATATAGCACCTACCATACCACAGACACTATATTATGCTTTCATTACTCTGTTCAACAGCTCTATGAAAGGAGACCTTTATCTCAACAGCACAGATTATATTAAATAATATGGAGTTTGTCTCATATATAAATTATATTTTAATTGTTTGACATGTTTACATGTTTAATCCTTACAGTAAATCCATGAGGTATGGGGAAACTAAGGCACCAAAAGGTTAAGATGTATCTCAATATTAGAGCTAGTAAGTGACAGAACTGGGATTTTAATCCAGGAAAGTTTATCCAGAAGGAAAAGTTATGGTAGTGAAAATGCAATAACTTGGCCAATTTCACAGTTAACAAAGGCTGATGCAAGAATTCAAACCCAAGATTTTCACCATGATCTCTTTTGTATTACACTATTTTTTATAAATGTATTTTCTTAGTGTATTGATGCCAATACCATACCATATAAAAGCCATATAAAAGTCTTGCTGAGATAAAAATATAAAGTAAAATCTCACCTATATTCCACGTGCTATTTATCACTGAGTCTGTTTTCTCAGTATTTCACTCATGTAGCCACACTTTTTATCTTAAAACTACTAGATAATTATCAATTGAGCTTATCCTAGGCACTATTCAGATTATAATACCCCATTGTTCAGAGTCCAATGGTAGTTCCAAAGTGTTTAGAGAAGAAAGTCACAGATATTTTGTATTGCATTCAAGGACCTCCATAAACTAATGCCTAGATATCTTTCTAGGCATTAGAAGCTTTGTCCAACCAACTTACCTCATTTTGAAATGCCTCTCTTCTCTAATGACATGTCCAATGCCAGATTTAGGACTTTCCTTATTCACCATGATTTCTAATAAATAGTCATTTCTCATTTGAAGTTATATGAGAACCTCTATTATATGAAACTTCTTAGAAGATACTATATATATTATATCTTCTTCATTTTCATATATCCCATTGTGATTATTATAGTTTTGTGTGTCTTAAATCTGTAGTTTTTTATGTCTGTGTTTTTAAAATAAATGGCTGCTCATTGATTTAAATTGAATCTAAATGTGTAGCTAGGAATGGTCAAATAAAAGGTGTTTAATATGCATTAGCATTCATTAAATTATAGAGGATGCAAAGAAAAATAAATTTCCTTTTGTTAAGGAAACCACCGTTTACTTAGGAATAAGACTACAAAGAAACAAGGAAGACTAAGCTACAATGACAAGTTGTCCATGATTAAGATTTAAAGAAGTGGTACAGACATCTTATATTACATGGGGCTCAAAATCATATGAATAGGAAGAGTCAGGTAAATGAAATTTAAAAGTGGAACTTGAGGAAAGTCTAAAAAAGTAAGTAAGAAATGGAAGAGCAAAAAAAAAAAAAAAAAAGGAAGAGCAAAGACAAAGACAGATGTGCCAAGGTAGCTAGAAAATCCATAGCAAATGAATTGTCAACTCATTTTCAACCATGGTATGAAGATTCAACATGACAGTTAAATCATAGCTTCCTTCCTCTCAGTCACTCTAGTCTGAAACTTGTCCATGATGACCATTAACTTGATGCCTCATTAACTTTTACAAAATGTCAACCACTTCCTCCAATAATTTTTTCTTCCTAACCTCCATACCCTTTTTGAAAAAAAGTTTGCTTGTGTCCTCTTCTCAAAAGTCAGTTCTCATTACACCTGCTGGAAGATAGTAAGATGTATGATACCACACCCCTGGTATCAACTGATTGGAAGAAGGTTCAAGCCAAGTCAGGCTAGACATACTCCCTCCCCCATGGACTAGTTAGGACTTTTGAGCTGGCACTACATGCGGTTCTGGGTTCTGTATAACAATAGATATGCCACAGAAGAGAAGGTAACCTTCCAGATATAAAGAAAATAATGAAACAGGCATGTAAAGAGAAACAGGGATGAGAAACCATGCCATCTCAAAACCACAGAGAGAGTAAGTTTTCTTGTATTTGACTATTGGCATATGGGAAACCTTTGATTCTCTTGAAATCTGTATATATCACACACATACATTTCCTTTTGTCCCCCTACCTTCATAACCATTCCACCATAACAAAGCCTATAGCCCACTCTTTTGACCATCTTCTCATTATACTTTAACTTTCTTCCTCAATTCCCTCTCATTTCCCTTTGGCCCTACTTACATTCCAAAGTCAATCATTAAACAACAAATCCTTTGCTTATTTTCTCACCTCCTTACCTCTCTAACTTTGCCATACCCATTTTGTTGAAACTTAACCCTTGTTAAATCCAGATTTCCAGCTATTCTATGTCTAATATGATGCAGCTAAAAGAAGCTAGACAAAAAACTCATAACCATGCTGTCTGAAACTATTTTCACACAGTGACCTCTGACTTCAAGTGGACCTTCATACTGTCCAACAACCTTATTGCCTTTCCCTGGATCATCTCCTCTTGCATCCTCAATATGATGATTTCACATCTTCTATTTTCTCAGACCACCAGTCTTTGTTCTCCTATCCTCTATCCTCAATCTCAGGTGATCTTTCTTCCCACAATCTGAAACATCAGAAACAATTATAAAAGAATTTCCACAAACTCTCATCTCCATGTCTCACACCTGTGTACATGTTCTTTCTTCCTTTCAACACAGATGATATTTCTATAATAATCTGTGTAAGATAAAGATTTCTTTTGTATAGTAGATCCTATACTTTCTCAACAGTTCAAGATCTCAAGGCTTGAGTTTATTTATATTTATACAAATTTTTATTTACAACTATTCTTCTGCACTGAATTACAAATTAATTTCCCTACCCAATATCGCAATTCTAATTTTATTTTTAAAAGTTTCTTTTCACTCTTTTTTCTTACAGTCCACAATCATTTTATCAACAATATCTATTAGTTTATAAATAAAAATATAAACAACACCACAGCTCTCCACTTCCCTCTGCTCTGAGCTGACATCATTTCTTGCCCAAAATGCCATAATAGTTTCCTAACTTTCTCTGTTTACACCCCTGCCCTCTGAAATTTATTCTCAGCAGCTTCAAGAATGATCCTTTTAAAATTTAAGTCAGGTTGCTTGAATGCTGAAAATGAACTGAGGGTTGAAGGGGAAGGGGGAGGGGGGAAGAGAGGTGGTGGTGATGCAGGAGGGCACTTATGCGGAAGAGCACTGGGTGTGGTATGGAAACCAATTTGACAATAAACTATTTAAAAAAATTTGCAATAAGATTTGCCTTCAAATCCCTCAGTAGTTCTCCATTGTGGTCATAGTAAAAATCCGTGTCTTTCATTGACCTACAAATCCATGTCTTTTGTGACCTAGTTTTTGCTCACTTTTTTCACTTCATTTCTTACTTATTTTATTTTATTTTACTGTAGTCCCACTTATGTTTGTTTTGTTGCCTTTGTTTTAGGTATCATATACAAAAAATTATTGCCAAGACCAATGCAAAGGTGCTTACCCTTCATATTTTCTTCTAGGAATTTTAGGGTTTCAGCTGTTATATTCAAGTCTCTTATCAATTTTGATTTGATATTTGTGTAAGGTATCAGATATGGGTCCAATTTCATTGTTTTGCATGTAGCTATTAAGTTTTCCTAACATGATTTATTAAAAGAATATCATTTCTCGATTGTATATAACTGACTCCTTTATGATATATTAATTGGCCAAATATGCATGGGTGTACGTCTGGTTCCTCTTTTCTGTTCTATTGAACTATGTGTCTGTTTTTATGTGAATACCATAATATTTTGATTACTATAGCTTTATAGCTTTGAAATTAGGAGGTGTGATATCTTCAGATTTGTTAAACTTTCTCAAGATAGGGGGCACATGTACCTCTACGTTTATAGCAATGCTATCAACAATAGCCAAATTACTGACAGATCCCAAATGTCCATCAACTGACGAATGGATAAAGATGTGGTGTATATACACAGTGGAATACTACTCAGCAATCAGAAAGAATGAAATCTTCCCATTTCAAACGATGTGGATGGAACTGGAAGATATTATGCTAAGTGAAATAAGTCAGTCAGAGAAAGACAGATAATCATGTTTTCACTAATATGTTGAATTTGAGAAACTTAACAGAAGACCATGGAGGAAGGGAAGGAAAAAAAAATAGTTACAAACAGAGAGTGAGCCAAACCATAAGAGACTTAAATACAGAGAACAAACAGGATTGATGAGGGTTGGGAGAAGGAGGGCAGGGAAAATGGTTGATAGGCATTGAGGAGGGCACCTATTGGGATGAGCTCTGGGTGTTATATGTAAGTAAGTGATGAATCAAGGGAATCTACTCCCAAAGCTAAGAGCACACTTGTACACACTATATGTTAGCTAACTTTACAATAAATTCTTTTAAATAAATTTTTTAAAAGATTGGTTGGAAGAATTAATTTTGTTAAAATGGCCATTTTCACATTGCTGCCTAAAGCAATCTACAGATTCAATGCAATCCCTATCAAAAATCCAATAGTATGTTTCACAGAAAGAAGAAAAAAATAATTCTAAAATGTTTCTCACTCTTCTATTTCCTATTATGTAAATATTGATCCACTGTATGGTGTCCCATAAATCTCTCAGGTGACTTTTTAATTTTTTTTCTCTTCCTACTATATGATTTTCACTGCCCTTTGTTTGAGTTGGCTGATACTTTCTTCTACTTGATCTACTCTGATGCTGAACTCTCTATTAAAATTTTCAACTCAGTTATTATATTCCTCAGCTTTGTGATTTCTGTTTGGTACTTCTATTTTCTATCTCTGTTGAAATTCTCACATTGTTTGTACAGTTCTTTTCCTGACTTAGATGAGTATATTTACGACTATTACTTTTAACTCTGTATTAGGTAAATAACTTAATGCCATTTCATTAAAATTATTCAGCTTTGCCCCAGCTCTTGGTGGTCTCTTAAATCATTGTGATTACCCAGGCAGCCTTTTGGTTCTTAGCGGGTCCCAATAGTTGAAGGTGAACCAAAGCCTATCAGTGTCACAAAAGGGAGGATCTCAGTTAGTACTTAGATGCACAGTGATTAAAAGCTACTGGCCCCTCAGCAAACTGCTTTTAAAGTATGTGAATAAACTTCTATAAGGGAAAAACTGAAAGTTGGGCATTTCTGCGTACTAACTCTGCTCTCAGCCCAAGATGAATCCTTGTGAGCCCATTAAGAGCTAATTCTTTGTTTTCTATAGTCTACTTGGTTTCAAGGAACCAAGCCCTATTTGCTTTCAGAGCTAGGTGGTTTGAGAGCCCATCCCTACAGTAAAAGTCTTTCAATTTGTGGTGCTAGATGTTGAGTCCAAACCCTTAACTCTTCAGGGTGAAGCTAGGAGTTGTGAGTTCTTCCCTAACTGCATGTCACAAGGCCAGGGATGTGGTTTATGGAGAGGTTGTGTCTCAGCTTCTCCTACCAGCTTTGATGTGGGTTTTTTTTTTTTTCTCATTTGCTTGATGTATAGGAGTCACTCAGTCATTTTTTTTTCGTTTTCTTCCAGAGGGAGCTGTTCCATATATATCTTTAGATTTAGTGTGTCCATGGGGGAAGATGATTTCAGGGGTCTAGTATATTGCCATCTTAGACTAGCACACCCATTCTTTGCTTCCTTTCCCCTGTATTTTAGTCAAGCTCTTCTATCTACCCCTTGTCATGTGATCTCTTAGCTCTTGGTTGTATGATGGGAAGTCTCTGCATAGAGAATTGGCCAGAGAAACTGAGCCAAATGTGAACTGAAATTTGAAGCAGAGAAATTGGGATCAATAGCACAGACACAAGAATGAGTTGGAGGAGTTTTAAAGTTCATTGGGTTGTAAGGAAGAGAAACCCGACTAATCTAACTTAGCCAAACACTGGGAACTGTTGGAAATGCTTCTTCTCTTATATAGTTATTGATTTATTTATTTAATAAGTATTTAAGGAGTTCCTACTATAGGCACTATCTTAGGTGACAGGGAATACCAAAGGAAACAAAGCATACTAAAATCCCTACCTTTATGGAGAGTATAGTGAAATAATGGAAGGGAGAAGAAAATAAACACCATATGTAATTAAATATTTGGTACATAAGGAGGTGAAATGTACTATAGAGAAAAATAAAGCAAGTAGGGAAAATAGATGATGAATGAATAAGGGTTACCAGTATTAAGGTAGCCAGCTCTCCTGGCTTGCCTGGAACTGAGCGAATACCAAAATGTAAGATGCTGAATATTAAAATAGGATAGTCTATGGAAAATAAGGATGATTGACTAACATGCTGGTAATTCAGGAAGTATTTTAACAGGAAGCATTGGTATGAAGTAGCCTCTGAGGAAGAACATTTGACCAAAGACTTGTAGGATGTGAAGGATGGTCCAGGTGTGTCTAAATGAAGGAGACTCTAGGCAGAGAGTAAAGGAAATTCTAGGACTATGGGGCAGATGAATACCTGATGTGATTCTTACAATAAAAAACTTCTGCACTGCAAATGAAACCATCAACAAAATGAAAAAGCAACCTACAGAACTGGAGAGAATATTTCCAAATCATATATCTGATAAGTAATTAATGTCCAAAATATATAAATAACTCATATAACGCAATAGTAAACAAATAATAGAATTAAAACTTGGGCAGAGGAATTGAATAGACATTCTTCCAAAGACATTCTTCCAAAATCACGAAGTTTATGAAAAAATGCTCAACATACATCAGTCATTAGGTAAATGTAAAAACTATAATAAGATATTACCCTCACACCTGTTAGAATGGATGCCATCAAAAAGACAAGATATAATATGTATTGAGGAGAATATGGAGAAAAGGGAATCCTTGTGTAATTTTGGTGGCAATATAAATTGGTGCAGCCACTATGGAAAACAGTATGGCTTTTCCTCAAAACATTAAAAATAGAACTACCATATAATCCAACAATTCCACTTCTGAATATATATCTAAAGGAAAAAAATCAATATCTTGTATTGTCATCTGTACCTTTATGTTCATTCCAGCATTATTTACAATAGTGAAGATAGGGAAACAATGGAAAGTATCAAACAACACGAGTATCCATTGACAGACAAATCAATATTTTAAATATATATTATATCATTATTATGTATTGATATAATATTAATTATATCATTAACATTAGTTTTAGATTACATATTAATATTATATTATTAATAAAGACATTAAATATATTGTATACTAATTATATATTATATACAATATATTAAATTTAACAATATTTTATCAATTCATGTTTACATTTCAACTATAAAAAATAAGCAATCCTGCCAATTACAAAAACATGAATGAGCCTTGAGGGCACTGTGCTAAGTAAAATAAGCTAGAAAGAGAAAAACAAGTACTGTACGATCTCACTTATATGTAGAATCTAAAAAAACAAACAAACATAGAAACACATAGATACAGAGATCAGATTGGTAGTTGCCAGAAGAGGGGTGGGGGTGGGGGTGGGCTAAGTCAGCAAAAGTTATCAAAGCTTATGACAACCTTTCACTGATAAGATAAATAAGTCCTGGGGATGTAATGTACCACCTGGTGACTATAGTTAACAATACTCTACTGTATATTTGAAAGTTAATAAGAGGGTAGATCTTAAAAGTTTTCATTACAAAAAAAATTGTAACTATGTATGGTGATGGATGTTAGTGAAACTTGTTATGATTGTTATTACACACATATACATATATATATTAGGTTTTACATTTAAAACTAACACACTATTATGTTTCAACTGCATCTTTAAAAAATTGGAGAGGGGTGCCTGGGTGGCTCAGTTGGTTAAGGATCAGACTCTTGATTTCCACTCGGGTCATGATCTCACAGTTGTGAGCTCTTTCTCTCTCTTTGAATAAATAAATAAATACATAAATACATAAATATATACATACATACATACATAAATGAAATGAAACAAACAGTGGGAAGAAAGAGAGGAGGGACTCAATTGTATCATTCCCCAAATTCTTATATTGAAGCTTTAACTCCCAGTACCTTGGAATAGGACTATATTTAGAGATAGGGACTTTAAAGAAATAATTAAGGTAAAATAAGGTCAGATGAATGGGCTTTAATCCAATATGATTGGTAACTTTTAGGAAGAAGAAATTAAGATACAGACACTCACAGAAGGAAGATTAAGTGAAGACACTAAAAAAAAAATGGCCATCTGAAAGCTGAGAGAGGACTTAGTAGAACCCAACCCAGCCAACATGTTGATCTTGGACTTCTAACCTCCAAGAACTCTGAGAAAATTAATTTCTTTTATTTAAACCACTCCCTCTGTGGTACTTTGTTGTGGCTGCCCTGGCAAAATAATAGAGAGACTTAATTAGGAACAATGGCCTGTAGAAAACATAGGTATACAGTTTCTAGTCACAGAGAAATTCAAAGGCCAAATCCCATTAGTGACATTTCACACCTCGATACACAGCATCTCATCCAGTCTGTGCTGAATATATATACTCAAAGCTCAATTTAGCTCATAGGACAAGAGATTTGACATCTGAAGAACTGGCTCAAGTCCTGGTTCTGTTTTCTTACTTTATGACTTCTTATAGAGCCGCTAATCTATTCTGAGCATCATTTTTTTGTTGTTGATTAAATATGAATAGTGAGGTAACACTATCAATTTTCAGGATTGTTGAGAACATAAAATGTGGTACTTAAAAAATAACTTTAGCGCTATGATTAATAATGACAATGATACTAATATTTTATAATTTTTGTAAATATTAATTATGAGTTTATGAATGTTATTTTTATTATTGATTTAAACATCATTTATAATGAATTTCTATGGCAATGTTTGATTAATAACAACACTGATGTCTTAATGAATAATTTGTTTTGTTTGGAAGCATTTAAATTAGTTGTATTCAGGTATTATGTCTAGCTCCCTACTCAATTAATAATAGGAGAGCAATTTAGATATATTATTTATATACCTAGTAAATTAACTCACCTGCAAATGTGGGGCAATCTGAATTTTGGGGTTAGAAAATCAATATGGCAGAATTCTAATAGTCATACTTAGCCTGTTCAGTCTTAATTTGATGAAGGCCAATAATTCAATGGTTGTTGGGTTTAAGCTTCTTTAATGGGCTTATATATTCCCTTTCACCAAGGTTTTATGCAGATGTCCAGTTGTTAATGTATTCATTCCACAGATAGAAAAGCCCAGAAGACTAAAGAAGAGAAGGATTTAGTCATTTGTGTACCATTATTCCACTGCTAAACCTTAAATCCCAGCTTTCTTCCTTTACCAATGAAATAATTATAAAAATTATCTGATGTGGATTTTTCTTCAAACTGTTCCTTTTTCCTTGGATATTTTATTACATCATTTCCTTTTTGTTTATCTCATCTTTCTTGTATTACCCTGATAGATTCCAATATCTTCTCCTATTGCTATACTTGTACTAATATGATACAAAGAGAGCTTTACTAATAACACGAAGAAATGGGAGTGCAGAGTGTGGAAGGAAGAGAAATGTGCCAGACTCCAAGTTATGTTCCCCACATGCATTGTGTCATCAAACTTCCAAAAGAACTGCTGAGTAGGTATCTCTTTCCTCTACTTGTCCCCTGCCTCCCAGAAAGTAAGGTTCAAAAAAGTGAAAAAGTAGTGATGGAACAGAGATTTCAGTCAGGGCAAGGTGATTCCTAAATCTGTATTCTGTCTACTACATCAAGCTCTCACTCAAGTTAAGTGTTACTATGTTGCATCCACCCTAGTTTCTTGTGAGCTCTCTTTGGCAGCATAGAAACTCCGTACTAAGCCTTTAATTCTTTCCAAGTCAACATTCTCTCAGAGGAGATTAGTTATCCTGGAATCCTGGATGCTCCCTTTTCTCTAATCTCCCCCTGCTGAGGTCTCTGAAGTTTGTCTCACACATCTGTATGTTTCAAACCGGTAAACCTCTTACCTCTTTTGATCTGTAGCATCAGATCCTTAGGGCAAGCTTTGACGATCCATTCCCCTAGTCCCCACGCACTATAAAATAATCATTTATACTGGTTTCTTTCTTCTCTTCTTATCTTTAACCAACCCTTTGCTCTTAATTAAAAATATATATATCGGGCACCTTGGGTCACCTAATCATCTCTGTTTATCTCTACATTTCAGTCAATCCTGGAAGCAAAATCATCAGTATTCACCTGAGCCAAATACATCACTAGTATATAAAACACTAGGCTCTATTTTTAATTTTTTCCCCTTTCACACATGGGATTCCATCATTGCAAATATATCTTAAGTTGCTTTATATCTCTTTACCCTAAATGCATCATCCTGTTATCTCCTGCTTCACTCATACCCAACAGAAGTTTTTGTTTTATTTGTTTTTAAACTGCAAAATAGCAAAAAAAAAAACCACCAAAAAACAAAAAACAAAAACAAAAAACAAAACAAAACACAATCTTCTAAATAACCACAATGTTTTGATTCTAGAGAGACATTCACTCAGGGATTTCAAGTTCCAAAGGTATGTTAAGAAACCTTTTGACCTTGAGTAACTCAGTCTAGTGTGGAAGACAAATTATTATAGTGGAATTCGGGGAGACAGGAGAAGAGCTATCATAGACAATTTGCCACCGGAGCACACTGGGGGAGTAAATAGCTTGTCCAGATCATTCTTAAGAGACTTCACAGAAATGGTGCTTTAGTATCATCATAAAAGATAAATAAGCAGAAAGGGAATCAGAAACTAAGTCTTAAAAAGCTGACTTAGCTCAAATTCATTTGGCCTCTGGCACAAGAGGTCTGTTGGATGAGGAAAAGTACAAGGTTCAAATTCCGTAAATCTGAGATAGAATTCCACCCCGTTAATTGCTATGTGACCCCGTGAGAACTTTGACAAATTACTTAATATATAAGCCATGATTTTCTCCTTTTTAAGAGAAAATCCTTTCTAGTTTATTGAGTTAGTTTCAAGATTAATCGGAAATATATATTGAATTTTTAACATACAGTGATGTTCACTCAAAGTTAGGTTCTTCCCTTAAAAACAAATGCAAGGAACAGCTTCTTTGAAGAAAAAGGAAAGACACCAGACATAAGAAATCACTCAGTTCTGAATCTTCTGTGGACTTATAATGCAGTGTGATAAGTGGAGCATGATTTTGGCTACTAACTACATGGACCAAGATTGGGAATCTGGACTCCTTCACTGCTTAGCAGAGTGGCTCTGGGCAAGTTTTCCATCCTCTGTAAACCCTCTATTTCTTATCTATAAAGTGGGAACTGCAATAAAATTGTCATCAGTATTATCAAGAGAATACACACATGTTAAGCTCAAGCACAAACAAGTCCTTCCTTCTATTTGCAAATATTCTCTCTCTTTTCATCACTTCATTTCATTTTCTTTTTTTGTGTGGTTGTAGAAATCAACCCACTTTATCCAGTCTACTCTGATGCATTTAAATAAATTCCAAATAAATGTTTGTTTGGTCCAACGCCTTCTAGCTTTCACCTCCACACCATTTATGTATGATCCTTCTGTCCATGTGAGCTAACAACTGGTTTATCACATGTGCTACCACTGGATTGAGATGTGTTCAGAAGGTCAAGGACTTTGCACATATTTGTTAGGTTCTATAAATCAATATGCTAGCTCAGTATCCCAAATAGAAAGACTATACATGCTTGTTTGCTTGTATTTTGGGGACAAAATGAAAATATAACCAGATGTAGTTTTTATTTAAATTTACTCCCAGATTTCATCAATTGTTGCTTGGTCAAATTTGTTCAAAGTAGTTCTAAAGGGGGAAAAAATCATACTCCACTAAATTCTCCAATTATAATATGGGAATAGTGATACCATGAGGTCCTCAAATGCAAGGGCTGTGACACACATATTTATGTTGCCATAACCCAGCAGATAATTAACATAGGTAGCATAAAAGGTGGACAAAGAGGTAAAATAATATATGTTGAATTAATCATATAAATCTTAGGACTGTCCCTGAAAAGCGACAAAAAAAATAATTCTATCCAACATTAATTAAAAGTAAATAAAATGTTAGACACTATGCCAAGTATATGTGTATATGTGTATATGGTTCTACATGGTTTTAAGTTGTAGTGATGTGCTTAAGGTCATAAAGTAAGTGCCAGAGACAAGATCTAAACCAAAAACCAGCAGGAAAGAAAGCTCAAGTTTTAATCACAATGCTTAAATCGAAAATGCAATAATAGAATTAAATTATTAATGCTCCATACCAGACTTCTCCCTTGAAAATTCACATATTTAATTATCTATGTGTCATTGGCACTTGCATATCTAAAATAAACTCTCAAAATAATATATCCCCAAGTGAACACTTGCTGTTCCCCACATCCATACCCGTTCCTTCTTTGGTGTGTGGCACTCCAATCCCCACTTTGTACAGGCACAAAACATGGATTTACCACTTTCCTCTCTCATCCCATATCCCAGGCATCTGTAACCCCGAAGTGCTGCATTTTCAAAATACTTCCTAATTTTAAACATTTCTCATCACCTCCACCTAGCCCATCATCCCAGTTCAAGCTATCTGCATGTAATCTACTGCCAAAGCCTTCTAATTGGTCTCCTTGCTTCTGCCCTTGCCCCATTATCCTATCAAATTAGAAACTAACATGCCACTGATTCCATACTAATAGAATAACATGAAATAGTAAAAAGGAATAAAAAAAAAGATCTCTATACCTAGAAAGTAATCTTTAAGATGTAGTGGTAAGTTATAAAAGCAAAATACAGAAAGATATGTAAACATATATTTACATATATATATATTTAATGAAAGAGGATGGCATGAATGTGTGTGTATGTGAGTTTCCTTATATTTGTAAGAAACAATGGAAGTATAAACAAACAAAAATGTTACCTCCAGGAAGCAGAATTATTAGCAATGAAAACAAAACACCTCTAAACATAACTTGTTATATAGTTTTGACTTTGGAATAATATAAAGATAGCACAGTTTCAAAAGTAAAATTAAACAGAGTTAAAAAAGCAATCCCTAAAAGTGAAAGCACACAGAGATTAATGAGCCTAATTATTATCAAGATGGTGAAATAGTCTACATAGAAAATATTTTTGAGTAACTTCAAAACACAATATTTTGACTATACCTGCAAAATGGAATATAGTCAAAGAACAAGTAGAACTGGGAAGAAATCCTGTTTCCCCAGTAGTCTTGTAAGTAATAATATTAGTATTGTTATTTTGTAGCTATTTTACACATTGTATGATAAAGAAAATTAAATAATTATTTAATATCATTTGAAATCAGTATTTCTTAGTTAAAAGGAAAGAGTTACATGAATAAAATATATAAAATTCAACTATTTCAAATTTTATTTAGATATACCAGCATGAATTGTTTCCTCTTTCAATTTTTTTATGTTTTATTTATTTTTGAGAGACAGAGAGAGACAGCATGAGCAAGGAAGGGTCAGAGAGAGGGAGACAGAATCTGAAGCAGGCTCCAGGCTCTAAGCTAGGTGTCAGCACAGAGCCCCAAGCAGGGCTAGAACCCATGAACTGTGAGATCATGACCTGAGTGGAAGCACTGACTGAGCCACCCAGGCATCCCTGTTTTCTCTTTCTAAAAAATACTTTTTCCCTATTTCTAACCATTTAGAAACAAAATGAACTCAGAGCAATGAATAAATATATCTGTTGCTCTGATAATGGTCTCTATCATTCCTCACTAAAAGGGACTCATTTTGTTGGAAGGATTGGCTAACTCTGAATGGGGCAGGAAATGTAGAAGATGAGAAGAAGCATTTTATTGTTCCAGAAAGCAAACAAGCTCTCAAAGAAGAACAAGTTGTGTTAAAAAGACAAGAGTATAGGGGTGCCTGGGTGGCTCAGTCAATTGAGCGTCTGACTCTTGATTTCAACTCAGGTCATAATCTCAGGTTCATGGCTTCGAGTTTGGAGTCAGACTCTGCACTGAGCATGAAGCCTGCTTCAGATTCTCTCTCTCTTTCCCTCTGGCCCTGTCCCCTACTTGCACTCTCTCTCTCTCTCTTAAAAAAAAAAAAATTAATGACAAGAGTATATATCCTAACTAAAAGGATTCTCATTGGACAAAATTGAGAAAATTTGAGCATCAAAACCAATAATTATCACAATAGATTGAAGCATATTGAATATATAAAATCCATATATTTTCCATAATCTATTTTTAATCCATATGTATACATATAATTAAAATCCATATAGGCTCATCCCTGAAATACAGGCAGGTCAACAATAAGCTAACTTGCATAACTAGAAAACTAATTTTAGGATTAACACAATAATCTGCACAACCTGAATCACAGAACTCAGCAGGTACTCAGTATGGAGAGGTGAACTGAGGGAGAGAGAAGCCATGGAGGGCAGGGAGCTGGTTTTGCTTGCAGAGAGAGGATGAAGACAGAGAGAGAATATCGGAAAAACATCCTCCTCAAAAAAGAAAAAAGCAGCTGGAAATAAAGTGGAAAAGTGGAAGCAGCTACAGGGACTGAACAAAAAAGGGAGAAAGGAGAAAGGGTTTAAATTCCATTAAGGCTCTATAAACAGGGGGAGTGTAGAGTCTGCAACTCTGCAGTTTGATACCTCTTGGTGCTCTGGTGGGAAGAGTGAATCTCCAGGAGCAGAAAGCAAGGTCTGAGAGGTACTTGGGCCACATAAAGAGTGGTGGTTCCCCCTCTGGGAGGTCATTTGGTACAGTCTGTGTGGCCACCCCATGGGCAAAGGTCCCAGGAGACCCCAGAGGATAACCACATTCGGTGGTGCTGGAACAATGACGTTAAATGAGAAGCCCAGCACCAGATGTGCAGTGTGATTTTCCATAATCCTTGAAACACTGCTGCTATAAGATTGCATAAACTTTTTCTGCCTCAGGATCTGGGCATTGGCAGTAGCACAGTCTCTCAAATGTTCCTTGGGGTGGGCAGGCACCTCGCCATTGCTCAGCAAGACCCTCTTCCACAAGATCTGAGCAAGTCAAAGCCACAGTCTCTCAGAAGCAAGTAGTTGGGAAACACAGCACCATTTGAGATAAAACTCAGGACAGAGGTGCCACCTGGCAGCCTTACAGTTTGGTCACAGACAGTGTAGAAGCAGGGAGTAGATGGAAGCCAGAAACAAAGGAGAGATAATTGAGTTGTAGAGAGCACAGAGTTCTGACACTAGAGACTGGGTAGCTGGGTAGCTCCCATGCACGCACATATAGGTCTATACAACCACAGGAATCCACCCCAGTAAGATAAGCAGTGCCATCTAGTGAGAATGAAGCCATTACACTAAACTGCACTCAACTGGTCAAACAACTATCTTGACAAACACAAGTCTCTCCACTTGCTTAGTTTTCAGACTATAAAGTGCTTCATAGCTTGACCTCTATGAGAAACCAGATGTAATTTCAATTGTACTTCATTTTATTTGCTAGTCCTTTTATTCAATTTATTTTTCTTTTTCTTTTATGTTCTTATTCTTGAATACAGAAAGAGATAAAAATCTATTTTTATTTTCTATTTTTATTAAAAAGATTTTTCTTTAATTTTTTTACTAAATTCTTTACTTTTCAGTAAATTTTTAAAATTCTATTTTACTTTTATCACTTCATTTTATTCTATTTTATTGTATCCATTTTTTCAAATTTTCAAATGTCTTTTTTTCCATTTTTTCCTTTTTTTCCCCTTTCTTACCTTTCCCTTTTTCTTCTAATCTATCAAGCTTCTTCCAACAACCAGACCAAAACACACCTAGGATCTAGCACCCTTTATTTGACTTCTTTGCATTGTTTTTAGTTTTTTTAATTTTTTACATTATTAGTTCCTTTTCTTCCTCCAAAATGAGGAAACGAAGTAATTCACCCCAAAAGAAAGAAAAAGAAGACATGACAGCCAGGGACTTAATCAGCACAGATACAAACAAGATGTCTGAACCAGAATTTAGAATCATGATAATAAGAATACTAGCTAGGATTAAAATAGATTAGAATCTTTAAAAAAAAATTAGAGGGGCACCTGGGTGGCTCAGTCGGTTAAGCCTCCGGCTTCAACTCAGGTCAGATCTCACGTTTGTGGATTCAAGCCCCGCGTCGGGCTCTGTGCTGACAGCTAGCTCAGAGCCTGGAGCCTGCTTCTGGTTCTGTGTCTCCTTCTCTCTGCCCTTCTCCCTCTCATGCTCTGTCTCTCTCTGTATCAAAAATAAATAAAACATTTAAAAAAAATTAGAATCCCTTTCTGTGGAGTTAAAAGAAGTAAAAGCTAGTCCTGGTGAAATAAAAAATACTATAACTGAGCTGCAATCTCGAATGGAGGCCACGGTGGCAAGGATGGATGAAGCAGAACAGCAAATGAGTGATACAGAGGACAAACATGGAGAATAATGAAGCAGAAAAAAAAAAAAGAGGCAAAAAGAGCTGATATAAAAATAAGAGAATTCAGTGAATCATTAAAAAGGAACAACATCAAAATCATAGGATCCCAGAAGAAAGAGAAAAAGGGGTAGAAAATTTATGTGAGCAAATCATAGCAAAACACTTTCCTAACCTGAGGAAAGACACAGACATCAAATCCAGGAAGCATAGAGGATTCCCATTAGATTCAACAGAAATCGACCATCAACAAAGTATTTCATAGTCAAATTCACAAAATTTCCAAGTCAAGGAAAGAATCATGAAAGCAGCAAGAAGAAAAACGGTTCTTAACCTACAAAGGAATACAGATTAGGTTTGAAACAGACCTATCCACAGAAAGTTGGCAGACCAGAATGGAATGATAGGGTATACTCAATATGTTAAATAGGGAAAATGTGCAGCCAAGAATTATTTATCCAGCAAGGCTGTCATTCAAAATAGAAGGAAAAAGCCTAAATGTCCATCACCTGATGAGTGGATCAAGATGTGGTATATATACACAATGGAGTACTACATGGCAATGAGAAAGAATGAAATGTGGCCATTTGTAGCAAAGTGGATGGACCTCAAGGGTGTCATGCTAAGCAAAATAAGTCAGGCAGAGAAGGACAGAAACCATATGTTTGCACTCATAAGTCTAGTAGGAAAACAGAAGAAACCTAATGGAGGACCAGGGGGAGGGGAAGAGGGAAAGAGAGTTGGGGAGAGAGAGGGATGCAAAACTTGAGAGACTACTGAATGCTGAAAATGAACTGAGGGTTGAAGGGGAAGGGGGAGGGGTGGAAAGAGGTGGTGGTAATGGAGGAGGGCACTTATGGGGAAGAGCACTGGGTGTTGTTGGAAACCAATTTGACAATAAACTATTTTAAAAAAAAGAAAAAGAAATAAAATTGTCTCATCTTTCCAAAAAACAAAAAAACAAAAAACAAAAAACAAAATAGAAGGAGAGATAAAAAAAAATTTTCCCAAACAAAAATTAAAGGGGTTCTTGACCACTAAACCAGCCCAGCAAGAAATTTTAAGGGGGACTCACTGAGGAGAGAAAATATGGGGGGGGGGGGAAAGACCAAAAGCAACAGAGACTAGAAATGACCAGAGAACACTACCAGAAACTCCAACTCTGCAGGCGACAAAATGACAATAAATTCATTTCTTTCAGTACTCACTCTAAATGTCAATGGTGTAAATGCTCCAGTCAAAAGACACAGGGTAACAGAATGAAACAGAATAAAAGATACATCTATATGCTTTTTACAAGAGACCCATTTAGGACCTAAAGACACTTTCAAATTGAACATAAGGGGATGGAGAAATATCTATAATGCTAATGGTTGTCAAAAGAAAGCCAGAGTAGCTATACTGGTATCAGACAACCTAGATTTTAAAATAAAGACTGTAATAAGAGATAAAGTAGGGCCTTATACCATAATTGAGGGGGCTATCCAACAAAAAGACTTAACAATTGTAAACATTTATGCTCCACACTTGGAGTTCGCAAGTATATAAATAATTAACCATAAACATAAAAAAATTTATTGATAGCCATAATAGTAGGGGACTTCAACACCACACTTAGAGCAATGGACACAGCATCTAAACAGAAAATCATCATGGAAACAATGGCTTTGAATAACACACTGGACAGGATGGACTTAACAGATACATTCAAACATTTCATCCTAAAGCAACAGAATAAACATTCTTCTTGAGTGCACATGGAGCATTCTTCAGAACAGATCACATACTGGGAAACAATTAAGCTATCATCACGTACAAAAAGATCAAGATCATACTGTGCATATTTTCAGACCACAATGCTATAAAACTCGAAATCAACCACAAGAAAAAGTATGGAGAGATAACAAATACTTGGAGTCTAACACCATCCTACTAGACAATGAATGGACTAACCAAGAAATTTAAGAGGAAATTATAAAGAACATGGAAGCCTATGAAAATGTTAACACCACAGCCCCAAATCTCAGGGAAGCAACAAACATGGTCATAAGAGGGAAGTATACAAAAATCCAGGCCATCCTAAGGAAGGAAGAAAGTCTCAGATACACAACCTAACCTTACACCTCAAAGAGCTAGAAAAAGAACAGCAAATAAAACCCCAAAGCAGCGGGAGGTGGGAAATAAAGATTAGAGCAGAAATTAATGCTATCGAACCAAAAAACCAGTACCAATCAATGAAACCAAAATCTGGTTCTTTGAAAGAGTTAAAAAATTAATAACCCTCCTACCAGTGTGATCAAAAAGAAAAAGGAAAGGACCCAAATAAAATCAAGTCTGAAAGAGAAGAGATCACAACCAACACAGCAGAAATACAAACAATAAAAGAATATTATGAGCAAATGCACATCAATAAAATGGGCAATCTGGAAGAAATGGACAAATTCCTAGAAACATGTAAACTACCAAAACTGAAACAGAAAGAAATAGAAAGTTTGAACAGATCCATAACCAGTAAAGACATTGAATTAGTGATCAAAAATCTCCTAAAAAACATCTAGTGCTGGATGGCTTTCCAAAGGAATTCTACCAAGCATTTAAAGAAAAGTTAACACCTATTCTCTTGAAGCTGTTGCAAAAAATAGAAATGGAAGGAAAACTTTCAAATTCTTTCTATGAAGCCAGCATTACATTTATTCCAAAACCAGAGAAAGACCCCACTAAAAAAGGAAAACTGTAGAACAATTTCCCTGATGAATATGGATGCAGAAATCCTCAACAAGATACTAGCCAACCAGATCTAAAAATACATTAAAAAATTATCCACAAAGACCAAGTGGGATTTTTATCTGGGATGCAGGTCTGGTTCAATATCCACAAAACAATCAATGTGATACATCACATCAATAAAAGAAAGAACAAGAGCAACATGATCCTCTCAATAGATGCAGAGAAAGCATTTGACAATATATAGCATCCTTTCTTTATATATATATAGTTATTGTCATATTGGTTTCCATATAACAGCCAGTGCTCTTCTCCACAGTGCCCTCCTCCATGACCATCCTTTCTTGATAAAAACCCTCAAGAAAGTAGGGACAGAAGGATCATACCTCAATATCATAAAAGCCATATATGAAAGACCCACTGCTAATATCATCCTCGATGGGGAAAAATTGAGAGCTCTCCCCATGAGGTCAGGAACAAGACAGGGATGTCCACTCTCACCACTATAATTCAACATAGTATTGGACGTCTTAGCCTCAGCAATCAGACAACATAAAGGAATAAAAGGCATCCAAATTGGCCAGGAGAAAGTAAAACTTTCACTCTTCCCAGTAACATAATACTCTATATGGAAAACATGTAAAATTCCACCAAAAAGCTGCTAGAACTGATCCATGAATTCAGCAAAGTCGCAGGATATAAAATCAATGCACAGAAGTCAGTTGCATTCCTATACATCAATAATGAAGCAACAAAAAGAGAAATCAAGGAATCATTCCCATTTATAATTGCATCAAAAACTATAAAATAACTAGGAATAAACATAACCAAAGAGGTGAAAAATCTATACACCAAAAACTATAGAAAGTTAACGAAAGAAACTGAAGAAGGCACACGCACAAAAAAAGAAAAATATTCCATGCTCCTGAATTGGAAGAACAAATATTGTTAAAATGTCAATACTACCCAAAGGAATCTACATGTTCAATGCAATCCCTATCAAAAGAACACCAGAATTCTTCTGAGAGGTAGATCAAATAATCCTAAAATTTGTATTGAACCAGAAAAGACCCCAGATAGGCAAAGTAATCTTGACAAAGAAAACCAAAGCTGGAAGCATCACAATCCCAAACTTCAGGATGTATCATAAAACTGTAGTCATCAAGACAGTATGGTACTGGCACAAAAACAGACACTCACATCGATGGTACAGAATAGAGAACCCAGAAATGGACCAACAAACATACGGCCAACTAATCTTTTGAAAAGGCAGTAAAGAATATCCAATGGAATAAAGAAAATCTCTTCAGCGATTGGTGCTGGGAAAACTGGACAGTGACATACCAAAAAATGAACTCGGATCACTTTCTTACACCATACACAAAAATAAACTCAAAATGGAAGAAAGGCCTAACTGTAAGACAGGAAGCCATCAAAATCCTAGATGAGAAAACAGGCAAAAACCTCTTTGACCTTGGCTGCAGAAGCTTCTTACTTAACATGTCTCTGGAGGCAAGCGAAACAAAAGCAAAAATGAACTATTGGGACCTCATCAAAATAAAAAGCTTCTGCACAGAAAAGGAAACAATCAGCAAAACTAAGAGTCGGCCAACAGAATGGTAGAATATATTTGCAAATGATATATCAGACAAAACGTTAGTATCCAAAATCTATGAAGAACTTATTAACCTCAACACCCAAAAAACAAATAATCTAGTGAGGAAATGGGCAAAAGACATGAATAGACACTTTCCCAAAGAAGATATCCAGATAGCAAAGAGATACATGAAAAAATTCTCAACATAACTCATTATCAGGGAAATAAAAATCAAAACCACAATGAGATACTACCTCACAGCAGTCAGGTGGCTAACATTAATAACTCAGGCAACAACAGATGTTGGCAAGGATGTGGAGAAAGATGACCTCTTTTGAACTGTGGTGGGAATGCAAACTGGTGCAGTCACTCTGGAAAACGGTAGAGGTTCCTCAAAAAATTAAAAATAGGACTACACTCAATCCAGAAATTGCACTACTAGGTATTTATCCAAGGGATACAGGTATGTTTCAAAGGGGCACATGCAACCCAATGTTTAAAGCAATGTTATCGATAATAGCCAAAAAGTATGGAAAGAGCCCAAATGTCCATCAATGGATGAATGGATAAAGAAGATGTGGTGTATACACACACACACACACACACACACACACACACACACACACACAATGATGTATTACTCAGCAATCAAAAACAATGAAATCTTGCCATTTGCAACTACGTGGATGGGACTAATGGGAATTATCAGTCAGAGAAATACATATATCATACATATATGACTTCAGTCATATGAGGACTTTGAGATACAAAACAGATGAAATAAGGGAAAGGAAGCAAAAATAATATAAAAACAGGGAGGAGGACAAAACATAAAAAGACTCTTAAATATGGAGAATAAACAGAGGGTTGCTGGAGGGATTGTGGGAGGGGTCTAAATGGGTAAGGGGCATTAAGGAATCTACTCCTGAAATCATTGTTGCACCATATGCTAACATGGATGTAAATTAAATAATAAATAATTTTAAAAAATAAAATAAAATCCATGTATATTGATATTCAAAAATGAGAAACATACAAAGAAAGGGATATGCTGTTAGTAGGTAGGAAACAAAGTCCTTTGCTGAAAATGGCCATTTAAAGAAAATAGTCTTCAACATATATCTTGCCTTTCCTGTACAATTGTATTTAAAGGGAACAATAGCACCTTATATTTAAAGAAAAATTTTTCATATATAATTCAAGCTGATAAATATGGAAAGGCTTGACAGAACTAAAAAAAACCTATCAGTTAGCAAACCCTAATAAAATAATTGATTTAGGCAAAAATTATGGATGGATGATAAGATGAAATGTTGATAGAGAATTTCACAATGAAGGGATAAAGCTGTCACCACCGGAACACACAGATCAACCAACTCTACTAATAGTGGGGCAACCTGACACTCTGTGCCTCATGCTGGGATGCAATCTCAAGTACACAGCCTTATTCATTTGGAAAAAATCCAATCAAGACTTTTAGAAGTTAACTTCTAATTTACAAAAAAAAAAAAAAAATTAAAAAAATAGAGAAAGAGAGAGAAAGGAGAAACAGATGACATCACAACGAAGCAAACAGACAAATCTTTCCTGAGGCATTCTAGAGAAAAATGATCATATACACCAATATATCAATGATATGGTGAAAATATGGAGGTGGCAATAAAAAGAGGCACTGCTCCAAATTAAAGGAGATTAAAGAGAAATAATAGGGGCTTCTGGGTGGCTCAATCAGTTAAGTCTCACTCCTGATTTCGGCTCAGGTCATGATCTTGCAGTTCATCAGTTTGAGCCCCACTTCGGGTCCACGTTAAAGGTGTGGAGCCTGCTTGGATTTCTGTCTTTTTCCTCTCTCTCTCGCTCTGCCCCTCCCCCATTCTCTTTCTGTTTCTCTCTCTCTCAAAACAAACTTTTTTAAAAAGAGAGAGAAATAATAATCAAATACAATGTGTGGAATAGATTTGAATTCTCAGTCCAATATGGTAGCTGTAGAAGATATTTAAGAAAGGAAGTTTAATTAAAACTAAATAGTACATATACCGAAGAAACACTAGTTTTGTTGAGCAGAATAATAGCTTTTAGAGTTACATACTCAGCAAGGAGAACAGATATAAAATGAGATCTGAGATTTGCATTTATTTCACAAATAAATAAATAAATAAATAAGCACCAAAAATTAAGATGGATAGTTAGAATTTTAAGCATGGCAGCTTCTTAATAATTATTAAATATGATTGATGGGTATATGAGTATTCACTACACTATCCTCTCCACCTTTACGGATATTTTCATATAAAATATAGTAAAAATTTAGATAGATTATTAAATATTAGATCATGTCATCCACTTGCTTAAAGGTCCCCAATGAGTTGTGTTAGGATGAAAAAAATGTAAAGTCCTGGCCTATGGCCTCCTTTCGAACTTTCTCTCCCATACTCCTTCACTCACCAGCTGCTCTAGGTATGCCAGTCTCCCTATTTTCCTTCAAACACAACCAAGCATGGTTTCATCTTGAGAAGTTTAACATAAAGCATTTAAATAAATATAAATGAAATTGGTAGCAGATTATTTTAATAATAAGAGACACAGGATTTGAAAAAAGAGTCCCCGAAGACCTCAGATCAATTTTGTACCTTATTTCTTTCCATCTTTCATTGTCCCTTAACCCCAAGGCCTTTGTGAATCCTTATTTCTGTCCTTCATTGTCTCTCAGCCCCAAAAAGTGATGCTCCTGCTTCTCTTTAAAAACATTGACTCACGAACCAGATTTTTTTAAGCACAGACATGGTTAGGAGTAGAAAAGGTAAACAGATTTTTGTCAGTGACATAGAAATAACTGTCATGCAAAAATCCAGGTTAACATCTTGAAAAAGGAGCATTATCTACTCTTGAATTTTTAGTATTTGAATTAAAAATTCTGATGTACCTTCAAATATATTTTAGACAAAGATGATAGCAAATGTTTGAGCCCGGGACACAGTGCATTTCCCCAGATGTACATCATTCTGAGGAGTAGAGTCATCTAGGCCAGTGCCTCTGGGAAACTAGAACTACAACATATAGTGTTCTCCAAGAAATGAAAAGATATGGGAATTGAAATTGTGGGTGACATTTAGAAGTAGTCTCTTAAATACCCTAATAACTCCTGAAATGGATAGACCAGAAAGCTATGAAGCAATGAGTACACAAACATGAGATCCCAGCTTTGACTGCTTGTAAGGTCTGGTATTCCATATAGCATTATAATTGCTTTGCATTTCTCCTCATTTGCCACATGCCCTAAAAAAATCAATAGAAGAGATTTGCTGGAACAGGGGTTAAGGAACTTGCTCTTACTGACTGATTTACTCCATGAGAATCTACCTCCTTGAGCTATTATAAAACCAAGTTAATAACATTGACTAAGTGACAACTGTGTATGAGGCAACTTTGCGATTCATATTATGATAACCCACTTTTATTTTGGGAAAAATGCTTTTCAGCTCTTCTTTGATATTCTCTGAGAAGATAATACATTTTTCTCAAATAAGAATGAATGAGAGATGTAGCTAGGACACTTCTCTCCCATTTTTTTAAATTAAATTGCCATATTGCTAAAGTTCCAATTCCCTTTAATTAAGTAACCATTAAAAGGATTCAAGTTGACTATTCAAAAAACTCTAACAGATGTGAAACGGGATTTGTAAATCTGGAGATCAGCACTAATGGTCATGTCATTACTGTCATTTGTATTCATTTGCCATTTAAAATTAGGGGAATGTCCACTGCAGTTGGATTCCAAGTGGCACATATCCCACTTCATAGGTTCCCATGTAACTGACAGTTGGAACTGCAAAGAAACTGAAAATTTTTCTTCTCTTTGACAGCACTTAGCATATGCCGCCCGGAGATTTCTGTGGGCTTTGGTTTCAACATCAAAAGTAACAGCAAAGCTATAAAAATATTTATTTGCCCACTCTTAAATGTCGGTAATGGAGCCAGAGACCTTACCTGACATAATTACTGAAAATCTGTCTGCGAGCCATCTGTGGACGAGCATGGCACAGGCTCTGAGCCTTCCCAAAAGCAATGCTGCTCATTGTGAATACAACCAAAGTGGTTGTAGAGAAGGGTTCAGCGTCCCTAGCAAGACTGAACTCACATCCTTGGCAACAGTTAAAGGATGGAGAAGGGAAAAACACCCCAAATTTATTGAAGTCCTGATTTCTACTTATCTGTGCAAGCTTAGCTAGGGACAGAGAGGTGATTCATTTCATTTGGATCACACAATAAGATGAAAAGGATTTTCAAATTTATATTTATTGATTGTGGGTAGGTCAGGAGTTTACATGGATGTCTGCCTAGATGGTCAATTGAGTTTATAATTATGAATTGATGCAGGGCTGAGGCTTGCATTGAATCATGGGGATTCCCTTTCTCAGGTTCCCATATGGATTTCATATATGAAATCTAATGGAGTTTACAAGAGCTAGATTTTAAAGTCAGAACTAGGGTTTGCATCTTAGTTCCACTATTTTCTAGTGGTATACTTTTGGGGCCTTAACTTCGGTAAGCTCTATGTTTCCTCATTTGTAAGATGGCATGATAAGCAGAAATAACAGTATGGTTGCCATGAAAATGAAGTAAAAAATGTATATGAAACTGTTAACATAGTGCTTGCTCAATTGTTTAATTGTTCAATAGAGCTGTTACTTTTTTAAAATCCTCACATACTCATCTAAACAAAGAGAATAAATCTTGCCTGCTCATCAAAAAAAAAAAGTCCCAAGCCTTCTCCTCAGTAATATTTTTACTGACTATTTTAGGAATAAAAGAACCTCTTTTATCTACAGGTATCTCTCAAAGAATATGTCCTGATATCTGATAATACCTCAGGGGTTTTGCTTATTTTATTTTGTTGTTTAGTTTTGTTTATCTTCCATACTTGTACCCAAGCATCTCAGGGACACCTACCTCACTTCCAGCTCTCGAAGTGGTCTGTTTAGATTAAAGGTAGAAGAACATGAAGCATTACAATATAGAGATTGAGTATAGATTCAATTGACCTGGCTGATTCACATGTTCGTTTCCTGACGCTGAAAAAAATTACTTAACCTCTTCCTTTCTTCGTTCTTCAACTTTAAAGTGGAGGGTAATAATAGTCATACTTACCTTTTGGAGAATCAAACCCATTTGAAGTACATAGAATACTGTCTTCAGCTAGTAAGTGCTCCATAAATGTTGCCAGTGTTACTGGTAATCCATCCCCCCTACTTACACGTGAGTCAGAAGTGGGTACTTGACCTAGTTATGGACAAAAAAAATAAGAAGGAATATCTGTTGGGAAGTTTGAGTGGGAACTTTCTCTGATACTGACATTGAATCACATGAAGAAGTAATCCCTTATTTTCCCTCCACACATTGTGACGTGTGGCTATAACACTTGGAGCCATCTTGCTCCTAGTCTGAGATTAAAGGCAATTACTGAGGTTCAGGGGCATAAATAAGCTGCTTGTTACACCTGCCCTGAATCTCATCCTACCTAGGTGGCACATCTCCTTAGACCTTAACTCCATTTCCGCTATCCTAATTTAAATATCCTAATTTAAATATCAACTCTGTACTATTGTCACAGGCTGTCTTGCACTTTGTTATTTTGTACAATTTCTACTCCCTCCATTCTCACTCCCACCACCAGCAGCTTGAAAAATCTTTAAAAGAAGGAACAACGGCCTGGTAAAGGTGCACAGGCTTTGGAGTCGGTTTGGGTAGGTTTGGGTAGACATTTTGTCTCTACCACTTCTATGCTATAAAGTCCTGAAAGATTTTCCTAAGTTTTCTGAACCCCAGTTTCTTCATTTCCATGTTGAGTAAAATAATATCTACTTTGCAAGGTTTTCTGGTAATGAGATGATATATATGTAAAATGTCTATAAGTGCTTGGCCCTGAGTTGGCACTCAATAAATGTCATTTCTATTTTGCCTTATCCCTTATAATTTGCATCCTTTTCTTCCTTACTTCTGGTAGGTACTCAACAAATACTAACCCTTGCAGCCAAAGTTGCTGTTTCTAAGTTTTGCATTAAGACTGCAATAATAGCACTGTCGATTTAGGAGCATCTTTTTGTGATATAATGTGAAGCTGCGTATCAGTGGGGCCAGGGCAGATAAGAGTGAGGATGCAGTTCCAGACATCTCTTTTTTCTTTTCTTTTTCTTTTTTTTTTCTTTTTTTTTTTTTGGAGACAGAGAACATGAGCAGGGGAAAGGGCAAAGGAGATAATCTTAAGCAGACTCCATGCTTAGCACAGAGCCCAATGTGGGATTAGATCCCATGACCCTGGGATCATGACCTAAACTGAAATCAAGAGCCAGATGCTCAACCTCCTGAGCCACCCAGGTACCCTCCAGACATTTCATAATGTCATGCTCCCTGCTGGCCACATTTCTAAACCCTCCCTACAATCAAGGGTCACTGCAAATCTTTTCTCCTTGGTGAACTTTTCCCTGGATTTTAATCCACAATTTCTTCCCCTGCCTTGGAATCCTGGAGTAGGTACACTCTCCTTTATAACCTAGCAGCTTGTGTCAGTTTATTAGACATCTCTTAACCTGTGTGCAACTTATATTCACAACTAGACATATATGAAGGCACATTTTCACTTTGATTTCTAGCTCCTGATTGTACTTAGTACAAGTGATAGTTATTATTATTGGGCAATAATAATTGTCATGTGTAGAGAGCTTTCCTATTTATAAGTTACTACTATATCTATTATCCTGTATTATACACTGAACTTCTCTTGTTGGGAAGTGGGCTGGTTAGAGTTACCTCTACTTAGTAAATGAGCAACCTGTTCATGCTATACATCTAACTAGAATCCTAGTTGTTCTCCAGGGAACTTGGCCTCATGGATGGTTCACTGATATGGCTTCAGAAACAACAGGCTCCCACACACTCTTCATTCCCAATTCAGAGATATATGATAGAATGCAAGTTAAAGGGATTGATGTTGAATCCATTCTAATGATTTTAAATCAATGATTTACAAACTTCACTATTTTAATTAGTCACAAGAAATTATTTATGATGTAGCTTGCAAATGACTGCAACACACTGATGCTTCACCACATCTGTTTTGCAAACCTATATGCTTTAGAGCATATAGGTTGGGCACAAGCATTTCTGTCTGCTGAATGAGGAGGAGAAGGTAACTTCTGGCATCTATAAGAGAAAGCCATGCTTTACTTTTTACTAACTTTGCCATTCTTGGTTTGCCAACCATTTGATTGATTTATTTTTGAAAGCTAATTATGCATTGAGAATTCTCCAATTGTCCATGTGACATCATAAGAGAATTAAAAAATAATCAAAATTAACCAGGAATTGATGATCAAAATCCCTGTTG
This sequence comes from Suricata suricatta, assembly GCF_006229205.1. Lineage (NCBI taxonomy): Eukaryota > Metazoa > Chordata > Mammalia > Carnivora > Herpestidae > Suricata > Suricata suricatta. The sequence continues at coordinate 70,674,831 of NC_043710.1, forward strand.
ATATAATAATTGTAAAATTCTGCTGGAGCTCAAGCCACGGATTCTGTTTACCTTAATTACTCACGGGTGCAGGCTGATGGAGGGCCCATTTCTACACAAGCTTTCATTATTGCTGCAGCAGGAGAAGACGACATGGTGTATTGCACAGTGGCTTTTCATGCATCTGCACAAGTGACACCTATAGGCCTGTTCATGTCATGAGGCCTCACTTAACTTCAAAAGTGCAGGGAGGTATAATCCTACACAGGACTGGAGGGAAACACTAGTGTTTGTGAACATCCCTAATGGATTTCACAAAGACATGTCCAGTTTCAAAATTCTTCTGGTTATAAGTTGTACAGAAGTGAAGAAGGCTAACAACCAAGGTATTTTTATAATCTTTATAACCTTGGTTATAATAATAATAAATATTTGATGTACATATGAAAACTGTAAGTTATTATATAACTATAAATTTATATATAGTATGTATGTGTATATATATATATGTACATATAAAGTTTCTACCTCCCATTCTCTAGATAATCCAACATACACACACACACACACACACACACACAGCATTTATTTGCTCTTCAGCTCCTTACAAATTGCATCATTCTTTGCCTCACTTATTTTACATCACTTTTATTTCATTCAGTATTTGTAATCACAGCTACTTTCTTTCAGATCCGTGGATACATCAAGCTACATTCTACTTCAGAGCCTGTATGTATGGCGTTGCCTCACCCAGAACGCTCTTACACATACATTTACCTAGCTGATCACTGTCCATCCTTCAAAGACAAACTTTGAGTTGTTTTCCACAGAAGGTTATCTTAACTTCCCAAACTAGATTGTTTTTCTAACGTTCTCATTGAAATGTTTTTTGAATGTCACTTTTCACAACAGTGAGTACCTAACAATTATGTGAATAGCTTACATTCTATCTCCTTCTGCACTTAAAAATAATTTACCACAACATGTCTAGTATTTAGAATATGTGGTACAAAATTATGTGTTATATTTTGCTGAACTAATGAAGATTTCTTGGCCACCTATGAATGTTCCTTCTTTGAGAATAAACTCTGAGAGAGATCTTGGTCTTTCCTTTGGCTTTGGTCTTTTAAAAGAAACTATCTAAGCAACAAGAATGGGGGTTTTGGAGATTCAGCTAAGTTTCCCCTTGAACCTAGTGACAGGAATTTCAGGTGATTAGGGTTTTATATTGTATTTCACCAGAGTAAGTTTCAAATGATTTATATTCTCAAGCTCTCAGGATAGACACAACAGGATTACATTTCCCTGTTCTTTTTTTCAGTCTCCCAACATTTGGCAAAAGATTCATAGTATCACCATAACTACCAACTCTCTTTCACGGCTGGGCGCGGAGTTGCTGTATTCACTTTAAAATCTAATCCCAGGATTTATACAGTCCCTGACCTCTTCCTATGCATTTCATTCTGCTGATCTCACAAAATCCAGCTTGGGATGGGTTCCTCCGCTTCTTGATTTTCTTCTCTAGAGATTGTCCTTGTTACATTGTAACTCTCAGACCACAGTACAGACAGCTGTGTTTCTCTCTAAATTCTAAATGTATTGAGTAAATTCGTATGCTAAACAAATTCAAAAGTAGCAATATGGCAAGACTTTATTAGATAGCACAGGACAGACTCTTCTCTACTTCCTCTGAAAAAGACAAACAGATGAGAACTGAATTTAATATGCTATGTTCCTGGCATTGATCTGCACATCTAGTCTACTTACATCTTCCTTTTTACTTTGCTATTTTACTTAGTATCACAAAATTAATTTTCTCTGGGTTGACTTTTGTTAACCCAATCACAAATAATGAATCGAAGTCATTTGCCTGCGCATACAAATTAGGTAATGCAAAGCTTGCATTATCTCAAAGTCCAAAATTTAACCTAACATCTCAAGCCCTCAGTTGTAATGACTGCTTACCTTTGATCACAAAGAACTTGTTTAGCATGAGTGGTTAGTCACTTGATTGCTCTCTAAAGACCTCATTCCTTTCACTATCACTGGATTGGTTTCTCTTTGGTCTTTTGATTGTGGCCTTGTCTCAGATGTCACTTAAAAATTTTTTTTTAAACGTTTTATTTATTTTTGAGACAGAGAGAGATAGAGCATGAGCAGGGGAGGGACAGAGAGAGACACAGAGAATCGGAGGCAGGTTCCAGGCTCTGAGCTGTCAGCACAGAGCCTGACTCGGGGCTCAAAGCCACAAACATGAGATCATGACCTGAGCCGAAGTCGGAGGCTTAACCAACTGAGCCACTCAGGAGCCACTAAAATTTATTTTCTAATTTGAGTATAGTTGACATCAAAAGAGAAAATCTTAAGTCTGAATGTCAGTGTATTCATTGAATATGAGAAAAAGCATTATCTTACAGAAGATATACATCCACTTCCATTTGGGAAAGACACTTACCAGGAAGCCAGGAACTGTCCCTCGTCAGTCCTTGGGGAAGTCCTGCCGGCTTTGACTCTGTGACTCTCCTGGTTTTGAGCTCCATAACTGCTAACCAACAGTGTTGTCTCTCATGTACCTTCTCTTTTCATATAATTTAATGTATTTAGTTTTATGGAAGCCAAGGGTTACTGTGCCTATGCATATTTCTTTAAAGTGGCCTACATAAAATGATTCATATTTGTTTTTTATAGTTAACTTTATTAGAAATATATTAGTTTTTTACTTCTCAGACTTTTATGGGGATATAGGTGATGGTTGAAGTAAAGGTGGATGGGAGCAAAAGTGGAAGATCTGAGTATTTTATTTTTCTCTTCATTGATATTGTTACAACCTCAATCAACTACTACCTATACTATTGTAAAAGTTTCTTAAACTAGAGTAACTTCTCTTTACTTTTTTCATTTTATTTTATTGTGTAAAAAATGCCTAACATGAGACCTAACCTTTTAACAAAAATTTAAATGTAAAATACAATATTGTTAATCAAGGGACAATGCACAGATCTCTAGAACTTATGCATGCTGCATAATTGAGACTTTATGTCCATTGATTAGCTAAAGTAGCCTTTCTTGCTATAATCTATCTTATAAAAATATTGACCTTCATAAAGAATCTCCCTGATCTAGTTATTTCCTTGCTCAAAACCTTTTCTGGATGACCGCTGACTACTGCAGTGGTTCTCAAATGTTGCCCCTAGACCAGTAGCATCTGTATCACCTAGAAACCTGATAGAAATACAAATTCTCAGGTTCTACTCTAGCTCTACTCAATCAGAAACTCAGGGGTGGGGCCCAGCAATCCGTCTCAGCAAGCCCTGGAGATGATTCCAATGCTCACCCGAGTATAAGAACCACTAAACCAAAGCATAATCTAAATTGCTAAAAATGCCACTTAAAGTCCTCAGTGGCAATATCAACCCACATTCCAGCTTCATTCCACAAACCATAGGATGCATTTCCTAAGTACTGATAAAATGACAAGACTTTCTACTTGTAAAATATGCAGTGTCTTTTCTCATGTCCTACATTTTGCTTAAACTATTCTTTTGCTAAGAGATTTCCTTATCACGCCCTCTCTTAAAACCACCAGTAACAACTACTTTGCTTCTGTCGATTTTATTCTTAAAGGCCTTGTTTGAAAAGTGCCCGCCTTCTTAAGACTTTCCTGATTCGCCCTCCATCAAACATAATCTCTTCCTCATTTTAATCTTCAAAATCCCTTTATGGCATCCATTATGCTCTAGATTCTAAAACATCTTACTTACATTGTTGTTACCATATCCAAAAGGCTTTGACATGCAGAACAGCATCCTATCCACCTTGATTCTGCTGCAGTGATTTGCACATAGGGTAAATTATTTGAAGACAACTTTTTTTTTTTCATAGAATATTTCTGTATAAGCCTCTTTTTGACAACTTGAGACCTGGTGCTTCCTGCAAACTATCTAGTCTCCTCATGAGTCAAATTTTCTAGAATTCTCCATTAAGTTGCAGTGGAATAGAATATACTCTGCGTTTAGATTTTACAAAACTGCTTTCAAATTCCAGACTTACAGACCCTTGCTGGTGACTTTAGGCAAGTCCCTTACTTCTCTGCATCTAATTTTTTTATGTTTAATAAAAGTTATTTTGAGATGGGAAAGGGAGGAGCAGAGACCGAGAGAGAAGCTCAGGCAGGTTCTTCACTGTCAGCACTGAGTCTGATGCAGGGCTCGAACTCCCTAACCATGAGATCATGATCTGAGCCAAAATCAAGAGTCAGACATTTAACTGACTCAGCCACCAAGGCGACCCACTGCATCTCATTTCTAAAATGGAGCTAAAATAACCTACCTCACAGAATTATTGTGAAGACTATGTTCCACGTATTATACATAAATCATATAAAAAAACAATAGCTACTATTATAAAAATGTTCAGCTAAAAGCCATAAGAACTTAATGGTTATCTAAGTCCACATAACTGATAAATAACCAAGACAGAATTGGAAATTATATATTACTTTTGTAGTTTGTTTCTGTCTTCTGTGTAGAGAAAAAAAGGAGGGGTATAAAATGCAGGCTAAGTATTACCTCAGGCTAAAGAATACCTGAGTCAGAACACAGGCTATGCTAAAGCTGGTTCTCCAAACATCACTGAATTTTGATAATTCTCTTAGCCATTCTCATAAATGAACATCCACAATAGGACACTCTTGCATGTCTACAAAACCATCATAAAATATATATACCTGGGGGTACCTAGGTGGCTCAGTCAGTTAAGTGTCTAACTTCAGTTCAGGTCATGATCTCATGGTTTGTGAGTTCAAGTCCCATGTCAGGCTCTGTACTGACAGCTTGGAGCCTGGAGCCTGCTTTGGATTCTGTGGCTCCCTCATTCTCTGCCTCTCCCCCACTCACACTTTTTATCTCTCAAAAAAATAAATAAAAAAATTAAGATATATACACTTAAAATGCCTTCCTCATGATCAAGTGGCTAACTCTTATCTCCGAGGTTCTCACCTAGGTACTAGCATCCCTGTCCAGTACTACACTCTTACCTTGCTTACTCCAAGATAATGTATTTTCCTTTCCCTCTGAATGTGATTTCCATGGCTACCCATCACACTTTGATGAAATAGGCTTTCCAAGTAATGGAACAGATAAAATAGACTTTGGAACATATTATAGACTGCTTTGGTAACTTACTTGACAATAAACATCAATGTTTACTTAAATAAATCTTCAAGGGGAAATGCATCAGTCCTCTGAGTGTCTGTGCATATGTGTTTATATGAAAAGCTTTATCAAAATCTGCCACTATCAAGTTCTCACTTTAATGTCCCATGGAGTTTCTACCTATACTATTTTATGGCCTCTGAAAGTCACTGAGAGAAATCCAGAAGGATCCTCTTCCAATTGCATCAGGTTTCTTGTATTGTGTTCTGTTCTTCCCAATGAAATCAGACATTTCTGAGATGTTGATTCATCTGCCTTGTATCATTTTTCCTTCAGTACTTTTTGTCAATGAGATTTTGAACTACATATTTAGAAATTTCTTAATTTGCTTCTAACCTTTTTTATTCACAGCTAGCTATTGCTATGTACAGTAATGGTAATTGTACATATTTGATTCATCATGTATATGTTGCAGTTCAGTTCACTGTTATACAAATATATTGAAAAGTTAAAGTCTATTCTTAAATTTGACCTCTCGAATGGCAGATACAAGAATAAGAGGATGGCAGAAGCCTACAGGATTTCAGTCTTAGTCTGCATGTGTGTGTGTGTGTGTGTGTGTGTGTGTGTGTGTGTGTGTGTATGAGAGAGACTGAGAGGATGGGAGGGAGGGAAGGAGCGATGGAGGGAGAAGAAGAGGGAGCGCACTATGGTTTCTCCATCTTGTGACATCGAAGGACTTGAAAGCGAAATACCAATCTACACTCTGTAGCAGTAGCTAGCCACTGTTGCATAACAAATCACCCTGAAATTTAGTAGATGTAAGCAACAATTATTCATTATTATTAACATGTCTACACACTTGGGAAAGATGTTGGTTGATCTAAGCTGGGTTTACCTAAATGGCTCTACTTCAAGCCATAGATCTAGCTGAATTTGGTTTCTTTCAGAAGTTTAGGCTCAGAGCTACTTCATATCTGGTCATTTGGGCCCTGGATGAGGAGGTAGCAGGTCTTCAGTAGTGCGACTTTTCATGAAGGTGAAAAGCAAGAGCAAAAGCAGAAGCATATGAGGTCTTTTAAGGTCTGAACTCCAAGCTGGCTTGGAACATTGTCATTTCTACCTCATTTTGTTGGTCAAAGCAAGCCTCGTGGGAAAACCAAACTCGAGGGATGAAGAGATACGTTTTGCTCCATTAGTTGGAGGAACTACAAGTTTCATGACAAACGGCATGGATAAAGGGAGGGTTGAAGAACTGACCAGTAATACCGTCCACCACATGTTCTCTTATATTGACATAATAATGTTAAGTATTTAATTTGCCTAAAATATATCTTCCTCCTAAATATGGTTATTTAGACCATCCTAAATATGGACTGATTGTTTCATAAACCCAATAGCCTCTTCCCCTGAAAGCTATTTGGCTAAAAAAATGGCTGCAATCCTTCATTGGTGAAATGAAGATAAATTACATGGAGCATTTATCCTCCTTCACTCCTTCAGAGCAGATATCATATCTTATGCTCCTTTCCAGAAGTACGGCACTAATAGTGAGCACTCGGATCCTATTTAAATGTATCAGGTAACAACAGAGAAGCCTGGTTTCAAATATTGGTCCTGTCACCTACCAATTATGTGACCTTGATTATTAAGACCCTCTAGCCTCAGAGTCTTCATTTATAAAATGTGTGTTCTGTTACCTACGTGGCAGATTGATATAAGGATTAATGAGATAATTTTATAAAACACCTGGAATAATATCTAGTACATAGTAGTATTCAATAAAGATAAATGTTCTTTGGCTGAAGTGAATTTGACATATCATGAACAACTATGAAAACTATGTACTGATATTAATGGAGCAGGCACAGATTTTGAAGCCATCTTAAGCATATAATGATATAATTTCCTTTTATTTTTATTAATGTCACTCTGCCATTTATCCTATAAACGTATATGGACTGCCTTCTATGAACCATGTCCTGTGTTCTAACCATTACAGGTACAGCAAAGAATAAAATGGACAAAAAACCTTGCCCTCAAAGCAGAGAACACAGGTAATAAGCAATATATGCATGTTTATATACATATTTTCATATATACACATATATATCTAACATATATATATGTTATTTATTTTCCCATTTCCTTGAATCAGTACATGATGAAATAGTCCTTCCAAATACTGAAGCACAGAAAGTAGAACTTGGAACATATTAGTGAATAGATTGCTTTGATAACTTATGTGACAATAAAAATCAATTTTTGGTTAACTTAAATAAACCCTCAAGTGTTATAGGGGAAAAAAGAGACAGGAAAGGAATATATAGAAAATTATTGGGTGAGGGGATGCAATTAGATAAAATGGTTGGAAGAAAACGCTTAAATTCTCTTCCTTAACAAGAAGTTTAGGTTGTTTAAGATAGGAGTTCTTAATTTGAAGTACATAAGCTTCTTAGAAAGGACATCACTGATTTTGAATAGTGCTGAAACGTGTCTAAAGTTAGAAATGGATTTTGTTTGTTTGTGTCCTGTGACCTTCCTCTGCTAGCCGTAGAGAGCGATTCCATAGCTTTCATGAGATATTTAAAAGGCTTGTGGTAAAAAGATTTAAGATCCATTTTCTGCAATACAGTAATGTGGATTGTAATCACTAATGTTCAGGCAGTAATCATAATGCAATATTAAAATATATCAAATTGATACATTAACATCTTAAACTTATACAGTGTTATATGTCAATTATATCTCAATCTAAAACATCATTAAAAATATTCATGTGGGCCCTAGTCATAGATGCAAATCACTCTTGAGGGTGAGCTATGTTCTTAATTCTTACTTTCATATGCTGTATCTGATAATGTAATAGGCATTTGTCCTGGACTCCAATCATCCCCTCCACCCAGGAGGGTTTACACCAAAACTAAGCAGGAATCCAACTCCTCTGTAGGGAGGGCTTACTAAATGCAGAGTTCTTGGGTTGGAAGAGACCTAGGCTCTTCCCTCAAGGAGATACTGACACTCACAAATAATTAGAATACAATATAATCAGTGCGAGAGTAATATAATAAAGAAGGAGTTATACACCTTTACTTTTTCCATTCAGGAATGCTGGCCCTAAACTTTTCACACAGTTCTTAGGACTTACACAATGTGTAAAAATACTAGTTAGCCTTTCTATACAGAGGCTGGATCAGTCTTAGACACAATTAACAACTTACTTTTATAATGTGGTTACTGTTTACAAAGTTTCTTTGGATATTTTGCCTTACTTGGGATAAAGAAATGAAGCTGCAGAAAAGCTGGCCAAAAGTAACACAATCAAGAAAAGGCTGTAATCAATGAAATCTCCACAACAAATATTGTCCAAATCATAAATTAAAGGAATAAAAAATACGTCTGAGGCTATGCAGTCTGTTCTGTTTATTTTTAAAAAAGGGTTAAGGGACACCTGGTTGGCACAGTTAAGTGGCAGACTCTTGGTTTCAGCTCAAATCATGATCCACAGTTTATGAGTTTGAGCCCTGCATCAGGCTCTGTGCTCACACTGCAAAGCCTGCTTGAGATTCTCTCTCTCCCTCTCTCTTTCTGCCTCCCCCCAGTCTTAAAATAAATAAATAATTAACAATAAATAAATAAAAGGTTACTTAATTACACTTTAGTATTTCAGCATTGAAATGTCCTAACTTTAAATAGTTCCACATCTCATGAATTCTGCTGCTAGAATGATGTAATCAAAACAGTTTTCATATCTATTTACCAAGTGCTCAGGGTAAAAAGTACCATACTATTATTATTTAGGGTACTTTCCCTTTCCTTAAGGTCTTCTCCTCAAATGGGTGCTATTTCCAGGGTAATTTTACCCTGAAATCTGACATTTGAGGCACCGATTTCTTTTCTTTGATTATTTACTGAATATTTTCTTTCACACAACTTGGTTCATTTTTAAACCTGCTACAATCACTATAAAGAGAGTCTTTAAACACATAATAATTTTTCTTTGACTAGAAGAAATTCTAGTACATTGTCCTATTTAATTGCATTTAAGGAAATCTGATAATCTTTCAAGTTTAATATTATTGTTAAAATTCAGAGCTTTATTCATCCCAGGCTCTCTTTAGTTTTGTTGGGAAGGGTGGTGGTGAAGTACAGGCCACTGGTAACATATCTGTGCCTTCTTCGAACTGGACTTATCTAGTCTTATTTATTGTTCATTTTTAATCCTGCTGAATTTGACAGGCACATTGAATCTCAAGCAAACATCAGAAAAATCAAAGAGAAGAGTGAGGATTCTTTTAGTATTAGATGCTTTTACCAAGTAATTATTGTTTTCTTTTTTTTTTTTTGGTTAATTACAAAGCAGCATTTATTTTTTGGAAAAGATCCTGGTTTGCTTTGACTTTAATGCTGAATTGTGATGTTCAGAAAGATGCCCAGATGCAAAGATTGATAACACAAAAAATAATCCATCCAATCCAGTAATAATATCAGGTGATTTTAGAGTAATGATAACAATATTCAACAATAACCATGGCATGCTATATGCCAACCACTGTACTAAATCTGTTCTAATAATGACCTGTGTAGTCTTTGCAACAATCATATAAGATAGATTGTGTCAGTCATAGCTGCAATGCTTCAACCTCTGGAATTTCAGATTTTCTAACCTAATCACAATGGATACATTTTTCATGGAGCCAGGAAGAGCTGAAAGTATGTGCTCAGAAATTCCAGTCATCAATATCATAATATACACCCTAAATATTTCCTATCAGTTTGTCACCATTACCAGGAAATGTCTGACATTCATTTTAATTAATTTATTTATTATTTATTAAATGTTTATTTATTTATTTTGAGGGAATGAGGGACAGAGAGAGAGAAGGAGGGAGGGAGAGGATCCCAAGTAGACTTCAGGCTGTCAGTGCAGAGCCCAACACGGGGCTCCGTCCCAGGGACCCTGATTTCATGACCCGAGCCAAAATCAAGAGTCGGCCACTTAACCCACCGAGACACAGGCAACCCTAATATCTACCTTTTAAATTTCCAATCAGCCTTCATTCTTAATTTAAAAATTTGAAAAAAAAAGTTGTTTAGTAGTACCGGTGATGTTCATGATACATTGTCGGAGAAAACTTATATTGTATATATGAAGAATTAACATAACCACCCTTGAGGTAATGGGATAGTAGAAAGTTTATTTGTATCTGTATTTTTTAATTTTTATGTGACAAACATGGATTATTAGTATAAAATTACATATTTATTTTAAGGAAAAGTCTTCTATGTAAGCAGAATCTAAGATAAAAAAGAGTCACATTAAAACAAAAAAAAAATTTTAAAGGGGGGTCCACTTGGGTGGTTCAGTCAGTTAAGTGTCCAACTTCTGCTCAGGTTATGATCTCACAGTAAGTGAGTTCGAGCCCCACATTGGGCTTTTTGTTGACAGCTCAGAGACTGGGGCCTGTTTCAGATGCTATGTCTCTCTCTCTCTCTCTCTCTCTCTCTCTCTCTCTCTCTCTCTCTCTTTCTCTCTCTCTCTGCCCCTTTCCCACTCACACACATACTCTCTCTCAAAACTAAATAAACATTAAAAAAAAAAAAAAGACTCAGCACAATGCAGTAGTTAAAAGAATGGGCCAGACTGCCCAAATTTGTAGTCCAACTTTGCTGTGTGACATGGGCTAGTGGCTTCACCTTTCTGTTTCTTAGTTGCTTTATCACTAGGATTAGTGAAACTACCATAGGATTATTATGCCATTTAAATGAAATAATTAACTGTGCATAGTGTGTTGTACATAGCAATTATACTATAGAATCAATTATTATAGATAAAATAGTAAGTGTGGTATAAATAAAGGTATAAAATGCATTCCTCCTTCTTCTTTCCCATCTACCCCCAAAGTAGCATCTTTGCAAGATTGTCAAAATATCTGAGATGGCCATCATTAATGCTGAATTATATTGGAATAAGATGCTAAGTCTCTAAAAGGCTCATATGTAAGTTTGTTTGTTTAAATTTTAGTTAGTTACCATACAGTGCAATATTGATTTTAGAAGTAGAATTCAGTGATTCATCATATACATACTGCACTCAGTGTTCATCATAACAAGTGCCCTCCTTAATGGCCATTGCCTAACTAGCCCATCCCACAGTCACCTTCCTCCATCAACCCTCAGTTTGTTCTCTACCATTAAGAGTGTCTTGTGGCTTGTTTCCCTTTCTTCTCCTTTTCTCCCCCATTTCCCACGTGTTCATCTGTCTTTTTCTTAAATTCCACATAATGGTGAAATCATATGATATTTGCCTTTCTCTGATAGACTTATTTTGCTTAGCATAATACACTCCAGCCCCATCCATGTCATCGCAAATGGTAAGATTTCATTCTTTTTGATGGCTGAGTAACATTCTATTATATGTATATACCACAACTTCATCCATTCTTCAGTCAATGGACATTTGGGCTCTTTCTATAGTTTGGTTATTGTTGATAATGCTTCTATAAAAATTGGGGTGCATGTAGCCCTTTGAATCTGTATTTTTGTATCCTGTGGGTAAATATCTATTCGTGCAATTGCTGGGTCATAGGGAAGTTCTATTTTTTGTTTTTGAAGAACCTCCATACTGTTTAACAGAGTGGCTACACCAGTTTGCATTCCCACCAGCAGTGTAAGAGGTTTTTAATGCACATATTTCTAAAGAGAAAATATTTTACATTTCCCATGGATTCATGCTATGCAGTTCTACCTGGGCTTAGAAACAGAAGTTTTGGACTTTGGTTCCAAGGCTGCCATTGTGCAGCTATGACATGGAAAGCAGGTCACTGTCTCATGATTCTTCAGTTATTTTAATATCATTTCATAGATATTTGTAAAGAAAAAACTTAGAATTTTACAAAATATGATCAAATATTTTCATGAGCTGAGGATAGAAAAAAATATGTCTTTAAAAAAAGAACCATAATAGAAAAGATTAATATACTTGGTCATTTGAAAATGAAATATTCTATTTGCCAAAAGACAAGAGAAGTGAAATGAGATATTAAGCTACAGGTATGAGAAATCACATAGCCAAGAAAATACTTTAATACAATACATAGGAATTTTTCATTCAAATAAATAATAAATGAAGAGCTCAGTTTTTAAACCATTAAGCTATTATTTGTGAATAAGCATTCTGATAGGAACTCAACTCACCAAAAAAAAAAAAAAAACCCACAAATCTTATTAACAATCATAAAGATAATGTAAATGTAAACATTAAAGATTCCCAGTTAGTGTTTAAAAAAAATAAAACCAATAAATAAATTCTAGTGAGGATATAGGGAAAGGGATGTTTATTTATTATCAGTTGGCAACTTTGTAGTGCATATTGGCAGCAGAACAGTTAAAAATGCCCATAAACCTTCCATCTAGCATGTCTACTTGGATGAAAATTGTGTGTTAGGAAGCTATAGCCAAAGATGCTCATTTTTCCCTAAAACAAAAATTCCCTATTCTTCCCCGATAGAACTGATAAATATCCTATGTCTAATTCATACAATGGAATATTAGACGCAAATTAAAACGAATGAACCATACTACATATACCAACATGGATAAATCCATAATACTGAATGAAAATAAGCAAATTATAAAATAAGCAAATTTGTTTATAATTATAAACAAATAAGTAAAACATTGACTTTCATGTAAAAACTGGACATATTGTGTATGGACACATATTAATAAAGTAGTACAGAAACAGACCTAAGGGTGATATACATTAGTTATGGGGTTGTAGATACTTCTGTAGACAACTGTGCAAAGTTATCCTTGGCTTGCTAAAAGATTTTTAGTGTTGTTTACTTTATCATGGTGGAAATTAAATTTTATAAAAAAAATTTGGGGGGGCAATAATCATGACTATGATGAAGAATTTCCCCCCTCTCCATTATAAATGTTGCAGAATTGCCCTTATATGTTATTTCCCAAGGTGAAATGGTTCTCACTTTCCTATTTTAAACTCCACCTAGTACCGATGGTTGCTGCATACGTGTTCAAATGATTGAACTGCTAGCTTGTTTCTTTTGTTATAGGCTTAAAATATTTTAAGAAATATTTTATCCATCAAAATTAATAAGCAATATCAATTATGATTTCCCTTTCTTAAATTGCTCCCCATCTAGTTATGGTAACATATTTATGAAGTGTTCCCTTTTTTACTTTTCTACTTTGTTAAACAGTTTATGTAAAATTAAGGTTACTTGTTCCTTGAATGTTTGATAGCCCTAGCCTATGAAACTATGGTTAAGAAGAAATAAGCATATAATTTATCATATTTTGTGCAATGAAGTACTTCTTAGAGTAAAAAGAAATGTATGATGGATACATGCAACAATAGAGAGATGAATCTCAAATATACTTATGGTGAGTGGAAGACTTACTCTACAACAAATTACCTCAGTGAGACCCCATTTATATAAAATATTGTATGGTGAGAAAAAAATTAAGCACATTGACTTGGAGGGTGGGTGGCAGGATTTATTGGGGAAAGTGGTGAGAGAACTTTCTGAGGTAACAGGAATATAATATTCTATATCCTAATAGGGGCTGAGTTTCACAGTTGTAAGAATTTGCCAAAAAGCTTTAAGATTTATGGATTCCACTGTTTGTAAATTTTACATTAGAAAAAAGAAGCTGTAAAAATACTGAACTTTAATGATGTGTATTCTGAAATATTTAGGGTGAAGTGTCTGAAGTGTACCGATGTCTGCAATTTACTTCAGCATGCATCAAAAATAAGATGGAATGATGGATAGAGAGAAAAATGGATGGATGTATATGTGGAAAAGGAAGTATTATAAATTTTAATGGCAGAACCAAAGTGGTCAGCAGATGAGAGTTTCCTGTTTACCTTTTCCTTATGTTCAAAACCTTTCACAATAAAATGTGGAGGCCAAAAAAACCTTGATATTTTAAAACGTTCTACCACAAAGAGCTTTAGTGATAGTTTACTACTCTGGTTTCACCTATCTTTTTCTACATTGGTCCCTGAAAATTCACCTTCCCTTATTCAAAAGACAGCTATATATTTTAAAAGATCTTTTGGGATGCCTGAGTGGCTCTTGATTTTGGGTCAGGTCATGATCTCACAGTTCATGAGTTCAAGCCCCACATAAGTTCTGTGCTGGCAGTGCAGAGCTCACTTGGGATTCTCTCTTCCCCCTCCTCTCTCTCTCTCTCTCTCTCTCTCTCTCTCTCTCTCTCTGCTTCCCAACACTTGTTCTCTTCCTCTCTCTCTCTCTCTCAAAATAAATAAATAAACTTTTTTAAAAAAAAAGATCCTTGGGCTTTTCAAGTATGGAAAAACCATCCATAGTTTGAGGAATTTTCAAAGTATGTTGTTCTTCACTTCTTTAGAGAAGGAGCGATATTAAATCTTTTTAAATATACTTATTTGGCAATCTCTTTTTGATAAGTTAATTATATGATACTGTATTCTTAGAAGATAGTACAGCCACCTTCACCCTTTTTAAAATTATGAATTCATCTTTGTAGCGTCCATTCACCCTTTCTGCTGAAGAATTCTCTTGCAGGCTGGATTTTCAGTGTTGTGGTGGTGCTTCTAATGTTTGCTCCTTCAGTCACCAATGGGTACCTCTAGTGTTTATGTTAACATTTATGTTTACCTGGGTCGTTTGTGTGGTATAAAACCCATGTGAACAATTTGTCTTTGATGATTTCTCACCCAAAAGCACTGCTGTGCTGATGGGTCTATTTTTGTCACACATTTCTTTTCCTGAAATGCAGTCCTTCAGGCATGTTAGACTTAGGCATGTGCTTCAATATCATCTCACCAACATGGGGACTCAAAGCCTTGTCCCTGTCTTTTCAATTTAACCTCTCATGTTACTGACAATTATTACCTCTCAAAGGGTAACATCAGTATCAATTCTTGCCTTGACCACTCTGTGCTTCAGTTCTCTGGTATTCAATTTCTGACCTTTTGGGGAGATCAACTATGCTTGAAAAATAATGTTATAAAATATAATTTAAGGAAGCTAGGCATTTTTAATGTTCTTCCTTTTACCTTCATCTGTCATTTCTGAGCTCCAATTTCCAGGCACCCTTTAACTAATTGCAAGAAAACCTCTACCCCAATCACTCTCTAGAAAATGCTGTTTGTTAAGGATACCATGTTCATAGATGCAAGAGTCATGCTTTGCACTCCTCTTATTTGACCACTGAGTAGCTTTCAATGGAGTTGACCACACCAACCATTCTGAAACACCTTCATATCTAGGTCTTTGTCTAGACATTCTTTCTCTTTGGTTTTCTTCCATTTAACTCTAGCTGATCTTTCTAAATATCCTTTATTGACTTTTTTTTTCTATTCCATTTCTGAATTTTGAATGGCTCTAGGACTGAATCTGAAGTATTTTATTTGTCTTTGTCTACATTCTCACTGGGTTTCAAATATGCTAGCTTGCACATTTTATATAGTTTTGGTCTCTCCTCTTAGACTCAACTGATAGTGAACCATATAATTTATACATCCAAATTTGCTATAATTATGACTTCAACTTAAAATACCCAAAGCCCATCATTTTACATTCCCACTACAACTTTTAGTACCTGTGTGCTTTCAATCTCTTCTTATATCATAACCTCTTAGGAGGCATTTTAATTATTGATTTTCCTATACTTCGTCTATCCTATTCATCCACCACCATATCATTTTCACTTGCCTTCAAAATATTGCATATCCAGAGCCACACGCTTTTCCTCATCTCTACAAATACCATACTGGTTTAGGTATCACACCTTTTTTCTGAATTATCACAGTCGTTTCCTTTAATCAACCATCCACATAAGACAAAAAAAAGAGTATTTTAAATCAGAAAATCAGATTATATTACCTCAATGTTTTTATGCCCTTTAATCATCATTTTCTGAATTTAGACAAAAGTACATAACTTACTCAGTACTCCAAATTCATGCCATGCTACACCCTCTCCTTCTTACTTGATGATGCTCCAGTCATATTGGTCATATGTTTCAGTAATATGCCTGGCTTTTCCGGCTTTCAGGCAGACCCATATACATTTCCAATTATCACCTAGGAAGGCAGTGCTGTTTCTGGTTGAGAAGCAAAGAAATGACTATTAGATTCTATAGAGAAAAAATGAGTTTCATATCTCCAAACACCTTGTAATGGTTGATAATACTATATACATGTAAGAAGGTATAGAGGCTTGGGTAAAGCAAATAATTTGCCTGATAAGTGGTTAATGAAATATCAAATGAGGATTTTCAGGACTTCAAAATACATACCTCTGAACAAATGCCCATAATATATAAGAAGTAAAGTAATGTTAAGAGCCATAGTTGTTAAAATGAGTGAGATAACATCTGATTCTAGGGTTCAGGCAATGCTTCTTAGAAAAAGGGGGAGAGCACTGGGTGTTATATGGAAACAAACTTGGTAATAAACTACTTAATTAAAAAAAAAGAAAAAGGAGAATCTAACCTGATGTTTCAGAAAGAGTTAAAAGTTTAGAAAGTTCAACCAATAGAATGGTGTAATTCAGGCAGAAGGAATATCACCAGCAACCAGTATATATATAGATATATATATATATATATATTAGATTCTGAGAACAAAAAACAACACCATTTAACTATGGCATGCAGGAAAGTACTGAAAGCTTTTTGGAAACAAAGGAGGTTAGGACAATATTATGGGAAATCTTAAGGAAACTGTACTTGAGTCATTAGTCCACAATCAATGAGCTGACTGTTTGGGACATAAGAATCAAAGAAGAAAACAATTAGTTAGCTCTGGACCACTAATCAATATAAGTCCCTAAGGAAAGGGCCAGCTTTCCTCCTGCTATAAATGAAGAAGGCAAGAGATGTGGATCTGGATTCAGATTCATGCAGTGTATGTTTGAATTCATGATTACTCAAGTTGCTGTGTAGTGTATGTAAACCTTTCTCCATCTTGGTTTCCTTATGTGTATGATGATTTCATGAGAATTTTATATTCGGATGGAACACAGAAATCAGCCAATAAACTATAGCTATTTTTATAGATATTATTATTAGGTTACTTTTTCTTGGAGAACAAACTGACTTACATGGCAGAATTCATTAATACTTTTAGATATGTGGTGCACAGGACAACCTTAGTTTCTACATATGAATTCTGTAATGCTATCTCAGAGAATAACTAGGCACTGCCAACAATTAGACCTGACACCATACATATGTGTGTGCATGTGGACATCTGTGTTGGAGTGCTAGCTATCAGCTCACTGTAAAACATTCTGGCTTTTTGATGCTTTTGAGTGATGTTTGAGTTGAAATATACCAACAAAAATTTCAGTCTCCATTTCAACTGTGAAACAGTCCCAACAGAACCTACTCTACACATTGCCTTCCCTGAAACTTCTTGACAACCATCAGGAGCACTAGTGAAATAAAATTAGCTGGTGATTTCCTTAGCCCTGCTTATTAGGCCAGATGTCTTATGCTAAGCTATTTTAAGACTTAAGAAGTAAAGCAGAAGGTTAATCAATTGCCTACAAAACTCAGGCTAAATATTTCTGAAAGCTTTCCTTACCAATCAACTTTAGAGATTGAAATTTCTAGATTATATCATTATCCAAATTCCACCTAATTTTTGTCCAATAATCCTGGGCTAGGTTCTCATTAGAATATGGAATAAAGAAAGGATAATGAATAATTATTACGGCTCATTTATAGCCCACATGTTTTGGTTAAATATCTTCATGTCCCTTATGCAATACAAGCATTCCATAGAAGCACACTGAGATTAATTGATTTAAAATATTTAAGTATATTTTAAGAATAAGGATAGTAAAAATGATGGTGAATTTATTTGTTCCTAGCTCTGTGTAAAGTGCTTTAGGAGTTCATGAGATCACAGAGCTCTAGAGATATATTTCAAACACAGATCTGCTTAACTTCACTGAACCACATGGATTCTCCATTCTTCCTCAAATGGATTTCACTTATTCTTTATTTTAAAATCAGGAGGTAAGTATTTATCTCCCAGTGGATATTTGTAAGAAAATAAAGTAACTACAAAGCCTGACTTATATCAGAAATTCAATAAATGATTGCTTACTTATGTATTTGTTAATGGCTAAATACTATACAAATAGAAGATACTGATAATTAGTCCTATGCCTCAAAAGTGATCCCCATTTATTAACAACCAAGGACTAAACCACTATGGATTAAGCACTCACTATGTACCAGGTGCTTGGCTCTTATTGTCTAAACCTTGAAAGATGAATGTTAATTATCTTATGTCAGATAAGGAAACTGAGTCTGAGTGAGAGAAGAAACTGACAGCCCTTACACAGAGTAACTGGGACTTGTCACTGTGTCTATTCACCTGCAAAGTTACTGTCTTTCCATATCTATTTGACTTCCCTTCTTTTACAACCAAGGCCTAACCTGACAAGCCTATTCAAGGATTTTATACTATACAAGGGCTAACTTTGGTACAGCTTGCCTTTCATTGATGTAAAAGCTGCTTTCCTGTCTTGCATTCAGAATCACTGATTTCTTAATGAAGAACCCAATAAGAACCAAAAATTATAATAGGAAATATTTCCTTTTTTTTAATATCAATGAGTAACATATATGGTAGTGGTAGTTCATAGAGGGAAATATCTTTAGAAAACAGCATGATTGCTTCAAGTATTCTGACACTTAACTGTTAAATAGAAGTGATATCAAATATACAGGTAATTAAGGATGCTTTTCAAAATATTTCTCTTGAAAAACGACTTGCTGACTCACACACTGTTTCTCTATCTTTCCAGTTCTATTTATTCCTATTTATTCCTGAATGGCACAGTAGGGAGTTAGCACTCCCTCCCATGCACACTCAGAATACCTTATATTTCTCTCATCACAGCACTTACTGTGTCTTCCGACTTGCCTGAATGAACCTCCTTAATCTAAGTCTTGCAAGAGCAATGTCCATGTCTGTCTTATACTATGTTCCTAGGAAATCATGTTTTATAACTTTTTCCTACTTTAGAAATAATTTGTTTTATGTTTTTTATTTATTTTTGAGAAACAGGGAGAGATAGCGCAAGCAGGGGAGGGTCAGAGAGGGAGGGAGACACAGAATCTGAAGACAGGCTCCAGGCTTTAAGCCATCAGCACAGAGCCTGACACGGGGCTCGAACCCACAAACCACAAGATCATGATCTGAGCTGAAGTTGGATGCTTAACCAACTGAGCCACCCATGCGCCCCCCCCCCTTATTTTAGAAATAAATAAGAATAGTCTCGCCAATTTCTGATAACCCCAAATGGTGTTGGCATAATGGTATTTCCTGATTCAGACCTACTAAATCCAGGTCATTAATGCTTGTGTTTCTCAAATGAGCTAGTTCCACCTGATAACCTACAGCCACATCCAGCATAATATCAAAGATGGCATTCTATATTCCAATAGTCACATACAATGTCGCCACTCTTTTATCTTTTCCATCTGTTGGGCAGAAGTAATAATCATTCCTAATACAGTAGACTTCAGAGACATCCAGTCAGTTGTAATCCATGAGGAAGAACTCACACTAACAAAAGCCCATATCCCTTTAGACAGTCTAAATACAGTATCCCAGAATTCATCTTTGGTGCCATGTGGAAATAGAGACAGATCTGCAAAAGAAACAGAGAAGAGAAAGGAAAAGAGAACTAATAACTTTCTTGAACCTGTAGAACAGCCATGCCTGGATCCAGAAAGCCATACGAAGTTTTTTTTTAAACTAGTTATGAGAACAACTATTTTTTCCTAATTACATCAGTTAGATTTTTGTCACTTGCAAGCAGAGAGTATAAACTAAATTTTCTGCCTCTTTTCCTTTTGACCATGCCTACAATAAAATAAAAGAGACTAGCTATTCAAACTTGAGTCTGTCTTTTGTGGATTTAGTTAAATATGAGACATCATCAAAGATAAAATCCATTTATTAAACTCTTAGGACTTTAGGCCAAGGAAGATAAACAAATCAGCAACAACGGCTCCTATCAACAAGAAATTTCCAACGAGAGAAAGAAGCTACACTTACATATATGAACTAACCAGAGAAACACATGAAGAATGTAAATAATATTATAGATTTTAATGAAAGTATTAACAGGAGAAGTTTCCATCGTTCAATCTCAGGGACAGCTGTGAGCTCCTTATCTTGTAACTACATCTCCATCCCCTCTTAATCACATGATAATCATCTATAAGGGACGAAGGATTCTTTCTTAATAAAAAATTCAAAATTCATAAAAAAAAGATGTCATCTAGTTTTAGAATTTAATTGTATTTTAGTGCAAGATTAGGAAATAGGTTTTCTCCTTATCACTATGAACAATTGATACAATTTGCCTGAAGCATTCAGTTGAAAGGATTTTGATGACACACCCAGCATGAGTGATAAAAATGATCAAGATTGATGATAGAGTCTGGAATTGGGTAACAATGGTTAAAATACTATTTATTATTCTTCTCTTAGTGTGAATGTATTTGTCAACTCCCTTCCTGAGAGCAAGTTCTGATTAATGAAGTGGCAAAGAGAGTAAGAAGCCACTCAAGACAAGAGAAGCCTAAAGGAGAGGATAGAGAAAGTTAAAGTATATTAGTAAAAACAACTTTATTTCATAATTTTTCCATAAGTAAAATACTTGTCCTAATTCAGAAAAGGAAAAAGACTCCTTTCAAAAGGAAAATAAGTTAAAGTTATAGTTATATTTATAAATAAAGAAGTTATATAAAAAGAGAGGTTATATTTCTATTTATTTATATTATAGTTATATTTCCAAGTATAAGACAAGGCATGTGGTCAACTCTACCAAACTATTTCCTTCCCATTCTCCATCTCTCCCACTCTAATTTATTGGCAAGTTTATACTTTCCTCCTCATTTTTATTTTCTTGTGAGACTTCTGAAAAAAGCTTAAGTATAAACTGAGCCTGGCCAGAAAAAAATACCTCCAGCCAACCTGTCTCTCAAAGCAGAAAGCCAGATTTAGACTGCAGGTATAAAGATAGAAGGTATAAAGATAAAGTAACATAGACCAGAACACATATTTGAATATAGTTATTTCATGTGGTGCTGCAGTCCCTTTCTTTCTCAATAATTTCAATCTTTATAATACCAGTCATCTTCACCTTTCAATCACAATTCCTTGTTGAGAGAATCATAAAAATTATAAGAGGAAAATATGAGGAATTAATCAAAGCAAATTTTGTAATTAATTTTGTAAAGGTAAAATGATTACTTCCAATCAACTTTTCAAGTCAACAATTAATCACCTTATAACCTGTATATCTTGTCTATCACAGGGTAAGGATTTTATACCTGTGCAAGACTGTATAAAAATGCTCTTCCTATTATATCAAACTTCTTTAAATTTTCCAAAGAAATAGTTCTAGGAAATAAGTGTAATAAAAATCTTTTAAAAAGTCACAAATATTTTTCAGATGTTTTTCTTATGGAACCCTACCAAAAATCACATAAATCACAAGTAGTTCTGAATTCTCTCAGTCATGTGTATTCCTTGCCAGCCAAAGCCAAGACAAAGCATCTCATCACGTCATTCATTTCCATCACACCCTGGTTAAAAATAAAAGTACTAAGAAAGATAACAGGGTGGCCTGGTAGCTGAGTGAGTTGAGTGCCAGACTTTTGGTATCAGAGCTCAGGTCATGACCTTGCTATCGGTGAGATCAAGCCTTGCATTGGGTGCCATGTGCAGAGCTGAATGTTGAACCTGCTTGGGATTATCTCTCATTCATTCTCTCTCTCTCTCTCTCTCTCTCTCTCTCTCTCTCTCACTCTCACTCTGCCCCTTCCCTGTTCTCATGTGGAGGCACTCTGTTTTTCTCTCAAAATAAATAAGTAAACAATTTTTAAAAAGCACAGTACAAGTGATGATATTAAAGAGACCAAGAAATATGCCCAGTATGAAATTAAATTATTTATCCATAATAAAAATCAAACATATAAAAATGATGAATATTGAATATTTTTAGATAAAAAGTTGCTTATTCAGCTTATTGTGATTCTCTTTAGCTCCTTGGGATATCAGACATCTTTGGTCCAAGAAATACTGCAGCAAATAAAAGAAAGCCTTATTCTGCCAAAGTTTACTTTCAAATGGGAGATAGTGATAATAATATTATGCAAAATTTTGATAATTACTATTAAGAAAAACAGTATTGAAGTTGACAATATTGATCTGGTTTTAGGAAGAACAATGGGATCAGGGAAGAGCTCCTTGAGGGTGTTAGACCCAAATCAACTTACGAGGTTATCCATAAGAAGATCTAGGGTAAGAGTATTCCAGGTAACAGGTATAGCAATTATAGAGATACTGTGCCTATTCTATTTGAGGTGAAAAAAAAAAAAAGAAGTGTAGGCTGATACAAGCCATTCCTATAAAGTCATGTGGAAATAGAGAAATTATGGAAATGTTTTTATTTTCTTCTGACCATGTAGGAAGATATTAAATTTAAAATATATCACTTTGGCTGTTTCGTGGACCAATTAAGAGGCTATTGTTATACTAAGAGCAATACTCATTAAGATATGATAGTGGTATATGGATCAGTGAAATAGTGAAGGAAGTCCTTAGAGGCATTCAAATCTGAAATATACAGAGTACATGTTATTAATTTAAAAAAGTAACTGGAATATGCTAATTTTATGAGAAAAATGGTTAAATAAGAAAATACACATATGTCGCTGTTTATGAATTCAGAAAGTATAAAATGGCAGATGTAAATCCAACTGTAGCAATAACAATATAAAATGCAAATGAATTAAATGATAAAATCCAATGAAAGATTATGAGACTACATAAAAACACATAATCAAGCAATAATATCCAACTCTGTGATCTCTAAAGGAAAGATGCCAGAAGAAGAAATCACCACAACCCAACTAGAAAAATTATTGGAGAGTATAATTAACTGGAATCACATTGAGACTTTATCAGTGAAGAAACTAAGAGACACCACCTCACCATAATCTTTTATTAAACCTGGACATTTTGGGGCCTTTGGAGCCTTTTAGTCTCCTGAACATTTTTAAATAGAAATAATGCTAGCAAACAAACAGGATAAAACAAAATTTTTCTCTATAGTAGACAAATTGTACACTCAAAAATACAAACTACTAAATAGATAGGATACATAAAGTTACTCTAAGAAAAAAACTGTAAGAGATCTGAATGGCTATACTCATCAGAAAAAATGGACTTTATAACAAAAAAAGATATTACTAGAAATAAATATGGATATTTTTATAATAATAAATGCTGAATTGTAATTTTATAATAATTATAAACATATATGTACCTAATAACAAAGCACAAAATGCACGTGAAGCAAAAACAGGGAGAAAGGAGAAAGAAAATGACAAGTCACAATAGGAGTTAGAATTTTTAATATCACTCCCCATAATGGATGAAAACAGCTAGGCTGAACATCAACAGTACTTGAAAACAGTGTAAACCTAAGAGGTTTGAAATTATACAAAGAATGTTCTCTGACCATAGTAGAATAAATTAAACATAAATAACAAAAAAACTTGAGAAATTAATAAATATATGGAAAATTTAGTGACATACTATATAATAACTATCAAAAAATGTTACAATGAAACTAGAAAATACTTTGAGATGAATATGCACAAAACTTCACCATACCAAAACTTATGGTAAAAAAATTGTTAGAGGGAAATTTATAGCTGTAACTTTTATTTAAAAAGGAAGAAATATCTTAAATCAATAATCAATCTTCTACCTTAAGAAACTGAAAAAAAAAAAAAACCTAACACAAGAAAAGGGATACAATAAACCCTTCAGGGAAAGAAAAACAATAGAGAAAATCAATAAAACAAAAGTTGTTTCTTTACAAAGATTAATAACATTGACAAACTCGCTGGACTAACCAAGGATAAATAAAGAAGATTCAAGAGACAACATCACTATTGACCTTGTAAATACACACACACACACACACACACACACAGAGATTTAAAGGAAATATTGTGAACTAATATATGGCAACAAACTAGATAACCTGGAAGAAATCAACAAATTTCCTAAAAAACAAAACACCAACTGTGCAAGAGAGTTTCCCTATCTCTACATCCTTGTCAAAACCTGTTGTTTCTTATATTAATTTTACCCATTCTGACAGGTGTGAGGTGATATCTCATTGTAGTTTTGATTTGCATTTCCCTCATGATGGATGATGTTGAACATCCTTTGACGTGTCTGTTGGCCATCTGGATGTCTTCTTTGGAAAAATACATATTCATGTCTTCTGCCCATTTTTAATTGGATTATTTGGTCTTGGGGTGTTGAGTTTTATAAGTTCTTTATATATTTTGGATACTAACCCTTTACCAGAGATGTCATGTGCAAATATCTTTTCCTATTCTGTAGGTTGCTTTTTAGTTTTGTTGACTGTTGCCTGTGCTGTTCAGAAGCTTTTTCTTTAAGTACCAATAGTTTATTTTTGCTTTTGTTTCCCTTGTCCCAGGAGAAATATCTATAAAGAAATTGCTATAGCTGATGTCAAAGAAGTTATTACCTGTATTCTCCTCTAGGCTTTACATTAGAGTATTAATCCATTTTGAATTTATTTTTGTGGTTGGTGTAAAAAAAAAAGTGGTTCAGTTTCATTCTTTTGATTGTTGCTGTCCAGTTTTCCCACAACCATTTTTTAAATTTTTATTTATTTTTAAGAAAGAGAGAGAGAGCATAAGCGGGGGGGGGGGAGGGCAGAGAGAGAGAGGGAGAAAGAGGAAGGGAGGGAGGGAGAAAGGGAGGGAGAGAGAGAGAGAGAGAATATGAATGAATCTGAAGCAGGCTCCAGGCTTCAAGCTGTCAGCACAGAGCTCAATGCTAGGCTAAACTCACAGACTGAGAGATCATGACCTGAGCCAAAGTTGGCCGCTTAACCAACTGGAGGACCCAGGTGTCCCCCAACACCATATTTGAATAGACTATCATTTTCCCACTGGATATTCTTTACTGCTTTGTCAAAGATTAATTGACCATAAGTTGTGGGTTCATTTCTGTGTTTTCTATTTTGTTCTATTGATCTATGTGTCTATTTTCATACCAGTACCAAGCTGTTTTGATCACTACAGCTATGTAATATAACCTGAAGTCCAGAATTGTGATGCCTCCAGTTTTGTTTTTCATTTTCAATATTGCTTTGACTGTTCAGGGTCTTTTGTGGTTCCATACAAATTTTAAGATTGTTCTAGCTGTATGAAAAGTGATGCTGGTATTTTGATAGGGATTGCATCAAATGTATAGATTGCACTCTGGCGTAGGCACTCTGGAAAACAGTACAGAGGATCCTCACAAAGTTAAAAGTGGTACAACCCTATGATACAGAAATTGCACTACCAGATATTTATCCAAAGAATACAAAAATGGCAATTCAAAGGGATACATGCACCCCAATGTTTATAGCAGCATTATCTACAATAGCCTAAGTATGGAGATAGCTCAAATAGTTGATGTGCATCAACTGATGAACAGATAAAGAAGATGTGGTATATATATACATATATATATATACACACACAATGGAATATTAGTCATAAAAAAGAACATAATCTTGCCACTTGTAACAGCATGGATGGAGCTAGAGATTATTTGTTAAGCAAAATAAGGCTGTCAGAGAAAGACAAATATCATATAATTTCACTCATATGTGGAATTTAATAAACAAAACAATGAACAAAGGGAGAAAAAAGATACAGGCAAACCAAGAAACAGACACTTAACTATAGACCAGAAACTGATGGTTATCAGAGAGGAGGTAGGTGGGGTGATGGGTTAGATTTATGAGGGGATTAAGGAGTGCACTTGTTCTGATGAGCACTGGGTGTTGTGTATTAAAGTGCTGAATCACTTCTATTATACACACGAAACTAATACTACGCTGGATGTTAATTAACTGGAGTTTAAATAAAAACTTAAACCCCACAAACTACTGAAACTGATTTTAGGAGAAAGGGAAAATCTGAATAGATGTATAAAGATAAACATATTGAATTAGTACTTTAAAATTTCCCATAAAACAAAGCTCAGGCCAACATACTTTCATTGGTGAATTCTACAAATCATTCAAAGAATTGTTCCTCCAAAAACACTTTCAAAATATACAGAAATATTAGGGAACACTTCTCAACTCAGTTTATGAGGCCAGAATTGCCCTGATACCCAAACCAAAAATATCACAAGAAAAGAAAACTATAGACTAATATCCTTAATGGAAAAAAATACAAAATCCTCACCAGAATACTCACAAACATCCAGTTACATAGAAAATTTGATGGAAATTAAAAAATACTTTGAGATAAATGACAAAAACCCAATATACCACAATCTATGGGATGCAGGTGAAAAGCAATATACAATAACCAAGTAGAACTTATCCCTGGAATACAAAGTTGATTTGACATCCCCAAATCAATTAATTTGGTAAATTATATCAATAGACTAATGGGGAGAAACACAGTAATTTCAAAATTTGCAGAAGTATTTATAAAATGCAAATCCTTTCATGATAAAAACACCGGAAAAAACTATAAATAGAAGAGAATTTATAAAAACCTATTGCTAACATCATACTTAAAGTCCAAATGCTTTTCCAATACAATCAAGAACAAGACAAGAATGTCTGTTCTGTCATTTCTATTAAACACTGAAAATGGGTTCTAGTCAAAGCAATCTCACAAGACACAAAATAAAAGGCATCCTTAATGAAAAAGAAGAAGTGAAAACATTTCTCTTTGGAGATGATATGATCTTTCTTGTATTCAGAAAATCCTAAGGAATCCACAATATAAATTAAACACTATTCAAACTAATAAACATGTTCAGCAAGGATAAAGGATCAATGTACAAAAATCAATTTCATTTCTATACATTATCAATTAACAATCTAATTTATTTAACAGAAATTGACTATTAGATTATAAAATTCATTTGGTAATGCAAGGGACTCAGAGCAGGACAAATTATCTTAGCAAAGAAATAAAAGTTGGAGAAATCACACCTCACAGTGTTAAAACTTATTACAAAGTTTCAGTAATTCAGATATTGTGATACTGTGGTTACCTAAGACTAAGAGGAGGGGATGAGGACTTACTTTGTAGAGAGAGGATGTGATTTCTTTCCAGGGAGATAAAACACTCTAAAATTAAATTGTTGTAGCATATACAAAACTCTGTGAATATACAAAGAGCCATTGCACTGTGTACTCTAAATTGTATGGTATGTGAATTACATCTCAGTAAATATATTAAAAAAGAATTAAAAATTATACCTATATTTGTTAATTAATGCATAAGGAAATATGGGAGAAAGGAACCAGAGCATAAAGAGATTGATCTCCTACAGGGCGTTGGCAATGGTTGTAAAGAAAAGGGTAGGAGAATGGGGGTAAGAAGTATTTATGCAAATACAGATAAAATTTTGTATAGTCTGATTTGGGGAATCATGTTAATACTTCACACACTCAGAACAAAAATGAATAAAATAAATGATATAAGGGAAAATTCTAAAGTGGAATACAAAAAGTAGCAAGTAGTATGAATTATATTTCAAAAGAATTATAGAACAACACTTATGTGAGTGGAGGGACGAACTAATCCAAGTAACTTTTGAGGACTGTATTTGAACTACAAAGTCCAGGCTCAAGACACAAGGACTGAAAATTACATTGCTAACAGATTTCATCTTTACAAAGTCATGACTTTGCAATTTCTAAACTATTCTCTTTGTTTTAGAGGATTGAGAATATCAATCAATGAATCAATCAATTGTGGAAATATACACCAGGTTTCTCATTTGCAGAGAAGTAAATCACAAATACAGAAAAGCAAAAGGATAGAAGAAACCCTCTGTTTTTTAATGTAAATCTAATTATCAGTGTAAACTAATGAATTTAATAGGAGACAGATGATAGATGATGATGTATGGAGGATCGAAAGATGGACAGACAGACGCCCTCACTCTGCTGAGATGTCAAAGAGACAGCACCCTATTAGCAATATGAACACCTAGAGCCCAGATCTTGGTCTCTAAATACAATTCTTAATTAGGGGGTCAGTTAAGTGTCCAACTCTTGATTTCAGCTCAGGTCATGATCTCATGGTTTGTGAGCCCTTGTGTTGGGCTCTATGCTTACAGTGCAGAGCCTGCTTGGGATTCTCTCTGTCCTTCCCTCGCACTCTCTCTCTCTCTTTCAACAACAATAAAAAAAAGGTACCCAATTTTCAATTAAAATGAACTGGAGTGCATTGAAGAAATGGCTGATTTCAGGACTGGGACATAGAAAATATAAAAATTTGTCTAGTACATTTCGTTGTGTGATAAGGTGTTTAAAGATTGATAGGGAATTATCAAAAGTCACCACAGACAGCTTAAAGGGATTATCACAGGCCAATCTGGTACAATTTGAACATCAAAGTAAGTATCTATAATAAAAAGGATAATAATCTATTGAATAAATTAATAATTCATTGGTTCACACTGACATAATCAATCAATTAATCAATCAGGGTAAGCTTTTCCTTATTGTAGGAAGGAACAATAATTTTTATTCCTTAATAACTATGTAGAAAAAAGGTAAGCTTGCTGTTTGGCAACTACTTTTATTTTCTATTTTTTCGTATAATGAATGACTACAAATTTGATGTCTTAATTTTTTTTTAATGTTTTTTATTTATTTTTGATACAGAGAGAGACAGAGCATGAGAGGGGAAGGGGCAGAGAGAGGAGGACACAGAACCGGAAGCAGGCTCCAGGCTCTGAGCCAGCCGTTAGCACAGAGCCTGATGCGGGGCTCGAACCCACAAACGTGAGATCTGACCTGAGCCGAAGTCGGAGGCTTAACCAACTGAGCCACCCAGGCGCCCCCAAATTTGATGTCTTAAAACAATGTAAATGTGGGGCACCTGGATGGCTTAGTTGGTTGAGCACCCAACTTTGGCTCAGGTCATGATCTCACATTTTGTGAGTTCAAGCCCCGCATCAGGCTTTGTGCTGGCAGCTCAGAGCCTGGAGCCTGCTTCTGATTCTGTGACCCTCTCTCTCTCTGCCCCTCCCCTGCTAATCATTTGTCTCTCTCTCTCTCTCTCTCTCAAAAATAAAGAAATGTTAAAAATAATTTTTAAAGCAACATAAATGTATTATCTTAAAGTCCTGTAGGTCAGAGGTCTGACAGCAGCATCTCTGATCTAAACCCAATGTATCTGGAAGATTGGATTCCTTTTCTGAAGACTCTAGAGAAAGAATCCACTTTTTTGCCTTTTCTGGATTTCAGATGCTGTCATTTCTCTTTTTATGGCCCTTTTCCTCCATCTTCAAATCTATCAAAAGTGAATCAATTACTTTTCACATGCCATAACTTGACATTTCACAGTCTTATCTTCTTGTGACTGAGTCTCTTCTCCCTCACTCTTCCACTTTTAAGGACTCTTCTGATTAATGTCAGTTCATTCAAATAATCCAGATAATTCTCCTTATTCTAAGGTCAGCTGGTCAGCAATCCTGACTGACTGTAGACATGTTACCTAACAAATCACAGGTTCTGAGGATCTGGATATGAACATCATGGAGCTGGGGACATTATTCCCTCCACCACAACAACCATCATAACAATAGTCAATGAAGACAAGAATCATCCATGAATGTTAAAACTAGTGGGAGAACGATTTTGGAGTAACAATATTTTTACTTATCTCCTCTCAATATACTTATTAATTACAAAGTGGAAATATAGTATCTTTATCATGGAGTAACCTGGGAGACACATAACCAAAATTAACATAAATAGTAATCGAATATATAAACATCATTGTCTTTGCTTCTAGGAAATGCACTGAAGTATTTAGGGTTAAAAGGGGATGTGATTTGAGCTTACTTTCAATCTATAGAGAAAAAATAATTATGCACATATAAATATGCATATTATGATCCTCGTCCCCCACTGTCTCCACCCCTCCCCTACTTGTGCTCTAGAGCTTGATGTAGGACTTGAACTCAGGAACTGTGAGATCATGACCTGAGCCAAAGTTGGCTCAACTGACTGAGACACCCAGGAGCCCCTAAACAATTTTTACAGTGATGGCAGTGACCACGTGGAGATCGGCCATTGATAAAGCAGGAGCGAAGGAGATAACTGGAAAGAAAGTTCCACTGTAGGTGACAAAGATTAGATCCAGTTAAGAAGGGAAAGATCCAAACTCAACAGAAACAGTTCATCTCTCCTAACAGAAGGGAATGCAGAGTTTGTGACGACAGTTGCGAGTAGGTTAGCATATTTGGTGGTGAGAAGTTAGAGAGATTATCTTCTGACTGCTTGTGAGAAAAAACAAACAAAAAAATAAAACCAAAAAAAGAAACACCTAGATGTGCAGTTGATTAAGAAATTTAAAAATGAGAAGGCACAAGATGGTGTAAAACAACCTTCTCAGAAATTAGATAATGAAGTAGCTAGTCAAATGCAATAGCATTTCTAAATAGTGCCAAAGGAAGTCTTCTTTTTTATGGTCATGAGTGTAAAGTGGCATCAGTCTAGCACATATCCATCTTCAGCTTCTCTCTGCCCATGTGGAATATAATTGAATTTAACCAGGTTGAGATTTTACAAAGGGAAAACCAAAGGTGAGAGGAACAAGCAAGTTGAGAACTATGTTAAGGAGTAAATATAGAGATAGACAAATGAAGTTTAAGGTACACAAAATGAAAAGGAGAACATAAAGTAATAGGAAGTAAAAAAGCAAAAGGGGCCAAGTGATCAGAAGTCAAGTTGTTAGATAAGTACTTACTAAAATTAGGGAACTATAAAGCTAGGGGGTAGAGATCAAAGAATGGGGGACTAGAATATCAAGATTTGGGGGCAACAGTACAGCTGTTCTTGATGGCCAGGGAGTGGGTTGCTAGGATAGGATGAGCAAAGGAATCATCAGAAATTGGATTTCAAGAAACTGATTATCCAGTGTTGGATTAATGCATATTGAGATTAAAATGGACACAGTGATATAGAGGAAACATCGAGTGTAGAAATTTTCATGAAAGATGGAATGAATATGAGATCATAGGTAACTGAAATGTCTGATAGCATAAACTTATAAAGGAACTAGTATTGTATCATGCATTTATGTATTATGTATGTATGTATCTCTAACTGTATCTCTTTCTATTTGGTTGTTTATAGAGAGGATTAATTGAAACAGCAGTGAGAAGCAATGTGAATCCCCCCACCTCAGTTCCAGGCCCTGTGTTGATCTGAGACATGGGGGAAAACAAAAACAAAAACAGAAGCATCTCTCTCCCTCAAGAGGGTTACAGAGAAAGTTTTCTTGGTGTGGCCAAGTTAGAAAAAGATGAAGGGAATATATATGCACTCTTTAATCCCAGTACCTTAGCTCAATTCTTAAAACAGATTTTTCAAAGCTTGAAAGTTTCCCCACTTCTGAAATTGGCATTCAGTGGACATGGAAAGAGGAAACAGTGCATTTTTGCTAAGAATATCCTTCGTCTTTTAAGCTACCAGAATACAGAGGGTGATCCCACCATCAGCCCATTTGTCTTGCTGTGGGATGGAGATTTCTCCCTCTAAAATTTAATTTAATATAAATGTATCCTGGGAATAATTTTGATTAAATCCAAATAAATGATAAATAGCATGCTTAAGTCCATTTATATTTATTTCTCCTTTGTTAACCATGTTTGGCAACACCTCAAAATTTAGTGCTCTCTGCAAATTTCATTAGCAGGCAATTTATTCCCCCCTGGAGATGATTAATAAAGATGGAAAATAAAACCTGACCTCATGCCAAAGCTCCTGCAGCCCCCCTACTAGCCACTTCCTCACACTGGACGCACTCCCATTTATCATCACCTTCCTTTGCACCAGCTCAGCCAGCACGCCAAATGATGTGACAGTGTGCACATCCAAGCCAACATGAAACACGCTGGAACACTGACTTTTCTGGGACAAACCACTAAATATTTCAATTCTTACCCCAATAAAACACAGATTGTATTTCACAATGCTACTAGCTTTGTCCCTCCACAAACAGACACAACGCTTGGCATTACTTATTTTTATAAGTCCATATAGCCATATTATTCAGTCCATTGTTCTCTAGGTGTTTATAGATTTCCTTTCAATATCTGGAGCTTAAAGAAAAAATGAAATACTGACATCACACATATCATATCACTTTAATTACTTTCTTCTGTTTGAAGTTTTGCGCCCTGTCTGCTTTCCCTCAATTGCCTGGCATTATTCCAGTTTTTAATGATATTTCAAATATTCTTCTAAGTAGTTTAACAAATATCAGCCCACTTTTCCTGCCTCCAAGTAACTGTGAGTTAGACTCTTCTGATATTAATATTCTCTAAGTTCAAGCTTACATGTAGCCATGAGATCAATTAGATCTGGTTGATTTCTTTATTTCTCCCCTCTCATATCTTTTGTTAAGTAATTTTTGCACAATTGATGGAATAAGTGGTGAAATTTCTGATTTGACCGTTAAAGCTTAGAACATTAGATTAGCCTTTAGTTTTTCAAGTTTATTTTCTTATTCAGTAGCATAGTCTGTATTTTTACACATTTCAAAATTTGAACTATTCCCTGCAAACCAGATTCAAAAATCAGTTCACCATCAAAAGCACTTTAACTTGAATAACTGGAATTTTGTTTTACTTTTTTTTTGTTTGTTTTTGGCTTGGTTTTCCTGTTTGTTTTGTTCATTTAACCTAAACTTCACTATTATATATATTAGGGAAAATATGTCTGAGCTTCAACTAGCCTCAGAAAATATTCCAAAATTTGTTAGTTTTATATAAACACTGAAATAGACCAAAAATTCCTTCAATTACTTGTTAATTGTTGCCAACAAAATAATAGTTTCTTTAGAAATATTTTGTACAACTCTCTAAAATATCTGCTTTAAGGAAAACATGATTATTAGCAAATAGCTTTTACAACTCTTACTGGTAGCATATATTTCATAATTTTTATATGAACAGAAAGAACTTGAGTATTCTATCACCTCTGAAGATTAAATGTGAACTTTTAAATAAATTAACAAATATCAGAGTGAATACTTTATATTTCCCCACAGCACTAGAGCAACATCTTGTCAGACTATTAATACATGTACTGGAGATCCCACAGCCTTTTTGAATGTAACTGGATTTTTCTACACATTTGACAAGTTTTGAAGAAATATCGGCCTACTTAACAGGAAATGTTTCATGTATAAATGTTGATGTATAAACGTTTTGATATTTCCAGTTCATTTTTCTCATAGGCTGTAGCTGACAGCATGCTGACGGGAGCAAGAGTATCTGTCTGACTGTTCATCATTCAGGTCCTAAGAATTGCAAAATTATCAGGAAAAGTAAAAGCCAACACGACATGAAGAAATTTACTAAATAACTGATTACTTATAGATTCTGTTTCTAGTATATGTACCCTCATATTGGAAAGAACACTGATAGTTGAGCTGATGTGAAGGTTTGTATTTATTTTTTAGTCTAGGTCTCCTCAAAGTATAAACAATATTTCTGTGGTCAGGGTTAGGTTAGGGACCTGCAATGAAGAATGAAAATGAGCAAAACAAAATGCCAGGAAATAGGAATATTTGGTGCTGAAGGGTCAGACAGCAGCATTGTAGGTGAGTCTTTCTGGAACAAAAGCATGAAAGCCATGTGTAAGGGTTTTGAGTAGCATGCCATGAAGTTGGCCTTTTTATGAAGAGAAGTTCGAACCCACTGAAGGATTTTAGCAAAATTATATGAATAGAGTTGAGCTGAAGAACAATTAATTTACCACAGAATGGAGTCTGGCTGAGAAAAGGAAGAGATATGAGGCAGGGAACTAGTTAAATAATTATTGCAAAAGCCCAGCCCCAAGGAATCATTATACTCAACAAACATTTACCCAGCTTCTACTGTGTGCCAGAATCACTTTGAAGGGACAGGAATATGAAAGAGAAGAAACAGAACAAAATTCCTGACCTCACAGAGCTTACATTCCAGCAGCAGGAGGCAGACAATAAACAAAACAACAATAAATGACTAAATTGTAGAGTGTGTGAAGAGGTGGTAAGTGGTTTGGGAAAAAAATAAACAGGGAAAGAGATGGCGGGGAATCATTTTAAATAAGTCACAGTAGGCTTCATTGAGAAGGGAACATTTGAAGAAAACCTTGAGTGAGTAGGTGATAAGGATATCTGGAAACATGTTCCAGTCCTAGGAACATCCTGAGGAGAGAGGTTCGGGCAGAAGGATTCAGGAATATTCAAAGGAGAAACAGGAAGCCAGCACAGCTGGAATAAAGTGATATAAGAGAAGGAGAAAATGAGATATTGGAGGTGAATTGGTAAGATTGAATAGGGTTTTACAGGACATATTAAGCCTACTTTTTGTTCTGAGGGAAATGGGGAGTTATTGGAAGAAGAATAACATACTCTTACTTATGTTTTAAATGACTATGTTAAAAATAATTATGTTCTTTAAAAAATTTTTTTTAATTTTAATGTTTTTTTAATTTATTTTTGAGACAGAGAGAGAAAGAGAGAGAGAGAGACTAAGCATGATCTGGGAAGGGGCAGAGAGAGAGGGAGACACAAAATCTGAAGTAGGCTCCTCCAGGCTCTGAGCTGTCAGCACAGAGCCCCACACAGGGCTGGAACTCAGACCTGAGCCGAAGTCAGAGGCTTAACTGACTGAGTCACCCAGGCGACCCAGAAAATAATTATATTTTAAAGAAATCATTACATTTTAAGAAAATAACTATGACAAATACTGTGAAGATAGTCTCTCAGGCAGGGCCAGAGGCAGGGCAAAGCAGAAGCCTGGAGACCTGTTGCATAAACAAAGGTTAAAATATGGAGGTGAGCTGGACCAGCGTGTCAGCAGTGGAGACGGTGAGAAGTGGCAACAAGGACCTGAATTGAGATGGCATCAACAGAAATGGCAAGGCCTGAGCTAAATGAAGATTGATAGGGCTTATTATCTGTAAATATGGGATGGGGATGAGGGAGTATTTTGTCTCAGCTCTCAGTTTTTCACTCTGGATGACTGAGAACTCTGAATCGCCCCTCGTAGAAACAGGTAAGGGGGACAGGGGCTAGTTCACACAGCTGGTTTTAATCGTGCTGAACATGAGAAGTTAGTGAACTCTAGCAACGTCAGAACTCAGAGAAGATGGTGAAAAAATATATATTTATAGAATTATGAACAGATCAAGGTGTTGTGGGACCTGAAACTTATCCATTCAGGGGGCGGCATCGTTAAGAAAAATAAAGGAATTCTGCATATACACAGTTCTGTTTGGGATCTTAAAAGTGACCCATGAAAATGAAAAGTAACTCAAACATCCACAATTCCTTCCAGCAATACCATAGAACAGTTGAAACCTTCAAAGGAGTGAATTACAACTGAATCTTACTTTGGAGGAAAATGAGAGAAGATACTCTTGAAAAGAAAGTGTGGTAGAAAAAGAACCAAACATCACTGAATTCCAGGTTTTCAGTTTTAGGAACAAGAGGTGACTGCAATGGCCACACATTTTTAAATATCTGTATGACAAGATGCTGGGAGCCTGTCACCACAGGATACAGTGATGAGGAGGCTACTTCAGAGGACTCTGGGAAAAGGGCAATAAATGATCCAGAAGCCAAAAATATGAGAACACTCATTTAAGACATTTATTCACATCATTATCTGATTTCCTTGGTTCTCATAAGCATAGGTCTCTCATAAACTAATTGCTACTTAATGACTGAGTAAGAAAGCACACTGACTCTGTAAATACATTAATTTTTTTACCCATGAGAGGCAATTTAGCACATGTGAAACCAAAGGTTCTCTAATTCTCCCAGAGTTTTACCTGCAGCTGAATCTATGTTTCTTTGAGTAATTTATTCAAATTTGCTCAGAGTTAGCCTCCCCTTTTTTTTTCTTTTCCTTTTCCTAGGCCAGCTTGTTTTCAGGTCACTTAGCTCAAGAAATGTTTTCTTATTTACATATTACACAAGTTTTACTAAAAGTAAGTTTTATTAACTCCCAAAATTTTCCAATTGTATAAGTGTTTGGGATAGGAAAAATTAAATTTCCTTAAACACTTTTATTTCATTGTTTGTCTTGTGAGTATTCAGTGATCCGATAACTTCACAGACACTTTTGTCTGTGTTGTGCTTTATGATAGAACAATCTAATAGTTGTTTTAGTATTTATGAGTCAATTATTACTGAACAATAAGAACTAAATGCAAAGTTTTATTTTTAAGATAGGATATGAATTTTAAAAATAGTTTCTGTCACAGACAAATACACATGCATATACATATTCCAAGTCCATGAGAACTGTATTTTGTCTTACCTGAACTTTTCTAGGGAAGAAAAAAATGCTTAAGACTTATTAAACAAGAAAACTTTTTTTTTTTGGAGAGAGAGAGAGAGAGAGAGAGAGAGAGAGAGAGAGAGGGCATGCAGGGAAAAGGGGCAGAGAGAAAATCAGAGAGAATCTTAAGCAGGCTCCGCATTGAGCATGGAGCCCAATACGGGGCTCGGGGCTCAATCCACAACCCTGGGATGATGATCTGAGCTGATATCAAGAGATGGACACCCAAGCGACTGAGCCATCCAGGAGCTCCAAGAAAACTCCTTTTTCAAAGGCACTTCACTTTCCCAATGGCTTATAAAAAACCCATTATCTTAGCTTCTCTATTTTTCAAACTTGATCTCAAAATTCAGGAGTAAATCAACAATCATTGTCGGAGTTTACAAAGACTCTTCTAGAAAGTAATATTTCATAGGTAATGCACCCTCAACTTTGAGGCTAGAACTGTATTGTATTATGTCTTTGGTATCACCAACAGCAACTATCTATTTTTGACTCTCAGATATAGAAAAGAAACGGGATAGTAGAAAAAAAGAGTATGCTGTTGAGACGTCTGGTGTGAATACAGGGCTCTCTACTGACTACCAGGGTGACCTTAGGCATGGCATCTTACCTTCCAGAATCCTTTTCATCCATCTTTAGAGTAAGAATAACAATGCCTACATTAGAAGAGTTGAGTTCATATATGCTCAATCTTGACACATAAGCAGATTAGCATTTTGAAACCAGTAGGAATAAAATACTAAGGGAAAATTACAATGCCTTTTCTAAATTTCATAAAATTGTAAACAAAAGCAATACGAGCTATTTTGTACTTTTTTCTCTTTTTTTTTTTTTTTTTTTTTTTTTGTCTTCCCTCTAGGGAAGACACTGAAGTGTCTTCAGGACTCTTAGGGAAGGAATTGTCTTAAACATCTAGTTATCTGTTTACTAATATTTTCCCCCTCTCAGAGATACTACTGTTTTCATGAATCAAATAACCTTCTCATCTAACCCAAATTAAAAACTTGATCTAAAATAAGTATTATGCTAAAGTAGAAATGACTCATATCTTCAAGTGCTATCTCTTAACAGGTCACCAAGGTGCAAAGTATATAATAAAATTTAAAATACTGGATTTCAAAACAGTAACCATCTAAAAGCAGATTTCTACTTCACTTTTGTGATAGGGTGGTAAAGTCAAACAACCTTTTCTTTTTGTTTATTTTTTTTCTTCTTCTGTGACAATAATTTAGGAAACTAATATGCACACATTAATTTATTTGTTCATTTATTCATTCAGCAAATATTTATTCATACAAGCCACTGGGGTCACCTGGGTGGCTCAGTCAGTTAAGCATCCAACTCTTGATTCCAGCTCAGGTCCATGATTTAAATGGTTTGTGAGACTGAGCCCAACACCAGGGTCTGTGCTGGCAGCTCAGGATCCTCTCTCTCCTTCTCACCTGCTCGTTCTCTCTCTCTCAAAATAAATAAACTTCAAAAAAATTTTTAAAATACAAGCTACTATTTTTGTCTTTGTGGATATGATAGTTATCATGAAAAAGTTTCAACCTTCTTGGACTTAAATCACTAACGAGGACAGATAAATACAAATATTTAATTATAGTGTCTGGTAATACACCACATTTTATTTACCTTAATAATACACAGTAAAAGGCATTACTTGCCCCCCCTGTGAGATAAAAAAAAAAAACAAAAAAACTAGGGCTGTAAGAGGTGGAATGATTTAATGATGGGTATTATATGCAAAGCCTTAAACTAAATTCAGATATACACGATTCCAACATCTATGGTCTTCCTGCCAAACATTTCCACTTGGACATTTTCAGAATTGTCACCTCCTTTCCCAGGGTCTTCCTTTCTGTCTCTCGCGGGTCCTTTTTAGCAGTATTGAGCATGCTTAATTAAGTCTGCCATTTAATGATAAAAATGCTCTTGTGACCCTACTCACCTCTAATCACTACACCTCACTACCTCTCCTGTTATTTGCCATGCCCATTTTATTGAAAGAGTTGTTTATTCTCATAGTCTCTGCTCCTTGATCTGATAGTCAGGCATGAACTTACTACAATCTGGCGCTCACTCCCAACACTGACAACATCTTATTAGTAAATTTGATGATCACTTGTCAGTCCTTATTTACATGCCAGAGGAAAATAAATAAATAAGTAAATCCTCTTATCAATGAAATTATGTAATTACAATACAATCAGCATTGCAGTTTGGGGAATGAACACAATCAACTCTTGGTAGACATGCAAATCAGCACTCAATATCCTAGAACCAAGTAAATACATTTCCCTAGAATGTCTCATAAAGAAATGAATCTGTTCAGAATACCTTACTTGTACATATTTCTATTTTTGCTCTCCCAGTATTTCAGAAGTCTATATTTGTGGTACTCAGTCATGGATCCAAGTACAAGGAATTCACAGAGGTCTAGAAAGGCTAAAGTTATTTAGGTAAGTGGGCAAGAGAAACAGGTGAAAGTTTTTAAATGAAAGAAAGGGAAGATGAATTAAAGGTAAAGAAATAGCTCAAGAGGAATTTTAGGAAGTTGAAATGTGTGAAAAAATTTATATATGCCCAACTCAGTGACCACAGGAGATATTGTTGGCCATTTTTCAAGATGTTTTAGAAGGATATGCACTCTTTCATTATCATTTTATTTTTTTAGACTACATTTTTTCTTTCAAAGCAATAAAATTTAATGATAAAGCAGTTATAATCAAAAGTTGCGCAGCATTTGTTAGAAACCATTTCCCCACATATATTGTTCAGTTTCTGGCACTTGTAGCAATAAGAAAATTACAAATGATAAATAGGGCATCAGTGGATATGTGTTTACAAAAAAAATGTTACAAAGGCAACTGTATAACTAACCTCACAGTCAGAGGAGAGATAACATCCTATTTTCAGCCTGAAAAAATACTGAATAACAGTTTTGACTACATTAGACAAAAATACATTCACAAGTGTAATGCCTTGAGGAAAAGTTCAAGACATAACAGGACTTTGGCATGGTTTAAGACTGTGAGAGTTGAGTCACACCTAGGTGGCTCAGTAGGCGCCTGACTGTTGATTTCCATTCAGATCATAATCTCACAGTTAAGCCCTGGGTCGAGCTCGATGCTGACAACATGGAGCCTGCTTGGGACTCTCTCTCTCTCTGTCTCTCTCAAAATAAATAAATAAACTTTTAAAAAAAAAAAGGACTCTGAGAGTTTAAACAATCACCAGTAAGTGAAGAATTTCAATCAGTTTAATATCACCACCAGCAACAAACCTTCTATAACTTTCTCTCAATAAACAAGACAAGTGTTAAGATGAACTGAAGGAGTTTAGGAATCAGGTGTGCAGAGAGCAAGTGAAAAGGAAGGAAAAGCAGTAAAAATACTTTTTTAATCCTTCAAATTCCAAAACATACTTTCTAACCCTGAGAAAAGGGCATGGCTACTTTTGGATCTTGCACGGAAACCTTCCCAGACAATTGCAATTACCAAGATGTAA
This sequence comes from Suricata suricatta, assembly GCF_006229205.1. NCBI lineage: Eukaryota > Metazoa > Chordata > Mammalia > Carnivora > Herpestidae > Suricata > Suricata suricatta. The sequence continues at coordinate 70,714,959 of NC_043710.1, forward strand.
CCCCATCTCTTGCCTTAGAACTTTACTTCCATCTGCTTGGTCTCAGTTTTCTTTTTTTTTTTTCTTTTTTTCCATTCTGTGTAATCTTTTTTTTTTTAAAAACTTTAAATCTAAGTTAGTTAACATATAGTGTAATAATAATTTCAGGAATAGAATTTAGTGATTCACCACTTACATATAACACCCATGGCTCATCACAAGTGTTCTTCTTAATGCCCCTTGACCATTTAGCCCATGCCCCGCAACACCCCACCAGCAACCCTCAGTTTGTTCGGTGTATTTAAGAGAATCTTATGGTTTGTCTCCCTCTATGTTTTTATATTATTTTTACTTCCCTTCCCTTATGTTCATCTATTTTGTATCTTAAGTTCCACATATGAGTGAAATCATATGATATTTGTCATTCTCTACCTTATTTTGCCTAGCATAATACACTCGAGTTCCATCCATGCTGTTGCAAATGGCAAGATTATATTCTTTTTGATCACTGAGTAATATTATAATGGAATATTATATATATAATATTGTGGACATATTCCACATCTTCTTTATCCATTCATCAGTTGATGGACTTCGGGGGGGCTCTTCCCATACTTTGGCTATTGTCAATAGTGCTGCTATAAATACTGGGGCACACGTGCCTCTTCGAATCAGCACCCTTGTAATCACTGGATAAATACCTAGTAGTATAATTGCCATGTCATGGGATAATTCTATTCTTAATTTTTTGAGGAAACTGCATACTGTTTTCCAGAGTGGCTGCACCAGTTTGCATTCCCACCAGGAGTGAAAAAGGGTTCCTCTTTCTCATCATGCTCACCAGCATCTATTGTTTCCTGAGTTGTTGATTTTAGCCATTCTGACAGTTATGAGGTGGTATCTCATTGTGGTTTTGATTTATATTTCCCTGATGGTGAGGACCACCTGGATGTCTTTTTTGGAAAAGTGTCTACTCATGTCTTCACCTGGATGTCTTCTTTGGAAGTGTCTACTCATCTCTTTTGCCCATTTATTCACTGGATTATTTGTTTTCTGGGTGTTGAGTTTGATACATTCTTTACAGATTTTGGATACTAACCCTTTATCTGATATGTCATTTGCAAATAACTTTTCCCATTCCATCAGTTGACTTTCACTTTTGCTGATTGTTTCCTTTGCCATACAGAAGCTTTTTATCTTGATGTTCAGTAGATCATTTTTGCTTTTGTTTCCCTTGCCTCTGGAGACATGCCAAGTAAGAAGTTGCTGCAGTCAAGGTCAAAGAGGTTATTGCCTCTTTTCTTCTCTAGGATTGTGATGACTTCCTGTCTTACATTTAGGTCTTTCCTCCATTTTGAGTTTATTTTTATGTATGCTGTAAGAAAGTGGTACAGGTTCATTGTTCTGCATGTCGCTGTCCAGTTCTCCCAACTCCATTTGCTGAAGAGACTATTTTCCATTAGATATTCTTTCCTCCTTTGTCAAAGATCAGCTGGCCATATGTTTGTGGGTCCATTTCTGGGTTCCCTATTCTGTTCCATTGATCTGTGTGTCTGTTTCTGTGTCAGTACCATACTGTCTTGATGATTACAGCTTTGTAGTATATCTTGAAATCTGGGATTGGGATGCCTCCAGGTTTGGGTTTCTCTTTCAGGATTGCTTTGCTGTTTGGGTTCCTTTCTGGTTCCAAACAAATTTTGACTGTTTTTTTTTTTCTATCTCTGTGAAGAATGCTGGTGTTATTTTGATAGGGATTGCAATTTGTTGTTGTTGTTGTTGTTGTTATCATTTTAAATGCTAACTTGTCTTAGCTCTATTAAATATATATCTAGTTATAAGCTAAATTTGACTTTACTGACTATAAACTGGCATAAGCCTGTCACAGTTTGTTTTATATTAAAAATCCAATTTGCAGTGCCTGGACTACATTCCTTCCTCCTCCATCTGCAATGGTTATTTCTTACTTTTTCTCTCAGGCCCTGACTTAATCTTTGAAAACCCTCCTTAGCAACACTTAGCCTCATAATACACATGCATACACAATCCTCGCATGCCAATTCTGGGTTTGGTATCTTCCATTGTATTCAGAAAATCCTGTACCATTGCACCTTCATATATTCATAGCATTTATGATAATACATTGTAATTGCCTGGAAGTCTATGTAGCATATATCAATTTCTTCTTCCTCTTAAAAAATTCTAAGATCTCCAAGGACAAGGATCATCATTTTCACTAGAACCAAGCTAATACCTCACACACATAGGCATTTAGTAAATATTTATTGAATGACTCAATGATTCGCTTAATGAATGAATGAATGAATGAACTACCTGCATTTCCTTGCTCACCTTAAGAAATTCTGGAGAATTATTTACAACTGGAGAAGTGACATATATCAAATTTATCCCCAAACATTTCCTCAATACAAAAGTTTGAGAACATTCTTTTTCCACCACAGTACCTGCCATCTCAGAGCATGATGAATTTGCTGGGAGTCAGAGGTCAGGAAATTTTTGAAAAGGTGACCAAATGAGCTATCTGACATGCTCATTGAAAATCTCTGCTGTATAGAAAAAAATGAGGAATGCATGGCTCTCCCGGAGAGAGATTGATGGACATCTGTATAGAGGTGGAGGCATAGTACCTAATCTCAGACTCTGCCTGAGCAAGTCAAAATGGACCCCCAAGAACGGAGGAGGGAGAGAGAGTTGGGGAGAGAGAGGGATGCAAAACTTGAGAGACTATTGAATGCTGAGAATGAACTGAGGGTTGGGGGGGAGGGGGGAGGGGGGAAGACAGGTGGTGGTGATGGTGGAGGGCACTTGAGGGGAAGAGCACTGGGTGTTGTATGGAAAACAATTTGACAATAAAATATTATGAAAAAAAAATGGACCCCCAAAATCAAATATTTTACCAAACATGACTCTTTGCTATAGATAAGTCCCTCAGTTTTAGGTTTTATTGGTAGTTACACACATTGGTTTTTATTTTGTTGAAGACTTGCTTTACTTGACATTTTACTGTCCACAGGGTTCCTGTCAAAAATGTTCCTGCTACAACTATGATGTGTGTTTGCATGATGGCTGGATGGTATTCTTTTGCATTTGAGAAACTAATTAAATATCCTGCTTCTCTGAATTCTGAGTAATTAATGAAGTGTGTAGGAATTAGCAGCTGGAGGTAGTACACTGTGATTTTTTTCCCTCTCTCATTGTCCACAGTAAGAGCTTAAAATAAACCGGAGTCATTTATTATTTGGTTTACTTTAGAATTTTAATTTTTTAATGCAAGATGAATGGAAAGATAAGGAAGCCCAGTTGTTAGTTTGGTATTGTCTGTGTTTTGTTTTCTGTTTAGTTTTTGATTCCCTAGTTCAAAAAGGATCAGCACTATTGTGAGTGACTCCATGTTGGTGGCTGACTGAATAGGTGCCATCACCAGAATGTGCCACGTCTACAGCATGTGCCATATAGAAATGAGAAAAGATTTGACTTTTTTTAGCTATGAATTTGCAATCTTTTTGTATATCTAAGTTGCTGGTTCTAAAAATTCTCTGTGTGCTGGAAAAAGAGACAATAAAGTTAGAAAGTAAAAGCACTATCCTCAAATAGACGTTTGTGGATCATTCTACCTTGTAGAACCCTGAATTTCCAGTGTGTGCACCAGAAACCAGTGTGGTAAGTGTTATATCCCCCTTCTTCCTCGGTGCTTGTACAATTCCTACTTATTCCATTTCTCACATCCTGTCAAGATGCCGCATCAAGAATCCCAATCAACTCACTTTCTTAGGTGAACCAGCTCTCCCAATTTTTTTCCAAGGAGTTCTTATCCATGAGACACCTGTTGCAAGACTTTTTACAGTTTTAATCTTGCTGCCTATGATGGGTTAACTATTGATCTCATTCGAAAGAGCTTTGTCTCATGAATATTCTCATTAGAAAATATCACACTAGGGAACAATTCTAAGGGAAATCATGAACAAGGCAATTTTCTATGGTCTTTTTCAAATCAGTTTCAGCCTAGGAGAATTACACTTTCCTGTTAATAATATCAATGTGTTTTGGTTCTTGTGAATTTTAATTGTTCCAAGATATTTCCATAGGAGAGAACACTAAAGACTGAAATCTTTCTCTCTTCCAAAATGACAGCTGCCTAACTTACATCCTTATGTACAAGTGAAACAATATAGAAAAAAAAAAAAAAAAAAAAAAGTTGAGGAGCACTGTGACCCAAAGATACCAGAAGTCTAATAGGACTGGGAAAGTGTTATAATTGACACAAGGTGCCTAAACGTTTATGTTAATATTAACCTCTTAGAATAAAACTTCAACTCTGCAAATGTCACTGCTTTCTAAGGTTCAGGGAAGTTCAGAACAAAAAAAAGTAGATTCTCTATAGAAATAAAAGGAATTATAAATTAACTCTGATTGAAGAACCTTTTTCCCTGCCTTGAAAATTGCTGAAGCTCCTCCCTTCAAGGAACTACAGTGGGCTTCCTGTCCTTCACTTGATGTGATGTTAATTATATACCTGTCAGCCTACCTACTCTATTTAGCAGGCAAGTTGCACATTTTCCAACAACCCACCACTTAGTTCTCTTCCAATTTTTAAATAGTGCTGACTGGTACTTTTTAATTAAGATTTGACAGTTGAAATTTGCATTCCAAAAGCATACTGAATTCTATGGAATGAGATTGCCTATTTTGTTCTACACGGGTGCACGTACACGCGTATGCATGAGCGCGTACACACACACACACAATCCAGTCATTCTTAAGCCACTTTGTTGAATGTACAAACGGGCTTTCCCCTGCCTGGGTCTTCAATAGCATAAGTTCTTCAGACTAATGGCAATTTGGCCTCTAAACCACTGTAAATTGGTATTTGCAATTTGATGTTGTTAATATAGCGTAATTTTGAATAGTAGGGAATTTGTGTGTTAAAATACTTGTTCTTGTCCTAGTCATTATTAATTTATATTAAGTACAAGTGAATTAATTAGTTGCAGCTTACTGAACTTTACACTCATAACTCTGTAGCTAATGCTGAGACTTTGATATGTATTAAGAGCTAGAGACTAATAAATAGAAACCTAAACTTCCAGTTTACAGAAGAAAACCCCAGACCCTTGGAAAATTATGTTAAAACCAGTTATTATTTGCAATAAATGTTTTTAAACACCATTTCTTCTAGAAAAAAAAGCTTACTTTATTAACATCAAAGAACTTATTTTCTAGATATTTTAATAACAGATAAACATCAATTTTTAGATTCACTATTCCCCTAATGCTGACAGAAGAAATGACTTTTTCAAAGCCTATAGGAGTTTAAAATATTTTCTACTATATAAATAAAAAATATCATTATATATCATAAGCATTATGTTGCTGCAAATGACAGAATTTAACATTTTGAGAAGCACCTTTCTGCTATTTAACAAAGGAATTAATTTCTAAATTATATATAAATTTATAATTCTACTTCTGTCTTATGGAATGTATGCATATAAAAATAAAGTAATTAGTCAAAACAACTGATTTTGAAAAGTCATCGTGAAGTCTATCTCAAATTACAGAACCTGCCTTTGGTCCCAATCTACTAGATGTCACTAATTGAATGAAAGGTAATTGGATAGATGAGGAGTCTTTGTATCCTAAAATATCTATCAACCTCACTTACCACATCAAGCAAAATTGTACAATATAGGTCAAGACAAGTTTCTTAGGTGTCCCTTTCTAATATAGTCTAATTTGGTGTAATATATATACACCAAAGTATGTTCAGCATTGAAATTTTTAACATACAACTGAATTATGAAACTCTCTAGAGCATCGTAAAAGGTTTCAAAGCCTACACAACATAATTTCAAAAAGTTCAGAATACATTTTAAAAGATGTTGACACATGAAGAATCAGAGATGTTTTACCAATTCTCTGAGGGAAAGTCAATCAACAGATGCTAACTCCTTGATAATGCAAATGGGGGATTATCAGCATACTAGCCTGCAAGCACTCTCTTAACAGCATGGAGAGACTAAGCAACAGTTTATTTACTCACAGTTCCAGAGCCTACAAGTCTAAGATCAAGGTGCTGTCAACATTAGTGCCTAGGCATCTCTTCCTGGCTTGTTAGATGGCTGGTATCACTATGGCCCCATGTGGTTTTCCTTCTGTGTGCATGCAGAGACATAGAAATCTCTGGTCTCTTCCTGTTAGTTACCAGGAAACCAGTCTTATCAGAGTAGGGCCCCCCACCCTTAAGATTTTGTTTAACTTAATTACTTCCCTGAAGGCACTATTCCCAAATAAAGTCACATGGTGGGGGGGTTAGGTTTTCAACAGATGAGTTTTGGGGGAACACAATTCCATCCATAACAATTAAACAAAAGTTTTAAAGCAGCTATAAAGCTATACTTCATGAAGTAAAGGAAAGTATATTTGAAACAATTGGGGAAAATCAGAAATTCTTAAAAGGAATAAAAATTATTTGAAAAAGAACCAATAAGGAATTTTAGCACTGAAAAGTGCAATTTCTTATATAACAAAACAAAAAATTATAATAGTATAGGTTTAAATAACAGAATGGAACTGACAGATGAAACTCACTATGAAACTGAAAGTAAGTCAATAGAAATGGTTCAATCTGAAGAATAGAGAAAAGATTGGAAAATAAAGCAAGCCAAGGAACTACAGCATCATTAATGTCCCAGAATGAAAGGATAAACTGATGTAATTAAAAAGGTGTGAAGAAATAATGTTTGAAAACATTTCAAACTTGGTGAAGGATCTACATTTAAAGATTCAAGAAGCTCAACACATATAAAACAGGATATAATAGAAGTAAAATTTGTTCAAATACTTTAAATTCAAACCTTGGTGGCTCAGTCATTTAAGCATATAACTCTTGGTTTGGGCTCAGTTTGAGCACAGCATTAGGCTTTGTGAAGACAGTGCAGAGCTGCTTGGGGTCCTCTTTCTCCCCCTCTCTCTGCCCCTCCCCTGCTTGCCCTCTCTCTCTCTCTCCCTCCCCCCCCCAAATAAATAAATAAACTTTAAAAAAAAGTTTAAAAACTAAATTCAAACATTGAAAAACAGAGACAAAGAAAAATATCTTGAAAGCGCTTAGATAAAAGCAATATATTACATATGGAAGAAGACAATTTTAAAACTATGGATTTCTTTCCAAGAATCTAGAATTGAAGTAATAACATCTTTAATGTGCTAGGAAAAATTGCAAACTAGGATTCTATACTCAAAGATAATATCTTTTGGGAATGAAGGAAAAAATCAACCCTCAGATGACAGAAAATTAAGAGAACATTTAGCCAAAAGACCTGCTCTAAAAGAAATATTAAAGAAAGTTTTTCAGACTGAAACTAAATGATGCAAGAGGGAAACAAAGACTATCAAAAATGAAAGGCAAGTAAGAGAAATGCTTAAATCTGGATAAATATTAAAGTCTATTTTCTCCTCTTAAGTTCTTTAAGATATGTGAGAGTTCCGAATATATAAATATTAACACCTTCTTGTAACATTTTTTAAGTATGTAAGGGGAATACATATGATAATTATAATATGGGGATGTTAGGAAACCTACAGATTATAAGGCATCTATCACTTATTGATAAGATTGATAAAATGCTAACTCTAAGTAGACTGTGAAAGTTTAAACATATATATTCTACTTCATCAGTGACAAAAAAATAGATAGAGCCAAAAACCAATAAATAAATTAAAATGTACTAAAACACTCAAATTTTCAAAAATAAGTTAGAAAAAGGAAAACAGAACCATTAAAATTGGAGAGAACAGATAAAAAGTAAAATTTTAAATTGTGTCAAAAATTAATTATCAGATTGGATTAAAAACAATATCTATACATATATCTAAATCTACTTTAAAGAGATAATTAAATATTAAAATAAATCATGAATATATCATGAAAACAACAATCAAAAAAATTTGGAATGGCCAGATTAATGTTAAATAAAGGAGACTTCAGCACAAAGAATATTACCAGCAATAAAGATGTACCTTGCATACTGATAAATAATAAACAAATACTATAACAAGAAGACAGAATAATTGTGAATGTCTGTGTACCTAGCAACAGAGTTTCAAAATATATGAAGCCAAAATAACTCAAAGGAGAATACACACTTCCCTTGGTTATAGAGAGAACAAGTTGACAGAACATCAGTCAGGATAAAAACACATAAACATCAACCACCTTGACCTCATCAATACTTCTAGAACAATCCACCTACAGTATATACCTTATTTTCAAGGACTCCTGGAATATTTACCAAAACTGAAAATACTCTGGGCCATCATCCAAACCTGAACAAATTTCAAAGAACTGAAATTATGCAAAGTATATTCTCTGACCATGACATAATTTATCTAGAAATCAGTAACATAAAAAATACCTGAAAAATTTCCAAGTATTTAGAAATTAAAACATACACTCCTAAATAACTCATGTGTCAAATAGAAAGCCTCAAAGGAAATTAGAATATATTTCTAACTGAAATAAAATGAGACTAGAACATATCAAAATGTGTGGGAAGCAGCTAAAGCAAGTGCTTAAAGAGATATGTATCACATTAAGTGCTTATATTAGAAAAGAAGAAAGGTTTCAAATCAATAATTTAAACTAAAAAAAAAAATAGAACAAATTAAATGCAAAGAAAGCAGAAGGAGAATAGAAAATCATATAATTAAAAATTTAAAGAAAGGAAAATCAATGAAACCAAACCATGTCTTGAAGAAATTGATAAAATTCATAAACCCCTAGCCAGACTGACAAAGAAAAAAAATTAGAGAAGGCACCAATTACCAATTTTAGGAATGAAATAGGAAATTTAAAAAAGACCCTATAGACATTAAAAAGGTCATTAAGGAACACTAAGAACCATTCCATGACTATTAATTCACATAGACAAACAGCTTCTCAAAGGACAAAACCTATAAAACTCAGTCAAAAAAAAGATTTATCATATAAATAATCCTACACTTATTAAGTAAAAATGAATTTGTACTTAAAAACACTCCAATAAAGAAAATTCCTAGATGATTTTACTTGCAATTCTGTGGGGAGCGGCAAAGATTCAGCCTGCTTGGCCATTTGCTAGCCGGATATGTCACTCCCTGAGGGGAGTTGCAAAAATAGGCAGGGGAGCGCCACTCCCTGTCAGGAGAAGCCAGAAGATCAAAGATCAACCGCCTGCAGGCAGGGTAGCATCAGCCCCTCAGGCGCTGGGCTGAAACACTTTAGTCTGGTTCCTCTTTTACTCCAGTCTTAATCCCTTAACCCTGTTTCCTAGCAACCGACCTAGGTCAGCTGCCTTGTTTTCCCACCTTGAAACCTTTATAAGATAGGGTGTTTTCTCAATAAAGAAGAAGAGGCTTGATCGGATTCCGTGTGTTGTCTTTACTCTCTGTGTGTCCCCCTTCCTGCCCTGTTTTCTCTCTCTCCCTCAGGAAAAGAACCCGGGAGGATTCTCCGCCCTGCTGGCCGGGGCGGGACACGACACAATTCTGCCAAACACTTAAGGAAAAAATACCAATTATGCCAAACTCACCCAGAAAACAGAAAATAATTAAACATTTTCTAATTTATTTTAGGAGGCCAGGATTTTCCTGATACTAAAATCAGCCTTAATGTTACAATTAAAGTAAGGACACTAACTATATACCCAAACTCTCATGAATAAAAAGGCAAATTTCCTCAACCTAATATTAGCAAATGATCCACCAAACGTGACCAAATGGGACTTTCTCGGGAAAGCAAGATTGTTTTAAACTCAGTCAATGTAACTCACCTTACAAATAAGTTAATATATATTTATAATCATTTCATTATACAGAAATAACATTTAATGAAATCCATTCACGATCACACACACACACACACACACACACACACACACTTAGTAAAATAAGAAGGGGAAAGATTTCCTTAATGTTATAAAACACATCCTCAATAATTCAAAAAGTTACATGCATCCTTATGTTTAATGCATTCTTTCCAATAGCCAAATATGGAAGCAGCCCAAAGTGTCTACTGATAGAGGAATAGATAAAGATAACATGGGATAGATCTATAGATCTATATCTATATCTATATCTATCTATATCTATATATAGACACACACACACGCTCATACTTTGGAATATTTTTCAGACATAAAAAACCGTGAAATCCTGCCATTTGCAACAACGTGGGTGGAAATAGAGGGTACTGCTGAGTGAAATGAGTCAGCCAGAGAAAGACAAACACTATACTATTTCACTCATATGTAGATCATATGTAGAATTTAGGAAACAAAACAAGCAAGCAAGCAACGAGAGAGAGAAAGAAACCAAGAAACAAACTCCTATATACAGAGAACAGCGATGGTTACAGTGGTAACAGAGGAGAGATCGGGGGAGTGGGTGAAAAAAGTGATTTCAGAGGATTAAGAAGATTAAGACTGCACTATGATGGGAACTGAGTAAGGTACAAAATCACTGAATCACTATATTGTATACCTGAAACTAATACAGCACTGTATAACTGTACTAACATAGCACTGTATGTTAAATCTACAAGAATTAAAAAAAAAAAAACACTTCACAACAACTAATAGCTAATCTGTTTGATAGTTAAATGTTGAATGTTATCCCTCTAAGACAAGGAGTAAGGCAAAGATATCCGGTTGTTTGTTTGTTTGTTTGTTTGCTTGTTTGAGAGAGAGAGAGAGAGACATGGTATGTGCAGGGGAAGGACAGAGGGAGCGGGAGAGAGAATCTTAGGCAGGTTCCACACTCAGCATGAAGCCTAATGCGGGGCTCCACATGAAGCCCCACACAGGGTTTGATCTCACAACTGCAAGATCATGACCTGAGCTGAAATCGAGAGTCAGAAGTTTAGGGACTGAGCCACCCAGGTGCCCCAGCAAAGTTATCTTTTTCTTCATCTCTAGTCAACGTCTCACTGAAAATCTTAGCCACACATTAAGACAACAAAAAGAATGAAAATGCAGGAAGTTTCCACAGGGAGAAATAAAAACATCTTTATTTGTAGGTCACATGATTATACAGAACATTTTATGGAATCTACCAAAACAAACAAAAAACACTTCATAGAATAATATGTCTAGATTGCAAGATTTAAGACATATATAGACAAATTGTTTTTCTACATATTTGCAATGAACAATTAGAAATTGAACTTAAGGAAAACACACAACTTAAAGTAGCACCAAAATAATGAAATACTTAGCTATGACTCTAACACACTATGTGCCAGATATGAATATTAGACACAACAAAGTAAGGGTAAAGATTTCAAAGACAAGCAAGTTGAGAGACTTATTGCATTCATGGTTTGTAAGACATCATATTTTTAAGCTGTTAATTTTCTGTATTAGTCAGTGTTCTTCAAAGAAATGAAACCAATAATGTGTGTGTGTGTGTGCGCGTGCGCGCGCGTGCATGTCTGTGTGCCTGTGTATGGGGAGAGAGAAAGAGGGAGATGGAGATTTGTTTTAAAAAGTTGACTCACGCAATTACAGAGGCTGGCAAATCGAAAATCGACAAGGTGTGTGGGTACTCTGGAGACCCAGGGAAAGTTGAGGATTGCAGTTCTAGTCCAAAGACTGACTGCTGGCAGAACTCCTTCTTGCTTAGGGGAATTCATGTTTTTATTTACTCAAGCCTTTACCTAATTAGATGAGGCCCATCCACAGTCAGAGAATGATTTGCTTTACTCAAAGTCCACTAATTTAAATGTTAATCTCATCCAAAAACATCTTCACAAAAACATCCAAAATGATAAAATGATGTTTGACAGGGGCGCCTTGGTGGCTCAGTCAGTTATGTATCCAACAGTGGCTCAGGCCATGATCTCTTAGTTCATGGATTCGAGGCCCGCATCTGGCTCTGTGCTGACAGGTTGGAGCCTAGATCCTGCTTCAGATTCTGTGTCTCCCTCTCTCTACCCCTCCCTGCTTGCACTCTGTCTGTCTGTCTCTCTCAAAAATAAACATTAAAAAAAATTTTAATGATGTTTGACAAAATATCTAGACTTCATGGCCCAGCTAAGATGACACATATAATTACGCACCACATCCCCCAAACTGGTCTTTAGATTTAAAACAATTCCAATCATTATCTAGGGAGTCTTTTTATATGAGGGGGAGGGCATAAAATGATTATAAAACTTATTTGGAAAAGCAAAGGTCCTAGAGTATTTAAAATAATTTTAAATATAAATATTTTGGAAGACCTAACTATCCTATTTAAAGATTGAATCTTATGATAGTCACAATTAGGATAATGTGGTATTTGCAGAAGTCAAGTTACATACTGAGATAGAACAGAGTCCAGTCATAGACCCACACATATGTGGTTAATTGATTGTTAATAAAAAATGGCAATTCAATGGATAAAGGAGAGTCCTTTCAACAAATTTTGCTGGACCAATTTGACAGCTATGTGAGAAAGAAAGAAAAAGAAAGGAGGGATGGAAGGAAGGGGGAAGGAAGGAGGAAAACATGAAGGAAGGAAGGGGAAGAAAGACAGACAGAAAGAAAGGGAGAGAGGGAGGAGAGAAAAAGGGAGAGAGAGAGAAAGGAGGGGATGGAGAGAATGGAGAGAGATAGAGGGGGAGGCAGAAAGAGGAAGGGAGGGAGTGGGGGAAGGCATGGAGGAGAGGAAGGAAGAGGGAATAAGCAAAAAATCCATACTTCTCACCATATGCAAAAATTAACTGAACATTGATTATAGACCAAAACCTAAAACCTAAAAATTTTAAATATCTGTAGTAAAACATAAGATAAAATATTTATGATTTTGGATTAGACAAATATTTCTTGGATATGATACCCAAATCACAATCCATAAAAGGAGAAAAATGTATAAATTGGACTTCATCAAAATTTAAAAAGTACCTGTGAAAACATGATTAAGAATGAAAAGGGGAGGCTAGGAAATATGAGAAAATATTTGCCAAACACACCCGATAAAGGGCTTTTACCCAGACTCTACATCATTAGGCACTAAAGGAGGAAACTTATTAGAATGAATAAATTAAAAAGAAAAACGTGACAATACAAAATGCTGGGGAAGAATCTCTCATCATACAGGTGCAAATGCAACATGCTGTCAACATTGTGGAAAACAATTTGTCCTTGTCATATAATACTAAGTCTTTACTTATCATATGATCCAGCAATCCCACACTGTGTATTTACATGAAAGGAATAACTTGTCTATGAATGTTTATCATGGCTTTATTCAAAATGGCCCCCAACTGAAAACAACCCAAAACATCCTTCAATAATAAATGAATAAACAAAATGTAGCTGAGTCATACATATTCAACAACAAATAGGAAATCACTGATCTATGCAACAATAAGTGTGCGTTTCTATAAGTAAAAGTATAAGTGTACTAGACACAAAAAGCTACATGATTCCTTCATATAATATCTGTAATTCCATCACATAATATCTATAAAAGGCAAATTTGTAGTAACAGCAAATAAATCCGTGGTTGCCAGAGGCTGAAATTTGGTTAGTGGTTGATTTTCAAAGGTTACATAATGAACATTTGTGGCAGTAGTTTCATGTTAGGATAAATTTGTCTAAACCACAGAACTCTACATCAAAAATGCAAATTTTACTCCTTTAAAATAAAATAATGAATCAAATATACTAAAATAAAAAATAGATCAGTGATTGGACAACCCCTTTCAGATACTCCAGCTTAATCAGTCTGGGTGTAATGCCCAGGCACTAGTAGTTTTTTCAGTAGTTTTTTTTTTTTTTACAAGAATGCAAGGGAAAGTTGTTATCATTTAATTTTCCTTCACAGATGCTGAATTGAAATCCCCAGAGCGCACTCAGAAGTCAAGAGTGCAAAAATCACAGGTGCATACCAGTAATACCTTGGGGAACTAGATAGATCCTGAGCTGGAAGTCAGAAGACCTCTGTTGGTAATTCTAGCTCTGTCACCTACCTGCTCTCTGTACTTGGGCAAGTAACATGTCAGCTCAGTGGTGTGCTTGCTCTGTTTCTAACAGGAGAGGTTTGACCTAGAGAATTCTCCACTCTCTTCCACCTCTGATATGCTACAGTACAAGAGCTCTTGAGCTCTAGATTGGCCCTTAATTTGATGTGCTTTCAAACATGTCACTTAATTGTTCTGAAGCTCAGATTATTCATCTGTTGTACTGGAAAAGGGAAATGTGATAAAAGAACAACATAAAAGAGTGGAAGAAAAACTGCACACTTGCTCTCTCTGTGACCCCACCAGCTAGTAAAATAGTAACTTCTGTTCTCTTGAAGATCATCAGTAGAAACCACTAAGTACCCTCTCCACTTTTCACTGGCTTCTCCTTACAGCAGTAAGAATGATGTATCTAGTTGCTAAAATGGCAAGTGACAGTCATCCACATTTTTCTATTGTGGGGAGGATAATATGCTAAAGGTCACTTGGAAAGGGATCCTTCCTCTCATGGGCTCTCTGTTCTCACCTCCTTGTGCCTCCCACCTCACCATTCTCTTCTCAGATGGCTGCTGACCCAATTCTCCCTACAGGCAGGTCCCAACTTTTAGGCTGATGGTGGAGTTTAAGGAGTATGAGAAAGCCCATTTGGGCCACAAAACATGGTGAACAAATAACTGCTTAATAGCTGGATTTCTAGGATGAGGGGAGCTCTGAATGTAATATTTTCCAAATCCCACAGAGTAAATAGTCCTGCCATGGTCGATTTCCAGTTACCAAAATGGTGTCACTGAATGCGGAGTTGAGAAGAGATGCAGAATTGGTTCTTAGGAACCAATCCCTCTAGCACAACACTAGCTACAGACCCAAGTCACATAGTTCAATCAGATTTTACAAGCAATAAAGCTGACACTTGGAAATTACACTGATAACTATTTCTCACTAATCAGATTCACAAATATGCAAAAGCTTGCAAATATCCTTTGTGTGTGAGTCTGTGTTCCTTATTGTTGCTGGGAGGGTTAAATAGCATGAACCCATATTGAGGAACATTAACAATATCCATGAAGAATACACAAATATTTATCCTTAAATAATCAAAATCCTTTAAGTTTGTTGGTGAAAAGGATATACTCCAAAGTATTACAGATCATTTTTTAAACTGTAAGCAGAAAAAGTGACCTATAAAGTGGAAAAAACATATAAATATACACATACATATCAGATACCACTTTAATTAATTGATCAAAATAATATAGCTAGGAATGGGAAAATCTGACATCATAAGCCTTTTGACATGATGCCCTGAAAAGACCACATCTACCTATATAGATAAAATGCCTGCTAGAAGGAGATGAGAATAAGTTGAATTAGTGCTTTTGACTGTATTTCAACTTTTTTTTAAGCCATTAAGGATTTTATTTGGACAATTGATATGACTTTTTGAATTGGTTTAATGAATTGGTATTTGTATTGTGGTCATGTATGAGAATATTCTTTTTTTAAAAGCATACTGATTAATTTTGAGAGAGAGAGAGAGAGAGAGAGAGAGAGAGAGAGAGAGAGAGAGAGGGAGAGAATCCCAAGTAGGCTCCATGCTGTCAATGCAGAGCCCGACATTGGGCTCAATCCCACAAACCATGATTTCATGACCAGAGCTGAGATCAAGAGTTGGGTGTTTAACTGACAGAGCCACCCAGGCAGCCTGAGAAGATTCTTGTTCTTAGGAGATATACACTAAAATAGTTAGGTAAGAAGTATCATTATGTATACAACTTACTCTGAAGTGGTTCAGAAAAATATAGTGTGAATACATATACATAAGAAAACAAAATGAAGGAGAGATAAAGCAACCTAGCAATTTATTAATAATTATTGAACCAAAGTAAAGGACATACATATTAGTGTACATTGAATTATTATTTTTTTAATACTTTATAATTTTGACACTTTTCAATATAATGTTTTCCAAAATAAATGTTCAGAAGACTATAATTAAACATGAGGTCAAGTGTAACTATGTATATACGAATATGTTTGTTATAGTGCAATGCAACAAAATGTTGCAAACTCAATTTTAGGATGAGGAAAATGATTGAATGAATTATGATTTCTGTGTGATGGATACAGCAGCTCATGTGATGGTACAGATTTTTTATTTACTGTAATGGGCCTTGGGTGTTTGGATTTCAAATAATTTGAATATTCTTTCTTATATCTTTTTACTGTTTTTTTACTGACACATTTAAGTTTTATTGCAAATTTAAAAATCAAAATCTATAAAATAATGCAAACTTTAAACATTATCTTAAAACATAAAAAAGTATGTTCTTCTGCTGGGAATCGCATTGGCCTTACTGGATAACACAGCCACAGTGAGGAAATGGCAGATGTTTACTCAACTCCTGCCATAAGAGGTGAAACTGGTATCTCCTTCTACTACTACTGCTCATGTTGAAAATAAGACTGTTGTCATTAATTAGGCCTTACAGTGTTCCAAATCAGACTGATATTCCCCACACAGTTACCCCATAAGAAGAAGCATTTTCCTATCCCTGAGTAAGAGATTTTAGATCAAAACGTTATAAATGTTTGACAAAAGTCTCTTCTAATGAGACTTGTAGACCCAAAACATAGACTTAAACGGGTTAAAAACACAAAAGTTGCATTTGAGTGTGGCCCGGAAAAAAGGAGCCTGATTTGGAGATAAAAAATAAATACAAGGTCAAAAACATAGTCCATGTAAGTCTGGTCTGAAAAGAATTGTACCCTAAACTGGAGATTAGAAGTGAAAGACAAGGACAGAACATAGTGCCTTCCCGAGGTCTACATTCTACCTTTTGCTGTCTTCGGTTATGAGGATGGATAAGGATGTGAGAAACCCAGGTCCAAGGCCAATACACATAGGGCCCCACTATGCTTGCATCAAAGAAAGGGCTTTCTCAAACAACTTGTTAGCAAGCATTCTTTCTCTGTGGTTTGTGAGCCTAATGAAATGGCTCCTGGCCTATCTGTGTACAGCTTGACCTATGTTTTAATCTTAGCTTTACTGGCTTAAATGATAAGTATATTATCTTGTTTTTTGCTAAAGACATCGTGTTATATTCTTGATTGTGGGATTTACTCAACTTCACTGTACATGCATTACATGATGTGGTTGTAATCTGTTAATCAAAAACAAAGTCATAATTATTGGCAAAGAACCAACCTGTACAAAATGAGATAGGTTTGTCACTTTCTTAATCTTGGGGACTGACGCAAAAATAAATGAAATAGTTCTCTGTATACTTTTGATGATTAAAACTCTTATCATAAAAAAACAGTCATTATAAAAATTTCTTAAGTTTTATAATGTCATCACTTCCAGTGATTAAAACATCTTATCACTAAGAATTAGTCACTGTAAAAAATTCCTATTTTCTGATGTCACGTTGTTGCTTGATCCATAAAAAGAGACACCAAAGCAGACAGAGCAGAGATGCCTGCCCGACGATCAAGAAAGAAACATGTGGCTCTCTCATCACTCTCTCGCGCCGACGCTGTCCATCCTTTGGGGACCCCTAGACCTCCTGGGGCTGGACTCCAGCATTCTTCATATCTATTAGATATATCAAAGTATACTTCCTGACTGGGATTTTAGATCTCTTGGAAGAAATTTCCTAGAACTTCTACAATATGAATGCTTCTTGGTGTATGCATTTCTAGGAGACTAATTTGGATTAATTTTCCTCTTCATAGCCACAGTAATTACATATTTGATATGTAAGCTTCTTAATTTTCATTACTAGCTTTGTACTTATTATATGCACCTACAACCAGATTTCTAAATAGTTGTTTTCTGGAGACATGGTGGTATTTAACTAGTGAAAATAGGATCTAGGCTTTTGTAAAACACAATTATTTTTAATAAATGTGTAAATGAATTTAAAAATTTCAGAATATTTCTTACTTTTTCTTTTTATATCAATAAATTACACTTTCCTCTTTACCATAGCTTTGTATATTAAATCCCAAATTCCTTTGAGAGTTACATATAAAAACAATAAATCCAATAGTTCTGCATTGGGAGAAAATACAATGATAAATATTAACTGCATAAAAATTATATGACTACCTTCCCTCAGTGATTCATTCAAACCCACTACATGCATACTTCCTCATTATTTTTATTCTTAATAAGAAAGATTGCCAATCACAATTATTTTTATTGCAAAAATACCACGAATCTACTTTATTACAGAGTATTTCACACAAAATATTAAACTGTCATTTGCTGCCCTATAAAGACTCAAGTTTCTCTGTAAAAGTTTTCTCTCGCTTGCTCTCTTCCTTTCTCTTTTAATGTGTAATGATTCTGTGACACTAGACACTTCAAAAACGCCAGCCATAAACTGTCTTTGGTATATTCAAGACTGTGCTTTGGAGGTGAGAATATGCCCTGACCTCTTGCTGTCTCTTGTGATAAATTGAGGACTTTGTGTACCACACTGTTATCTTGAACAAAACTCTGTTTTCAGACTTTCTAAATCCCTGGATTATTTTTAAAGCATCCGTAGGGTCAAAACTCAAAACCTTTGAAATGGTCCTCTGAGGGATAAGTCCTATATACCTTTAGTGCCTCCTATAATAATCTCCCTTCTGTTCTTTGGGCTCACTAGAAATAGAATCATCATCATAATAAAGCCTCTGAGATCAGGAGGCACAGTGTGGGAAGCGGGGCCACGAATGCCGAGCTCATGGGGCTCACTGACAACTCTGATAACTGTTCTACTGCCCCAAGCCACAGGACTTGAAACAGCTGTTTTACTTCTGTGAAAACACTGAACTCCAGCCTGACTCCCAGGGGCGTTTTTTTTTTAGAGCCCAGTGTGCATGTTTGTGCTTCCTAGTCAGAGCAGAGCGATCATTAAAGCCTACTAGAAGCCAATAACACAAGGTTTCCAACAGACCCGCATTTCTTCATTGCACATGGAGGGTGAACCATCAGAACAAGATTCTAAAAAGGCTTGGCCAATCTAAATGGTACTCTTCAAAGCACGTTTATTGGTCAGTTTCTTCTGAGTCATCAGTGCATAGGGCTAAGAACTTCGGGCTTAGCTTCAAAAGAGCAAGGGTTAAACTGACTCAGACTCCAGTGACTAGGAAAAATATTTGACACTTTGAAAAGATAATTATAATCCCTAACTGAAAGGTTTGTTGTGCAAATCATAAAAGATAAAAAGAGGCTGGCAAAAACAATCTGATTAAAAAATGGGCCAAAGACTTTAACAGAAGAATCACCAATGAAGATATACAGATGGCAAATGAGCACATGAAAAGACACTCTACATCATATGTCATCAGAGAAACACAAATCAAAACAACAATGAGATACCACTGCACTCCATGAGAATGGCCAAATTCCAGAGTGCTGGCAACACCAAATGCTGGCAGTGATGTGGAGCAGCAAGAAGTCTCATTTATTGCTGGTGGAAAGCAAAATGGCACAGCTATTCTGTAAGACAGTTTGGCAGTTTCTTACAAACGAAACATATTCATACCATAATATCCAGCAGTCACATGCTTTGGTATTGACCCAAGGGACTCAAAAACTTACATCCACACAAAAATCTACACGTGAATGTTTATAGCAGTTTTACGCGTAATTACCAAAGCTTAGAAGCAGCCAAGGTGTCCTACAGGAGGTGAATGAAGAATAAACTGTGGCACATCAAGACAATGAATGGCATAGCATTCAGCACTACAAAGAAATGAACTATCAAGCTGGACGAAGACATGGGGGAGTCATTAATGCATATTTCTAAATGAAAACAGTCATTCTGAAAAGGCTACATATTGTATGATTCCAACAAATGACATTCTGGAGAAGGCAAATCTATGGAATCAGGAAAAAGATCAGTGGTTGCCAGGGACTGAGGGAGATGAATAGATACAGCACAGAAGATTTTTAGGACAGTAAAAATAGTTGATGATATATTGATATTATATTATATTTCAGGTATTACATGACTGAAATAAGAATGATGATCATTAAAATATTTTCCATTCATCGGGACAAAATGTCTGCTTGATCCTACAGTAGGTTTTCAAATATGTTTCTTATCATCAATATAACCTTAAGAAAAGCATGTTAAGTACCTTCCATGGCAGAAGAGACTGGTATCTAGAGAAAATGACTTTCCAAAGTTCTCATCTCATTAAGTGGCAGAACTGAAGCAAGTCTCTGCCTGTACATTTCAAACTCAGTTATCTAGTAGGTGAGGCACACTGTTGACACCAGATAATGGACATTCTTCGTACAGTTCTGAAGGAAACCTCTACATAGGTCATGAAATGATACTCAATTCAAGGGATGAAGTCATGTATTTATTTTCACCAACCTATAGATTTTGATAATAATAATAGGTAGAACATGGAGTGCTCACTAAAGTAGACCCTGTGCTGAGCACTCTGTATATACTTTCTCCTTTGATTCTTACAATTCCCTCATTCTCTGGTGAAATAAAGTTAATGGGGGAGACATGGCAATGAATTACCCAGATTCCTTCACAAGCAAGAATTTGCTGACCAGCTCTAGGGAGTGAGATCAGCACACTGTCAGTTCCTTTGGGTCAGCCCCAGCTGCAGACAATCGCCTAGCCCAAGATTACACCCTGTCTTCTGTGACTGTGGAAGATGGCTCTACAGATTCTTTCAGCCCTAAGTGGGACTCTCTACTAGAAGATTATCTCTCCACAGCCCTCCACCCATTTGGCCAAGATCTTGGCAGGTCTTCATCTGAGTTTGCTATCTTAATCTTCCCCTATCCTGCCATCTCTGACTCCCCACTTCCTTTTACAGGTTTATTTTTTTTTTTTTGAGAGAGAGACAGAGACAAAGAGGGAGTGAGGGAGGGGCATAGAAAGAGAGAGAGGAAGAGAGAGAATCCCAAGCAGACTCCATGCAATCAGCGCAGAGCCCAATGTAAGGCTCAAACTCACAAACTGTAGATCATGACCTGGGCTGAAATCAAGAGTCAGATATTTAACCAACTGAGCCAACCAGGTGCCCCCTTTCACAGGTATTGATCCCTACTAAGTATGTTGTACCCTAAACTCTATCAGCTTTGGCTTCCACAGAGCCCAACAGACAGCAACCAACAATGTTCAAAATATACTTGAAGTACATATTTGGAATTGCCATAACAAGCTATAAAATAAAATCTGTTTTTTAACTTTACCTGATTAGGAAAACATAATTTTATTATTCAGATTGAAAGACTAAGTAATTTTATATGTACATATTGAGTGGTGACTACCCATTTTTAATGACAATATTTATTCAAAATGTGTTCATTAAACATTTATTTATCAGAAACTATACTACACACGGGGGATGCAAACACAAGTCAAGACCACCACTGGGGATATAAAAACAAAAAGAGTGAAAAGTGAGGTATTTAAAAGCATGTGAAGAACTTAATGAGAGAAATCTGGAGAAGGGATTTTAAAGAAACCACCCAACCCCCAAATCCCCAATTTGTGGGTTTTAAAGGATTAGTAGGAGAGGGACACCTAAGTGGTTACACATCTGACTCAGTTTTGGCTGGGATCACGATCTCATGGTTCCTGAGTTGGAGCCCTGCATTGGACTCTTTGCTAACAGCTGCAGAGCCTGTTTGGGATTCTCTATCTACCTCTCTCTCTCTGCCCCTCTCCCTCTTGCTCTCTCTCTCTCTCTCAAAATAAATAAATAAACATTTTTTAAAAAATAAAGGATTAGTAGGAGTTAAATTTATACACACATACACGCAAATTTAAAAGATTTTAGCTTAAAATGAATATACTTCTACATTTGAATTTTTAAAATATGTTCCAAACAATGGCAGCATCATTAGAATAAGTGAGTTATGTTGTAAAGGGACTGTTTTAAGAGAAAGGAAAGTACTTTTTTCACATATTTGCATTTTTATATATTTAGGCTTCCTTAACACTTCCATTAAAGTATGTGTCATATACTCTAGTTTGTTAACTATGTATGATACAATTGTGTTAAAATAGTATCCTTTCAGTTATATTATATTCTGCTTTGACTTCTCAAGTAAATAAAGTGGAGTTATTTGGGGCATATCTTGCCTACAAAGGGTTGTGTGTGCAAGTAAGAGAACTGTATTAAAGGAGACAGGGTCTGGGCTAACCCTCAGTAGTTATTATCACATTCTCCTGTGCTAGTTAGAGGTTGGAGAATGACACCATGATCCATTCTACCTATTAGCTAAAGTTCCATTTCAAACATAAGTTATTCCAATTCTGTGAACAATGACAATAATCTTGTCCTGACATCATTGCTTCTTCCTTCCTTCCTTCCTTCCTTCCTTCCTTCCTTCCTTCCTTCCTTCCTTGCTGCCTCTCTCCCTCTCTTCCTCCCTCCTCTCTCCTCTTTCCTTCCTTTCTCTTTTTCTTTCTTTCTTTCTTTCTTTCTTTCTTTCTTTCTTTCTTTCTTTCTTTCTTTTCTTTCTTTCTCTCTCTGTCTCTCTCTCTCTCTTTCTCTCTCCCTCCCTCTCTCCTGCCCACTCTCCTTCCCACTCTCTCAGTACATGCCCTTCCTAGTGAAGGAAGTCTGCTTTTTGAATTACACTTCAAGTCTGAGGGAAACCGATTGAAATCTCAACTTTGACTCCCCATCTTTTCTACCCTCAAAACCCTCTTCTCAAAGTTATAATTGCCTCCTGTGTTCTTGGAAGACTGTACTGACAGTAGTTTTATGACCCAGGATTTTTCAATTTCTTATCCAAAGCCAACCTCATCTCAAGTTCCAAAATTTATGGGCGTAGGAGATGACATATGGGATTAAACTGTTGATAGATTTTGAACAGCAACCTGCTTTTGGCAGTAGCCAAGGCTCTCTATCAGGAGGAAATGTGGGGGAAACATGCTCTTCATTGTGCAGTTGGGTATCTTGCTTCCTTTCCAGGCAGTTCTCTTTGATATATCCTGCCCTTCATCCCTCACCACCCCCACCCAAACCACCACCAACCTGGTGAAGATTCACTCACCGTTTTGAATATCCTCAAAATGTTAGAAGTTAGGAAAACATAAAACTCTCATACAGAATTAACAGTGATCAATATAAAATCTTTTGGAATGCTGAACGACTTAAATGCCTATCTGTTTTCCTCATACTTTGTGGGATCTTTTGTTGTTCTAGATATCTTATTGTTCAAAGAAATAACTGTATCCACATGTGCACTCCTCAGCATCCTTTCTAGGATGTCTCCTGTCAAAGACAAACTGTGTTGTTTTTCTCAGTTGGGTTCTCTTGGTTTTATCTTGAGATTGCAAAAACTTTTCCCTTTCCATAGTAAAAAAAGCTCATTGGTCCACTTATTATTATTTGCGATTATCTAAACATACTCACTGCTCTGATTTTGTTCAGTTTTCCTGATTAGCTTCAAGAGAGAGAACGTCACTCTTGAAAGGGTGTCAGGAATAGCAAAATCATGTCAATAAATCGTATATACATAAATGCATTATCTACCATTTAGGAGGGTTTTTTTATAATTCACTATTCTATTAAGTAAAAAAATTAATATTTAAGCACTTATAAATAATACCTCAGGTTATATATTCAAATTCAGAGAATTTCTGAATCTATCTGCTCACTCAGGATCACAAAGATCAATTCATTATTGTATTATTGCTCAGAGGCACCTAAAATGTTCACTCAAATTTTTCAAAAACATTTTTCCCCTGTAATGATAACTTTGGCGTATTTTTGAAGCAAGTACTAGCCTCATTTATTTCTTTTTGAAGGCAGAAGTACGCTATTAATTTATTCCAATATTTGAGGAATTTCTTTTTAAACTAGAAACTATTTTCTGTGCTACTGTATCACAGCATTTACCATAGATTCATGTATTTCATCATTGCTAGCCTAGGATAATTAGAACACCAGAACTACATCTCATTGCAAGTTTACATCTGCAAACATTTCTATCTATGGTATGTCTTGGGGTTGGTTCACAATCAACTTGGCTGGAAATATAAATTTTAGGTCATTCTTCTATTCTCAAACATTATTTTCTTCTATACTTTAACACTTCAGAGACAAAGTTTTCCCCCTTTGGTAGGTAAGAAGGCTTTTCTTTTGGTTTTTGTTAAATTGTTCCTTAATTTGTTTTATTTTTGTTGAATACTTGCAAAATCTCACTTTTTTATAAACCTGGAAATTCAATAATTTCATTTTTGCATAACTAGGTACATGTTGTTTTAGTAAACATCATATAAGACTGTTGGATCTACAGATTCAAGTCCTTCTTCAGTTTACCTAATCTTTCTACCTACAATGTTTTTGTTCAATTTACTTCTTAGTTTCATGCTGGGTGTCAATTTCTACTTGACTTCTATTTAATCACTTCATTGACTTTGTTCTCTAAATTCTGTAGGGTTTTTAAAATTTTTTAAATATCTGAAGGGTTTTTTTAATATTACTGATTTGTCTTGATGTAGTCTAGATTCTATTCTTATATTTTAAGTTCTATTATAGCATAATCTCTTCAATTTTCTTTTTTAAATTTTTTTTTACATTTACTCATTTTTAAGAGACTGAGAGAGACAGAATACAAGCAGGGAGCAGGTATCTGAAGCAGGCTCCAGGCTGTGAGCTGTCAGGACAGAGTCCAATGCGAGGCTTGAAATCATGAACAGAGAGATTATGACCTGACCCAAAGTCGGAAGTTTAACTGAGCCACCCAGGCACCTCTCCTCAATTTCCTTCTTAAATTTGATAATTAGGTATGCAATTATGTTTCCATATTGTCCTCTTATTTCTCTAATTTTATTTTTTTAAATTTATTTTTAACTGTGGTGAAAAATATCCAACATAAAATTACCAGCTAACCCATTTCTAAGTTTAATAGTATTAAACACAGTTGACCCTTGAACACTGCAGGTCTTAGGTACCCTAGCCCCTGTGTGGTCAAAAATCCATGTATGACTTTTGAGTCCCCCAAAACTGAACTACTAATAGCCTACATGTTGACTAGAATCTTTACCAGACACAAAACCAGTCAATTAACATATATTTGTATACATACTATGTACTATATTCTTGTAATATAGTAAACTAGGGAAAAGAAAATGTTATTAAGAAAGTCATAAGGAAGACAAAGTACATTTACAGTGCTGTACTGTAAGAAATCCACATATAATTAGAACCACACAGTTCAAATCCATGTCATTCAATGGTCAACTAATCACATTTTTGTTAAACCAATCTCCGGAACTTTTTATCTTATAAAGCTGAAATTTCAAACGAATTAAACAAGAGCTCCCCATTTCCCACTCCCTCCAGTTCATAGCAAATACTACTCTGTGTTCTGTTTCTATACATTTGACTACTTTAGATACCTCGGGCAAATAGAATCATGTAGTATCTGGCTTTTTGTGACTGGCTTATTTCACTTAGCATAATATCCTCAAGATTCTTCCATGGTGTTGCATGTGTCAGACCTTCTTCCCTTTTAAAAGATGAATAAAAGCCCATGGTGTGCATGTACCACATTTGTTTATCCATTTATCCGTGATGGATATTTGGGTTGTTTCCACATCCTGCCTAATGTGAATAGTGCTGTTATGCACATGGGTGCACTATTTTCATTTAATTTTCTTGATAATGAAAATGCTGTTTCAAACATCTCTGTTTGCTCTGAATTCACATGCAACATTTTTTTATTGATTTCTGTTTTCCTCTTCACTTATTTTTGAATAGGATATTATCTAATCTGCTCTCTGACTGGATTTGCAGCAGGTACCTTCCACCTTCCCTGTGACATGAAAAGCATCTGTCACTTTCTTTAACTAAGTAAGCTGATATATAGGTTTTGTCAGCTGATATAGGTTTGTAGTACCAATTCAGTCACTAGATATTTGAGTTGTTGGCAAAGAAGCAGAAAACTTTGTCTCTGTGAACTTTTCCTCTTCACTTAAACAATTAAAAAATTTATATTTTCCCACTTGGCCTCCCTTAAGCATATGATATAGTTATGTCTAGTTTTTTTCCTATAATTTCTTTCCCTACATTTGGGGGGTTGACCTCAACCAATGTATGCAGATATTCTGCAGTTTTAGAAAATGCTACTTGTATTGAGGTTAAACAAAATCACATCTTATTCAGATTGTAATTAATCATGTTCTTCCCCAACTGAACAACACAGTTTAGTTCGGTACAAATTCCATTTTTGAAAAACTATACCTATATATAGAAGCTAGTTTTAACTGCTTAGGATAAAAATGAAATTCTTGGCATAAAATAACTTTATGATAGATAAGCTAGAACCTCCAAGCAATTAAGACCTTCTCTAAATAGTTGGAAATCTTGGAAACTGTTAAGAACTGCTTTACAGCTTTAATGTGAAAATACTCTATAATTCCTTATTTTTCAACAAATTAAATTAAAATGGTCCAAGTACCCAGATGCCAAATTGAAAGAAGGCCCATTACCACATGGTGTCACTATTGAACGCTGGTCCACTACCATCTGGCCTGCTGGTTGATGGGTGTTGCAGCCAAGTCTCCTTGGCCTCGCTCGCAGGAGGTTTCCAGGACATACCGGCACTGCCCTTTATACAAGGCTACTCTATGGATACTGCTCCCTGAATAGCTGCTCACCCACCTGTCCCTTCTGCCTGCCCCAGGAACTAACCTTTAGTGCCTCCCCTTAGTGAAATGCACAGCCATTCTCCTCAGTCACTGGGTCAGATTAGCTTGAGTGTCTGCCCTTGAAGAACCTACATGGTTTTCCATATTTCCAGACTCTGGAAACTCAACCAGGATGTGGTTGACTGCTCTCCTTTATAGGCCCAGAAAATTCAAAGAGTTGAAGCCATTTACCAAGTTACAATGTTCCACATTCTCCTCTAAGGGGATCTTAGAGGATTGCTTTCCAAGTTAACCAATCTCTTTCCTATAACCCTTTATCATGAAAGTTTAATGTTGTCTCTCACTGAAGGGGGTTGGATTGCCCCCACCAAGGGTCATTTCCTGGAAAAAAGTAACTCTTTTTTCCCCTTTTCTTTTGTTTTAATGGGCAGGGTTGGTGGTAGAAGAATTGGCAAGGAGAGGGGGGTGGAGAATATTCATGCCTTAACAGTGATTTTAGCCAAAGTGACCTCCTGTCATTGTATAAGCTATCGCAGAGAGAAAAGAAAAAACACTGTGTGGAAAAATAGCACAATGCTTATATACTTAATATGATCATCCTTATATGTAAACAAAGTACCACATATGCTATTTGAGGAACATGGCAAAGTCTCCTAAGTTTGTCACTAGTTGACTTCTTACAGAATGTTTGTGATTCTTTTACGTTATTTAAGGTTGAATATCTGAAAGAGATCTCCTTTATAATGAAGCCACCCCTGTACAAATAGTGTGGTACCAATGCTAGTAAAACAAAAGTTTTATATTTTTCCTTTTGGGACATTATGAATAAATTGTCTCCAGTGAAGCCATGTCCTAGAATCACGGAAGAATTTTTAGTGCACTGGAATCAATAATGGTGCACCTTGCATGCCTCCAAAAAGAGACCAAGGTGTACTACTTTGACCCAGATCATATATATTCCCATAATAGGTGGAATTATATAATATAGCCATATATACTGTTCATAGATAATCTGATTTAAACATCTCAGTGATCTTATGGAACAGATAATAGTATACTGATTCACATGTTAGGAAAAGGATATTAAGTCACAAAGACATTAAGTACTTTACCATGGTTCACACAACTTGTAATTGGTGCAGATGGTGTTCTAATACTGGTCAAACTGATCACCAAGCATATGTCTTTCATCATATGCTATACACTGAACCATGAGAAATATTTCTTTTAATTATAATAACTAAAAACCCTTATTCCTTTATGGTTTATAAATCGCTGTCTTACAAGTCATTATATTTTCACAACAATTGTATGAGTTATCCCATACTGAATTTTATCCCCATTTCACAGATTAAGAAAAATGTTCTGGGGCATCTGGGTGGCTCAGTCCATTAAGCATTCAACTCTTGATTTCCATTCAGGTCATGATCTCACGGCTTTGTGAGTTCAAACCCCACAGTGGGCTCCAAGCTGAGTGTGAAGAGCCCACTTGAGATTATCTGTCTCCATCTCTCTCTGCCCCTTCCCACTTGTGCTATCTCTCTCTCTCAAAATAAATAAATACACCTAAAATATTATAAAATTTAAAATTTGTGCTTTTTCTGTCTCCCAAAGTAAATAAATAAACTAAAAAGTATAAAAACAAATAAAAGAAGAAATTTGTTGAGAAATTAATGAATTTGACTTAACTAGCAGACCAGAAGACCAAAGTCTACCTGCTTCCATAGCCTTTATATCAGCATGTGGACAGACCAAGACTCACATGGGATTTCCTGAAAGAGAGGTAGCCATGCTAAAGAATTAGGTACCTTAGGCACAGGAATTCAGAAGAGGTCAAAGGGTAATTATATGAAATGAAATAGGTGAGAAATAATTTTGCTCAAAATTTATCTAGTCAATTGTCTAGTTCAACTTACCTTTAAAACCTAGACACATTAAAAAATAAAACAAAATACAATAAAAAGACACATGACATGACTAGATTACAAAAGCAACTAAAAGAAATGTTTGGAGAAATGAAACAACCATAGTAATTCTGCCAAAGAAGAAAAGATAAGACAAAACATGAAACTGTCTCTTTAAACTTGTAAAAACATAAAAGAATTATAACTATAAAATATATCCTAAATTTTTCACAACTTTAATCACAACTGTGGGCCAGCATTTTCATTCATCACAATATTTTAGGGCAGAGACATTGGGACAACGATATTATTTCTGACTCAGTTTTGCACATTAACTAAATGATTCTACAGAATTATTTTGATTCTTTTCTGTTGTTGTTATTTTGTGTAGTTAATTTTGTTTTTGTGACCCTGCCATGCCTTCCAAGCAATGACAAGCCATTCAATGACAAGTGCTCAGGATTTCCTTCATAGTTTAGAGGGCAAGAGAGTGGATTGTTTTTCTTGTAGTCATATAATGGGTTCAATTAATTTGGAGAATGGTAGCCACTGTAATCCTCCCACTCATCTTTCTGGGCAAATAGAGACACTGAGGCATACGTTTTTATTTATGGTTAAGAGGTGGTTCGACAAATGGACCATAATAGATATTAGACCTACAAAAATCCATTTTACCTTTTATTGACATTTAGTAGACAATTAACAAGCTGTTCTCTTTTCCAGCCCACCACTAACCTCCTACACACAAAGAGAAACAAAAATCAGCATGTGTGTTTTGACAAATACACATGCATTTAAAGGGTAATCAAAAGAGAAAATGTAAAATAGAGATGGTTGATCTTTCAGGATCTATCATCTCAACCAGTGAATACATTCTGTAACATTTATGAAGAATCTAAGTTTCCTTTCTGATTTATACTCTTCCTCATTTTAGAGTCAGAAAGAAATTGCCATGGTGTTAAGACTATTGGCTTCCTCCCCACAATCCATCCAGTCAGCTCTCCATAATCCATTCTTGATTTCCAGATAGCCAAGTCCAATTCACAGCATCCTGTTTTTCTCTTGCCCTCTTAGCTCCATGCCATTATCCTGGTTTTCCCTCATTCCATATAATGGTTAATTATCTACTGACTTTGCCAGCTCTTCCATCCCCAAATTATAAATACTAGAATTATTCAGGATATATTCATGGCCTTAAATTCTCATTTTCAATCTTAACTCTTTTCTCTAGATTTAGAAATCCATCATTTCCATGATTTATAGCCCTCTCCAACCAAATTCTCCCATGACCCTCCCTGTACTGTTGTCTTCCTATTTTGGTCTTCTCAGTAAATGGCAACTGCATCTATCCACTGCTGAATTCCAAAAGTTGGGTGCTTTTCCTAACATATATTCCTCTTTATATCCCACATCCATTCCACTGTATGTTTCTTCTTTTAAAATAAAATGTATTTATCTATGTATGTATGTATGTATGTATGTATGTATTTATTTATTTATTTATTTATTTATTTTGAGAGAGAGCACGTGTGCATATGCACAAGCAGGGGTGGAACAGAAAGAAAGGGAGAGAAAATCACAAGCAGGCTCTACACTGTCAGCACAGAGCCCATTTCAGGACTCTGTCCAACTAATCATGAAATCATGACCTGAGCTGAAATCAAGAGTCAGATGCTCAACTGACTGAGCCACCTAGGCACTCTGTGTCTCTTCAATTCTACCTGAAAGATATTCCTTGAATCCACCCAGTTGTTTTGACTTCCAATGTACCAATACTCTTATAACGCTAGTCTGGACAATTGAAAAGGCCTCCCATTGGTACATACCGCTTAAATTTCTTCTCCATTGAACTACCTGAGTTGTCTTTATAAAATATAACTCATATCATCTTCTCTCACATTACAATGGCTCTGTGCAGTTATGTCCTTTTGCCATTCTTCCACGGATAACTCCAGATCACCTTTCCCTTCTCAGATCAAATCATACCAATTCCCAGAAAGAACTTGGCTGGCATCACAATATAAGTTAAATCTTTCTCATTCTAATATTTCACAGAACCTCTGTGAGACATAAATATAAGATAAAATTATGTTGAATGATACTCTTACCTTGAAATTTTACTGAAGTCAAAGCTGAAAATAGTGGAACAATACCCCCACATCCTCAAGAGAGTTGCAGGACTTACTGAAAGATGTTCCTATTAATTCTTCAACCATCACCTTCATCACCAAACTCTAGGGGTAAGAAAGATAAGGAATAAAATAAATTAAAAAGGGGAAAAAAGACTTTAAGTCTCACTGAGAAGAGATTCCCTTCTTTCTTTATAAAGAAGTAGAATTTTTTCCACAACTCCAAGTCAAATAAGGAATGAAAAGACCATTTGATAATTTCCAAGACTAATGAGAATTAGCATTCCAAAGACATTAAGTACTGAAGTACAATTGGATATGAATAAAATATATTTAAAGATACTGCTTTTCTCTTAGATATAAGACATATTTCTATTGGTAAGCAAATGATACAAACACAAAGAATGTGAACTGAAATCAGAGTTACAGGGTGGTGATTTAAAAACCAAAGTACAATTCTGTATTTTCATATGAATGCTGCGTTCTGGACAATAAGACTTTAGGTCTCTGAAAGCCAAGGGAGCTAACCCTGACACTTTTGACAGGAGGGGGAAGCAGAATGCTTAAGAGGTCCATGTTGGTTTCTGGGAGAGGGAAACAATATTTTCTTTGGAGAAAAGCATCTTTATAACAGAAGACCCCAAAGGATCAGTTATAGCAGTCCTAGTCATTGAAGACATTAACACTCCTCTTCAAATTTTCTCTTCCATAACCCAGACCTGAAAAGACCCAGACTAGCAGAGTAAGTAGAAAAAGAAAAAGGAATGAGTAAAGAAGGAGAAATACTATATTGTATATGAGATTTTATGTGAAGTTTTTAATCAGATTTGAGATTTCAACTTTCTATTGTCCAAAATAAAACTATCCTAGCTCCTAAGAGATGTAAAACTTATGGATCTGCCTGAGATGCTATCAATGACCATGGAAGAGTGATTTAGCTGAATGTACTTAATGTCAGCAGTGGGAGAAGTATGAAACTTTATCCTAATTATGTCCAGCCAAAGTCTGTATATTCCATAAGCTTTTATATCTATTTCTAAGTATTTTCCTTTCATATCCAACTTTATTGTTAGATTACAAATTCCAAAAAGGGGAAATTCCATGTTGATACCTTCATCAACAAATATTGTGCTGTTGACCATTTTTTGAATAATGCTTCCAACTCAGGTAAATTCGTCTCAGGAGAACCACCAGAAAAAAAGTGCACTTAAGTCAAGTTCATATGAAAGTGACCTTTCAAATTTCTACTTCTCTAATCATTTAACAGGAACAGATATAACAAGATAAAGACAAAGTAAATGAGGCCCAGGTTGGTTTCTCTCTTCATCTATTAAATGTAAAACTGTAATCTCTGTTTACTTATAGAAGTTGAGTCATTTGACCAGGTTGTAGTTTTAGAATCAAACTAGCTTCAAGATACTGTGACTTAAAGCAACAATTATTTATTAATGTTCATGCTTCTGTGGATTGAAATAAGCTCAGCTGGTAGTTCTGCTCTTCTGTTTGGGCTCTCAAATGGTTGCGATCAATGGCAGTGAGGGCTGAACATCTGCATGGTTCCTTTATATAACTATATTTGGGCTTCTTTGTGTTTGTGTGGGAGTGGCTATTAGAGGGAACAAGCACCAGTGTTCAAGTGCATACGAAGACTCTGTTTCTGTCCCATTGGCCAAGGAAAATCACATAAAAAAGCCAGAGGTAGTGTAATTAGAAACTACACTAGGAAATGAGTATCAGAATGCATGTTCATTGGGGATCTCCAATGAAACATTATACCACATTACACAGTATAGGACACAAAAGTCATAGACAGAGCTCAAATTGAACTCAGGTTTGTCTGGCTCCAAAGTCACATCACCACAGTACAATGGCATCTCAGTCATTATGTGGTACTTATTCCTTGTAACTTGAAAATCTTGTAATAATAAGAGATAAGAGAAGGATAGGGAGGGGGATCCTTACCTTCTAATCTTTCTTAGATTCCTATAATTCTGCTTTCTTGATTAATGGCTTGAACACATTTATTCATACCAAATCTAGCCAAACCAGACTCCAGGGGCATCTTTCCCTAAAATAGTAGTGATTATGTTCTCTTTCCCTGTGTGTCTTTTTTTTTTTTTTGCTTGTTTCTATTACCCTAAATTCTGATGATAGAACAGATGAGAAGCAATATTTCCCTTGATGTAGACCCTTCTCATCCACATCCTCTATATCACAGAAAGAGTAAAAGAATCTCTCACCCTCTCTCCAGTGTTTGGTATTCAAAGAACCATTTTATTAGATAATTAGACATTTTCTGACTACATGGTTATAATATTTCTGTGCTATAGAGGCCTTGGAAATGTTAAATTTAATGCCTATAATACTACTGAATAAGGTTATTTCTAAGATTAGACTTAATTAAAGTAGCCTTACTGAAATGACTTGAATGCACTATGTTAACATTTTTGTAAGGGATAGCAAATGTTCCCAAAATGGAGCAAAGGAATTTAACGCCACTCATAAAGTTACCATCTACATATGAAGTAATTAATAAAGGAAATGGTATGGGGTGAATTTTAGCAAAAGTCAGCCAATGACATGATATATTCTGCAAACTCAAAGCTTATAAAATGAGGAAATGAGGCTAAATTCTGGCAAGATCAAGGTAGCCTTTGACTTTTTTCAAGTGCCAAAGACTTTAAGGGAAGCAAAGTATGGACCAATTTCTAAACTTAGAACTTTGAATATGAATATGTCACATTAGAAATGGTATCAACTTTGCTCTTATTTCTATGGACACAGCCTTAGCATCCCTTGAAGTTATAGGAATATAAAGAGTTTTCGCTATTAATTTTCCTTTCTCTAGCATTGATATCCCCTCTGTGTTGCTGATTATAATAATTACATAGATTCATAGTTGAATCTGACCTTTGAATACCAAAGATCATGCAATAAACTTCTTGAAATAATAATTACATAACATTTCTAATACAACAGTTAGACTGTATGATAGGTTGTTGCTTCTAATAAAGTAAATAACATTATACCTTCCCCCTCACTACATAACACTGAGTTAACAAAACAATTTACATAGTCTATTGGCTTTATGCAAACATATCTACTGTTTCCTTTAAAACTGGTTATTTAAAACAGTATTTCCTGGAACACTTCCAGGGAAGGCTGTGGAGCAGGACAATCCTAAGCTCACCTCCTCCAATGGATACAACTAGGTAACACTCACATCAATATAAATAACTAAAGAAAAAACCCAAACACTGGCAGAACAATTTCCATAACTAAATGTAGAGAAGAATCCTCATCAAAGATGGTATGAAGGGCAGGGACACCATCTGGAGATAAGTGAACCTTGAGATTGTCTCAGAGAGGGAAGGATGCTGAGAGCATGGAGAGATAGGAGAAAAAGACTATCACACCAGGGAGCCTATGTTGGGAAGATAAATTCCCATAACATTTAGCTTTGAAAACCAGAGAGGCTGAAGTTTGTAAGCTCTTACACCCAGCAAGGCTTAAAAGCTAGAAATTGCATAGAAGAAGCAGTGTGAAAAACACCTAGCACATATGAGAGGAAGTTATTTACTAATTGCAGAGCATATCTGGAGGGGCAAGTTTCACTGAGGGACTTCTGAACAAGGGAGCTGGCAGGCACTATTATCCTCCCCTACCTCCCAGCATAAATACACTGCCACCTGTGGGAACCGGAGCAAAGCTAGCATTCACTACCTAAGCAGTGTGCCCCTCTGAGCATGTTGGGAGCAGTCCCAGCCAGCCACGTCTCAGTGGTAACTGCCCATCCCCTGCTGAAGAGGACCTTGCACAAAACTTGTGGGCACTGCACTCCTCATCCAGGTATGCTTCGTGGATCACCTTGGCCAGCCCTGGTCTGAGAAGCAAAGGTGCATCTCCCCGGCAGAGAACCAGCACCACCTTGTTAAAAGTATGTGCCCCACACAATACTTTAGATAGGAGACATAGCTGACTTTCCCAACACAAACCCAGAGTTAGACCAAATGAGGAGACAGAGGGATATGTCCTAAATGAAACAAGACGAAGTTATACCAAGAGACCAAAGCAAAATAGAGATAATAATATGCCTGATACAGAATTTACAGTAATGCTCATAAAGATACTCACTGGACTTCAGAAAAGAGTGAGGTGCTTGCCAAAGAGATAAAAAAGAACCAGTCAGAGATGAAGAACACAATAATTGAAATTAAAAATACAGTAGATGGGGGTGGGCACCTGGGTGGCTTAGTCGGTTTAAGCATCTGACTGGATTTGGCTCAGGTCATGATCTCGCAGTTTCATGAGTTTGAGCCCCACTATCAGTGCAGAGCCTGCTTAGGATTTTCCCTCTCTCTCTGCCCCTCCCCCACTCATGTTGTCTCTGTCTCCCCCAAACTAAATAAACTTTAAAAATTAAAAAAATATAAACAGTAAATGGAATAATAGCAGACTAGAAGGAATAAAAGAATGAATAACAACTTGGAGGACAGAGTAATAGAAAGTTATCAAGCCTGAGCAGGTGAGAGGAAAAAATATGCAAAATGAGAATAGATGTAGAAAACTGAGTGACTATAAGTGTAATAACATTCACCTCCTAGGGTTCCCAAAGAAGAGAAGGAAAAGAGGGCAGGAAATTTATTTGAAGATAATAATGACTGAAAACTTCCTGAATCTGGTGAAGGAAAGAGAAATTTATATCTAGGAGGCACAGAGACCTCCCAACAAAATAAACCCAATGAGGTTTATACTAGGACAATTAGTAATTAAAATGGGAAAAAAGCACTGATATAGAAAAAATTTTAAGAGTAGCAAGAGAAAAGAAGATAATTCCATTTAAGAGAAACCCCATAAGATTGTCCATGAATTTCTCAGCTGAAACTTTGGAAGCCACAAAGAAGTGGCATGATGTATACAAAA
Source organism: Suricata suricatta (assembly GCF_006229205.1). Taxonomy (NCBI): domain Eukaryota; kingdom Metazoa; phylum Chordata; class Mammalia; order Carnivora; family Herpestidae; genus Suricata; species Suricata suricatta. The sequence continues at coordinate 70,750,525 of NC_043710.1, forward strand.
TGCTGAGAAAAAAAAATCTGCAGCCAAGAATACTCTATGCAGCAAAGCTATCATTTAGAACAGAGTTTCCGAGATTAAAAGCCCAGCCCTATGAGAAATGTTAAAGAGGATTCTGTCTGGACAGGCAAAGTAGGAAGCACAAAGGCAGTAAAAATAAATATATCTGTAAAAAATCAGTCAAAGACTCACAAATTAGAAGGATGTAAAGTATGACAAGGTATAAAATGTGGGAAGGAGGGGTAAAGAATGGGTTCAAACTTAAGGGACCATTAACCTAATAGAGACAGTCATATGCAAAAATGTTGTTATCTACAAATGCAATGGTAACCACAAATAAAAGCAGTAATCGATATGCAACAAATAAAGAGAATGGGACCCAAGTATGTCACTAAAGAAAGCCAATTTATGATGAGAGAAAAGAGCAAGGGAAGAAAGGAAAAGAGAATATCTACAAAAACAACCACTAAACAAACAACAAAATGGCAATAAATACATACCTATCAATAATTACTTTGATTGTAAATGGACTAAAAGCTCCATTCAAAAGGCAGAGGGTGATATAGGGAAGAAGCAAATAAGCCCCATCTATATGCTGCTTACAAGAGACTGACTTCAGACATAAATCCACGTGCAGATTTAAAGTGAGGGATGAAAAATATTCATCATGCAACTGGAGGTGAAAAGAAAGTAAGGGTAGCAATACTAAGAGAAAATAGACTTTAAAACAAAGACTAACAAGAGACAAAGAAGGTCACTATATAATACTAAAGGCGACAATCCAAAGAGAAGACCAAACAATTGTAAATACGTATGCAGTCAACATGGGAGCACCTAAATACACTAACAGTTAATAATGAATGTAAAGGAACCAATAAGTAGTAATACAATAATAGGCGGAGTCTTTAACACTCTTCTTATATCGATGGATAGATTTCCTAAACAGAAAATCAACAAGGAAACAGTGGCTTTAAATGACACACTGGAACACATGGACTTAATAAGTTCAGAATATTCCATTCTAAAACTGCAGAATACACATTTTTTTCAAGTGCACATGGAACTTTCTCCAGAAAGGATCACATATTAGGCCACAAAACAAGTCTCAAGAATTTAATAAAGATCAGAGTTATATCATGGATCTTTTCTAACCACAATGCAATTAAATTAGAAATCAACAGCAAGAAAAAAAGTCTGGAAAGAGTACAAATACATAAAGATTAAATAACATGATCCTAAACAATGAATGAATCAACCAAGAAACAAAAGAGGAAATAAAAAATACATGGAGATAAATGAAAACACAATTTTCCAAAATATTTGGGATGTAGCAAAAGGTCAGTTTATAGCAATACTGGACTATCTCAAGAAGCCAGAAAAATTTCATATACACAACATAACCTTACACCCAGTAAAGGAAGAACAAACAAAACGAAAAATCCAGCAGATGGATGGAAACATTAAAGATTAGAGCAGAAATAAATGATACAGAAACTAAGAAGATAATAGAAGAGGTCAATGAAACCAAGAGATGGTTCTCTGAAAAGGTCAACAAAATAGATAAATCTCTAGCCAGACTCACCGAGAGAGACAGAGACAGAGAGGACTCAAGTAAACAAAATCAGAAATGAAAGAAGAGAAATAACTGACACCACAGAAATGCAAAGGATTATTTAAAAAATATTATGAAAACTTCTATGCCAACAAATAGGAAAACCTAGAAGAAATTGATAAATTACTAGAAACATGAAGATGACACAAAGAAATGGAAAGACATTCCATGCTCAAAGAGTGGAAGAACAAATACTGTTAAAATGTTTATACCACCTAAAGCAATCTACACATTTAATGCAATCCCCACCAAAATACCACTGGCATTTTTCAGAGCTAAAACAAAAATCGAAATCCAAATCTAAAACTTTGTATGGAACCACAAAAGACCCTGAATAGCCAAAGCAAAACTTTGAAAAAGTAACGTAAAATTAGAGGTATTACAATTCTGGACTTTAAGTTATATTACAAAGCCATTGCAATCAAAACAGTATGGCACTGGCACAAGAATAGACACATAAATCAACAGAGCAGAAAAGAAAACCCAGAAATAAACTCAAGACTAAACAGTTAAGTAATCATTGGCAAAACAGGAAAGAATATCCAATGGAAAAAGAGTCTCTTCAAATGGTGTTGGAAAAACTGGACAGAAACATGCAATAGAAAGAAACTGGACCACTTTCCTACAGCAAACACAAAATAAATTCTAAATGAATTAAAGACCTAAATATGAGACCTAAAACCATAAAAATCCTAGAAGACAATGGAGTTGTAATTATATCTTTCTAGATATATCTTGTGAGGCAAGGGAAACTAAAGCAAACATAAACTATTGGAATTACATCAAAATAAAAATCTTCTGCACAGTGAAGGAAACACCAACAAAACATGAACATACATTTTTCCAAAGAAGAAATACAGATTGCCAACAGACACATGAAATGATGCTCAACATCACTCATAATCAGGAAAATACAAATCTAAACTACAATGAGATATCACCCCACACTTGTCAGAATGGCTTAAAACAAAACAAAACAAAACAAAACAAAAAAACAAACAAACAAAACACAAAAATCTCTGGAAACAAGTGCTGGTGAAGATATGGAGAAAAAGGAACCTCTGTTGGTGGGAATGGAAACTAGTGCAGCCACTGTGGAAAACAATATGGAGGTTCCTCAAATAATTAAAAATAGAACTACTTTATGATCTAATAATTGCACTACTGGGTATTTACCCAAAAAATACAAAGACACTAATTTGAAGGGATATTTTATTTGCTCCCTATATTTATTGCAACATTATCATGACCAAATTAAAGAAGCAGTTTAAGTGTCCATCAATAGGTGAATGTGTAAAGAAGATATATATAGGTATGTAGATATGTTTAATGGAATATTAACATACATATGAACATATGAACTCATATCTATATGAATATATAAAAACATATATATGTTTAACGGAATATTATGCAGTCATAAAGTAGAATGAAATTTTGCCATTTGCAACAACATGGAAATAATGTTAAGCAAAATATATCAGTCATAAAAGAAAAATACCATAGGATTTCACTTATATATGGAACTTAAGAAACAAAGCAAGCAAACAAAGGGATAAATGAGAGAGAAAGAAACAAAAAAAAGACTCTTAACTATAAAAAATAAATTTACCAGAGGGGAGGTAGGTTGAGGGATGGGTGGAATAGGTGATGGGCATTAAGAGTACACTTATCTTGAGCACTGAATAATATATGAAATTGTTGTATTGCAATATTGTACACCTAAAACTAATACAACACTGTATGTTAACTACATTGCAATCAAAATGTAAAAAGAGAGGGTGGAGCTTGCTTGGGATTCTGTCTCCCTCTCTCTCTGCCCCAACCCACTCTCTCTCTCTCAAAATAAACAAACATTTAAAAAATATTTTTAAGAGCCAAGAAATAAAATAAAAAATAAAAAAGTATTTCCTGAATGCTTTACAAAAATTCCGAACACCTTGAATCTCTCACAAAAACTAGATTTTAAATAGTTTTACAAATATATTTCATTAATTGCCTGAGTGGTTTACGTTGTTTAAGCAACCAACTCTTGATTTCAGCTTAGGTCATGATCTCACGGTTTGCACGGACAGTGCCGAGCCTATTCAGGATTCTCTCCCTCTCTGTCTGCCCCTCTGCTCTAAATTCATTCATTAATTAATAATACATAAATAAATTTCACTGTTTTACAAACTTCTTACTTTTTTTGACTTCTCACTTAGGTGTAGCTTAAGGAAATTTTTTAATTTTAACTTCTAAATCTATTATTTTGCAATTGTCAGTAAGACATGCTACCATAATATTTTATCATAGTTCATCCAAAGTGTGTTAACATGGCATTGGGACATTTTGACTTTTAAGCTAAACATTGGTAATAAGATAATTGATGTTCTACACACCCATGCATAAACACAGTGCAGAACTCTCTTCTTTAACTTCATCCTTTGGCCACATTCTAATTTCCTTTTATTTCACCTCTGGAACTGAAATTTCTAGTTTCCACTCTCCAGTGTGTGCTCTTTAGCATACATTGTCTCTCCTCTTTAGATTTCATCATACCCATTTAAAGTCTACCTTTGCTGGTTCACTACAGCCTCCACACAGATTAAGTCCCATATTTGTCAATTGCCTACGGGAACAGATTTTTTTTTATGTGTTTACTGTCTGTGGCCAACACTGAAGAGAATGGGGTAGCATAATAAAAGTTTTCCTTGAGAAACTCTTCTTTTATGCTCTCCTTTCTTTGCATCCCTTTTCAGACAACCAGATATGCAAATTAACAAGGCAGACATGACATCATCTTGTTGGTCTTCTCTTCATCTAAAAGTCCAGTTCTCCTGTAGGAAGGTTGCTGATAAATGAATTTGACCCCCTGAAAGGTTAGGATTAATTACACAAAATGCGAAGTTGTTTGTTACCAGCAAACAGGCTTCCTCAGGCAACAATTTATTTTACATTAAGTTAGAAAAACTTTGTTGTTTAGACTTTTTTAATAACAGATGGTGAACAAAGGGATAATAATTTACTATACTAAATGAATTGGGAAAGTTCCCTGAAAACATTTTCCTAATAGTCTGTTTTCTAAGAAATAGTCTTTCTCTAATTGATAACCTGTTGGTTTTATGGCTATTAATTATTTTTTAATAATAAATAATCATTTCCCATCTCAATAGTAATACGACTTCAATGCTTTGAGGAAACCTGTCCATACTTCATCATCATTGCTATTTTGTAAATCTCAGGCTTTTGTTTGTTTGTTTGTTTGTTTGTTTGTTTGTTTGCTTGTTTTGAGAGAGAGGGAGAAAAAGAGAGAGGGTGAAGGAGAGTGGGAGAGGGGCAGAGAGAGAGGGAGACAGAATCCCAAGCAGGCTCCTCACTGTCAGCACAGAGCACCAATGTGGGGCAAACACACATAGACTGTGAGATACTGACCTGAGCAGAAATCAAGCGTTGGACACTTAACTGACTGAGCCACCCAGGTGTCCATAAAACTCAGACTTCTTAAAAGAATAGTGGTTTAAGTAACTTTACCATTTATTTGGGTCAGTTTCTGAACATGCAAATATGATTATCTTTATACACATTTTCAAAGTTCTTTTCAAATGACAGAAATGTTCTCTGATCAGATTATTGTATTTCAATTTTAAAAGAATATCATCCATTTTTAATCCAGATCAGTACTGAGACTTTGAATTCAAATGCAGAAAATAACGAGGTTTCTGATTTGCCTTCTAAATATACTGGAGAATGCACCAGAGTAGATATTAGAGGAATGCCAGCTTTCCATTCTCTTCCCTTTTTGTTCTACTCTGGGATAAAAGCCTCCAGACGTAAGTAACTAGGAGATTTATAATCTTAGTCATTTGTTTTTGGAGCTCCCCAAAGACCTGCAAGTTATTTCTTTTCTGAGTAGGAGTACCATCAGATTTCCATCATTTCATTTTGCCACGTACAAAAGAAAACAAATACAACTATGTCAAAATAACTGACCAGTGTTCTTCAAAAGTGTCAAAGTCATGAAAGACATGGAAAGCCCGAGGAATTCCACAGATTAGAAGAGATTGAATGCAAGAGGGGATCCATAACAGAAAAAAGATTCTCAGTAGAGATTTTCACTAGGACAAATTAGTGATATTAGTGTAAGTTCTGTAGATAATAGCATTATACAGGTGATTGTTCTTGGTTTTAATCATTGTACAATGGCTGTGTAAGTTCTTCACATTAGGAAAAGCTGGGTGAGGGAATACAAGAACTCTGTATGAGACTACAAAATCTCTGTCACTTTTGTAAAAGGTAAAATTTATTCAAATGAAAGGTCAAAGTTTTTAAAATAAAGGGCCGATTCTCCTTTGCCAAAATAGATTATTTCTCAATCTTATAATAAGATACTGATATTATTAAAAAGCCAACCTATATTTTTCCAAAATACTAAAAATTGCTATATAAAAATTATTTTACATAAAATGCTTTATTTACAAGAATGAGTTGGGGAGCCTGGGTGGCTTAGTCGGGTAAGCATCCAATTCTTGATTTCAGCTCAGCTCATGATCACCGTGTCTTGAGATGGAGCACCAAGTTGGGCTTCATGATCAGCATGAAGATTAAGATTCTCTCTCTCTCTCTCTCTCTCTCTCTCTCTCTCTCTCTCTCTCTCTCTCTCTCTGTCCCTCTGCCCCTCCCTCACTCATATGCATGCTCTCTCCCTCTCTCTCAAAATATTAAATAAAAATTTTTTTAAAAATTGTGTTATTCAGATGAGGTCTACATTTAACAAGGTAACATAGTGTGATCAGTGATTTCACTAAGTTTTTTTGATTTTAGACATTTTGAAAATCTAATTCTGAACATTCTTATTGAAAACATGTATAGCAGGATTCTCACAAAACCCGTCATGACACTGAGGCTTTTCTTCCTAGGAAGAACTTTATTTGTGCCACATAGGCTCAGAGGGTTTGTATCCAAAAAACTGAGCTCTGAGAGCAGTGACCTTTTATGCACTTTCTACTGCGTTGTCTCCCATGTATGGGTGATGTGTAGACACAATCTGATTAGGTGTTCTCATGTTACAGGGTAGCGAGGGCTGTCAGGTGCGCACATAGTCTGGTTGCCTTCCCTCATCTTAAGGTCTTTTCTCACCACATTCCTTAGGGAGGGGACTCTACCATACATGGAATAGTCATTCTTTTTTTGTTGTGGTGGTTTATTTGTTTATTTTGAGAGAGAGAGAGCAGGAAGAGAGTGAGCTGGGGAGGGGCAGAGAGAGAAATAGAGGGAAAGAGAGACTCCTAAACAGGCTCCTGCTGTTACCACAGAGCCTGATATGGGGCTCAGTCTCACAAATCATGAGATCATGACCTGGGCTGAGATCAAGAGTCAGAGGCTTAACAAACTGAGCCACCCAGGTGCCCCTGGAATTGTCATTCTTAAAATTAGTTCATTCATTATAGAACATACTAGAAACTCAGAGAACAGTAAAAATGACTCTCTGACTGCCTCCTCAAATGTCTCTCATTAAGACAGAAGACAGTGGGTGGTAATGACCAGTTGACCTACCAGCACTTCTCAAGGAAGAAAGTTGGAAGGAAGTCATTTCCTACTGATAGACTATCACTGGGGTTGGGTTGCAAAGAATTCTTATTCTTCAACATATAGCACTAAGGAAATTACCTAATTAATCTGCCAGAAGGAGAATCAGCACAGACCTGAAGTCCCGAATTTGAGAACTGCTAAGATTTCACAGAAGTAAGATCCTCTATTCAGGAGTTAGCAACCTTTTCGGTAAAGAGACAGACAGTATATATTTTAGGTTTACAGGCTGCAGAAACTCTGTCACAACTACTCATCTACTAAAAATAGCCATGGGGGGAAAAGCCAAATAGACACAGTTATATTCCAAAATAACTTTATTTATAAAAGCATGTGGCAGACTAGATTTGGCCCTTTAGCTATAGTTAGCTGACCCTTGCTTCGTTTCAGATTATTATTGTAAAAAGATTTTCTCTACCTAAAACTTGTAAGCTACAAGCCAACAAACATTTTGGAGATGCTTCAGGGTCACTATAGCACCTAGAAGTGGTTTAGAGAATACTCTAGACATATTTAGACCAAAGATCTTGTAAATATTATTTGAGCACTTGTTTGCATATCCTCCATTAACATGTATCTATGTTACATCATAAATAAGGATAAAGAATAGTTTTGTATAAAAGCAAAAGCACTGAAATTTGAAACAGGCCAAATCTGACTCCAGTTCTAAGTATCACTTACTAGTTGGAAAAGATCTTAAAATGCTTGAGCCTTATTTCATCTATAAAACAAAATATATTCCTCAAAGAGTAAAAAATATGGCAATCTATAAGTAGCTTGCATATAAACTAAAGCCCTTCACTTTTTTGGGAATCAACATGAGGAAACTAAGGAAGAATATTCTAGCATTTAAAAAGTCATAAAGTAACTTCAATTTTCTATTTGAATCTTTCAGAGAAATTTAAGGAATCCAATTCAATATATTCAGCAAGGTTTTTTAACTGAAATATAATTGACATACATTATATTAGTTTCATGTGTACAACATAATGACTTAATACATGTATATATTGCAAAACAGTCACCATAATTCTAGCTAATATCCATAACTATACATAGTCACATAATATTTTTCTTGTCATAAAAATTTTAAAGAATTACTATCTTAGCAACTTTCAGTTACATTACACATTACTAAGTATAGTGACCATGATATACATTACATTTCCATGACATATTTATTTTATAACTAGAAGTTTGTATCTTTGGATTCCCTTAACCTATTTTGCCTTTACCTTTACCATCTACCTTTAGCAACCACTAATCTGTCCTTTGTATTGATTAGTTTGTTTTGTTCTTTTCTTTTTATTAGATTCCAGATATGTCACATTATACAGCATTTGTCTTTATCTTACTTATTTCACTTAACATAATGCTTTCAAGATCCATCCATGCTGCTGCAAATGGCAATATTTCATTCTTCTTATGGCTTAATATTTCATCATATATATTACATATCACAATTTACATTTTGGTCAATAGACATTTAGACTATCTCTATATCTTAGTATAAATAATGCTGCAAAAAACATATGGGTGAATATCTTTTCAAGTTAGTGGTTTTTGCCTTTTGTTTTTTTAATTAACACCCAGAATTGGATTTATGGCTCATATGATAGTTCTATTAATAATGTTTTCTGTATTTTCCTCAGTGGCTGCACCAAATAACTCTCCCAGCAATAGTGCATGAGGTTCTCTTTTTGCCCCATTCTTATCCATGCATGTGATTTCTTGTCTTTTTGAGAATAGCCATGATAATGGGTCTAAGATGATAATCTCATTGTTTTTGATATGCATATATTTCGTGATTAAAGATGAGCATCTCTACACATACCTGTTGGCTATCCGTATTTTTCCTTGGTAAAAGGACTATTCATATCTTTTGGCCATCTTTTAAATTGGATTGTTTGCTTTTGTGCTATTGAGTTAGATGAGTTCTTTATATATCTTGTATATTAACCCTTTATCAAATATATGATTCAGATGTATTTTCTCCCCATCAGAAGATTGCATTTTCATTTTGTTGATGACTTCCTTTGTTGTGCAGAAGATTTTTTAGTTTGATTTATTCAGTCTTTGTCTCAGTTGTTCATTTTTGCTTTTGTAGTCCTTGCTTTTGGTGTCAAATTCAAAACATCATCACTAAGACTTTTGTCAAGAAGTCTACCACCTTCTTCTACATGTTTTATGATTTCAAGTATTACATTCAAGTCTTTTAATTCATTTTCAGTTATTTATTATGTATGGTGTAAGACAGTGTCCCAATTTCTTTCTTTTGCATGTTGATGTCTAGTTTCCCCAGTACTATTTGTTGAAGAGACTGTCCTTTCTTCATTGTAAATTCTTGGTTTTTTTGTTATGAATTAATTGATGAGATATGCATGGGTTTATTTCTGGGCTCTCTATTCTGTTACACTGATTTATATATCAGTTTTTGTGAGAGTACCATACTGTTTTGATTACTATAACTCTATAATCTGGCTTGAAATTAGGAAGTATGATATCTCCAGTTTTTTACTTTTTTCTCAGTATTGCTTTGGCTGCTCAGGATATTTTGTAGTTCCATTCAGATTTCAGAACTCTTTGTTCTAGTTTTGTAAAAATTCCAATGAATTTTTTATAGGGATTTTATTGAGTCTATAGACTGGGGACCTATGAACATTTAACAATATTAATTCTTCCAGTCTATGAGTATGGAACATCCTTTGATTTATTTGTGTCATCTTTAATTTCTGTCATAAGTGTCTTATAGTTTTTAGTGTACAGTTATTTTACCTCTTTAAATATCCTCCTAGATATTTTATTCTTTTTGATGTAATTATAAATGGGATTATCTTCTATTTGCTTTCTGATAGATCATTTTAGTGTGTAGAAGTTCAAGATATTTCTTTATATTGATTTTGTATCCTGAAACTTTACTGAATTCATTAATTTATACTAAAAGTTATTTTGTGGAGTATTCAAGATTTTCTGTATATAGTATCATGCAATCCAAAAATAGTGACAATTTTACTTCTATTCCAATTCAGATACATTGTATTTCCTTTTTTTTTTTTTTTAAATACTAATTCCTTTGGCTAGGACTTCCAATACTATGTTGAATAAAAGTTGTAAGAGTGGGCATCCTTGTCTGATTCCTGACCAAAGAAAAGCTTTCAACTGAGTATGATGTTGGCTTGGGTTTGTCATATATGGCCTTTATCATACTGAGATGTATTCCACTGTGCCCACTTTTTTGAAGAATTTTTAATAACAAATAGGTGTGAATTTTGTCAAATGTTTTGTCTGCATCTATTGAGATGATCATATAATTTTTATTCTTCATTTTGTTACTATGGAATACCATATTGATTGATTTGCAGATGTTGAATTATCCTTGCATCTTTGTAATAAATCCCACTTGATTATGTTGTATGATCCCTTTAATGAACTGTTGAATTCAGTTGGCTAATTTTGGGGGGCTATTTGTATCTATATTCATCAAGGATACTGACCCATACTTTTCCTTTCTTGAGGTATCCTTGCCTGGTTTTTGTATCAGGGTAATTCTGGCCTCATAAAATAAGTTTGGAAGTATTCTCTCCTCTTATTTTTTTTTTTGGAAGATTTTTGGAAGGATTGATATTAAGATAAATATTAATTATTTGAATGTTTGGTAGAAATCACAGTGAAGTTGTCTGGTCCTGGATGTTAGCTTGTAGATAGTTTTCTTAACTGATGATTTAATCTTTTACCAGTAATTCATCTATTCAGATTTTCCATTGCTACATGATTCATTCTTGGAAAATTGCATGTTTCTAGGAATTTATCCATTTCTTCTATGTTGTCCAATTTGTTGGAATATACATTTTTTATAGCAGTCACTTAGGATTTTTTAAATTTCTGTAATATCACTTGTAACATCTCTTTTTTTTTCTAATTTTTTTTTCATTTTTTTTCCTTGGTAGTCTAGCTAGAGGTTTATCAATTTTGTTTATCTTTTCAAAGGCCCAGCTCTTTTTTTCCATTGATCTTTTCTATTATTTTTTCAGTCTCTATTACATTTATTTCTGCTCTGATCTTTGTTATTTCATTCATTTTACTAACTTTGACTTCATATTTATATTTTGCTTCCTTGTGGTATAAAGTTAAGTTTGTTTATTTGAGATTTTTCTTATTTCTTGAGGTAGGCATTTATCTCTATAAACTCTTCTCTTAGAACTACATTTGCTACATCCAATAAGTTTTGGTATGTTATATTTACATTTTCATTTGTCTCAAGGTATTTTTTTCTTTCACTTTTGATTTATTGTTAATCTATTGGTTGTTCAGTAATATGTTGTTTAGTCTCCACATATCTGTGAGTTTTCCAGTTTTCTTCTTACAGTTAATTTCTAGTATCATATCACTGTGGTTAAAAAAGGAGCTTGATATGATTTTAATCTTCTTAAATTTGTTCAGATTTATTGTGTGGCCCAACAAATTATCTCTCCTGGAAAATGTGCCATGTGCAGTTGAGAAGAATGTGCATGCTATTGTTTTTGGAAGGCAGCTATGCTCACTAGGCACTGCATTCATTCTATTGCTTTTGGATGGAATGTTCAGCAAGTCTTCTTCAGCCTCTTTTCTCTTTTCCACAAACTGCTACATCTCTCAATAGCTGAAGAGCTTCCCTCATAATAAACTTCCAATTTCTGCCAGACTATTCTTCTCTTCCCTCCCTTCTTATCCAAGTCTTTATTAAAGATGTTGATGTAACTTTTCTGCCTTTTGTTTATTATGTCTCTGATATGCATATTATGCATATTATGCATCAGAATATACAATTTACTTATTTTTTAAGATTTTATTTTTTATTATTTTAAATTTAATTTTGTTTAATCTTAGAGAGAGAGAATGGGGGGGGGGTCAGAGGGAGAAAGAGAATCTTAAGCTGGCTCCATGCTTAGTGTGGAGACCAGAGTGGGGCTCGATCCCAACACCCTGCAATCATGACCTGAGCCAAAATCAAGAGTTGGACATTAAGCAAACTCACCTTCCAGAAACCCCTAAAGATTTTATTTTAAGTAATCACACCTAATGCTGGACTTGAACTCACAATCCCAAGATCAAGAGCTGCATGTTCTACCAACTGAACCAGCCAGGTACCCCTACAATTTCCTTATTTTCTATGTTAATTGATTAATGTTGGTTTCTCTTTATTGAATAAAAACTCCATGATGGCAGGAATGTTTTCTCATTTGCTCACTTGGTATGTCTCACATGCCCCGAAGAGTGCCTAGCACAGAACATACATTCAATAAATACTTGTTGAATAAACGTTCCATGTGCAGTTGAGAAGAATGTGTTTATTCTAATTTTATATTACAGAAGTCCTAGGAATAAGTCTGGCAGAGATCAGATACCTACTCTGTTAGAAGGGGAATAGGAAAGAAGAGAAATTGTGATAGAAAATTCAAATTTATTTTGAGGGCAAGGTCACTGAAAAAACTTACATGTTAGAATATGCTGACCTCAGCATTATCATACATTAACCTGAAACATAGAAGCCTCATTAAGAACAAATTCATGTGAGAATCTACCCAAAAAGGATGACCTTGAGGAGATTAAAGAAAACATTTCCAGGGGGTGGGTGAGAGGGGAAAGTGGGTGATGGACATCGAGGAGGGCACTTATTAGGATGAGCACTGGGTTGTATGGAAGGCAATTTGACAATAAATTATATATAAAGTTTTTTAAATTAAAAAAAAAAACATTTTCCAGAGCTCATATATGACTGGTAATAGTGCTTGTTCACATCAGCCATAGTGTAAAATCACATACTTCATGGGGTTTGGGGTATAGCATTCAGAAGGTTTTACCTCAGTAGTGGTACAAAATTAGCTCTAAATAAATGTTCCTCTGGTTCTCCCTAAAACACTTAAAAATCAGGAGCAAAGATGAAACTGTTTCCAAGTAAATGAACTATATCCCAGAAAAAAAATTTCAAGAATATTTATAGCAATACAAAAATACTTAGCATCCTAAAATTTAAAATCTACAATATGTGGCATCAATTAAAAATTACCTGGGATGCAAAGAAGCATAAAATACAACCCATAATTAAGAGAAAAATCAATCAAATTCTACACAAAGTGACATAGGTAATAGGATTAAGAGAAAAGGACATTAAGATCATTATTATGGCTGTATTACAATTGTTCAAGAAGCCAAATGAAAGATTGAGACATGGAAGTAATATATGTATAGTATTTATATATATAAATATAAATACATAAAATAAAAATATAAATCAAACTTCAGGAAATGTAAACTAAAATGTCTGAGATTAAAACTACACGAATTGCAATTAAGATTAGACATTACAAAAGGAGAGATTAGTGAAGAAAAAGATATAGCAATAAAAATTGCCTAAAGGTAAAACAGAAATTTAAATGTTTTAAGTGAAAAGATCATCATTCAACTCTTGGACAACTTCAAGCATCCTATTATAGATATAATTAGAGCTTCTGAATGAGAAAAAAGAAGGGGATGAAAATTATGAAAATAAATAATAGTTGGAAATTTCTGAATTTGATGAAAATTATAAAACCCACACATTCAAGAAGTTCAGCAAACCCCAAGCACAAGAAATTCATCACTGGTAGACTTACACTACAATAGATATTAAAGAAAGTCTTCTGAGCCTAAAAGCCAACCTGAAACCGTTCCCAATGGCCAAAGCTAGAACAACTTGAGCAAACAAATAACAGAACTATTGGATGACAGCCTTCTAATAAAGACCCATGAGTCTACATTAATATAAATAGGTAAATGAAGAAAGAAAAAAGGAAAGAAAGAAAGAGAGAGAGAGAGAAAAAGGAAGGAAAGGAGGGACAGTTCTTTCTTGTAGCAGAATTCCAATCAAAACATTGGAAGAATGAGGAAAACATCACAGCCACTTGGCCAAGTAAGCAGACAAGTAAGCAAAATCATGACATTTGTTGTTTCAAAGTACCTCTCCCCCAGTATTTATTACAAATGGAAAAATAGTAACTATACAATCACAAAAGCCAGCAGATACCACTTTAATCAGTGATCAAGGTCAGCATTACCAGTAATAAATACAGACATCATTTCCCCGTGATACGATGTGCAGAGAAGAACATATCATTTCTGTTTTGTCTTTTCCAATAATGCAAAACTTTAGAAGAAAACATCAGACAAAACCAAACTGAGACTTTCTTCAAAATAATAGATTACTACTATTCAAAATTATCAAGGTCACAAACAAGGAAAGACTGAAAAACTGTCACACATTGAAGGAGATTAAGGAGACATGACAACAAATGGAAGTTGGGATTGTGTATTAAATCCTGAAAAAGAAAAAGGACATTACAGGAAAACCCATAAGATTCAAATAAAATCTGTAGTGTAGTAAATGTAACCAATGTCAGTGTCTTAGTTTGGATAATTGTTTTATTGTTAAATAGGAGGTTAACATAAGAAAAATCTAGGTGAAAGTTATACTAAAACTATATTTGCAATTTTTCTATAAATATAAAATTATCTCAAATTAAAGTGATGAATAAAAAAATACATGAGAATCCTGAGCACCAAAAAAGTGAAAATAAATTAAAATAAAAAATAAAATAAAATCTCCCAAGCAAAGGAAAATTTAAACCAGATCCCAATCTGAATCTACACAGAATCAAGAGTGGCATAAGTGGTTAACTACTGGGTAAATATAAAAGCCTATTTAAATTTAAATCTCTTTGGGGGCCCCTGAGTGGCTCAGTCTGTTAGTCTGACTTCAGCTCAGGTCATGATCTCACAGTCCATGAGTTTCAACACCACATCAGGCTCTGTGCTAACAGCTCACAGCCAGGAGCCTGCTTCAGATTCTGTGTCTCCCTCTCTGCTCCTCTCCAACTCATGCTCTGTCTCTCTCAAAAATAAAATAAAGGGCACCTGGGTTGCTCAGTTGGTTAAGAGTCAGACTTTGGCTCAGGTCATGATTTCAGGGTTTGTGGGTTCAAGCCCCGAGTCGGGCTCTGTGCTGACAGCTAGAGCCCGGAGCCAGTCTTCAGATTCTGTATCTCCCTCTCTCTCTGACCCTCCTCTGGTTGCACTGTCTCTCTCTGTCTCTCAAAAATAAATAAAAAACATTTTAAAAAATAAGATAAAAATATTTAAAAAATAAATTTAAATCTCATCAAACAAACCTTCATGAATGCCTTGTTATTTGGGATTCTGCTTTGTAACATTTCTTTATGTCTTTTTCTACCTATCTTTACTCAGAAAATAACTCAACAGTAAAATTGGCTCAACCCATATAACTAAGACAGTGTATAGAAAAATGCTTTGTGGATGCAGCATGAAAGCAATTTGTTAGCTTAAATGCCCTGGTTATTACCCAGCCTGGCTGTTTTCTTTCCAATAAGTACAATTAGCACATGTTTGTCTTATTAGATTACTTTAGGTTCATGAATTTCTTCAGAGAACAGCTTTGTCTCTACTTGTTTTATTATTACTGGTGCTGATTACACATCCTAAATTAGAGAAACTATGAAACTAATTAACATTCCACTCACTTTCCTCATCCCAATGATAATTGAGGTGGTCATACTGAATCAGACAATACCATCAACTGAAGTCCTTTCTCTGGGCCCCATCCCCACACCAAGGCTCTCCATTTTTCATTATCTTCCTATTTACATCCCAAAGACACATTTATATCTCTTTGACAGGTTCCACTGAAAGTCAGTTTACATTTTTAGCATTGTGTTTTGATAAATCAGGAAAAAAACCCCACAGTATGGAAATAAGACACAAAATCATAGATGAGAGCTGATTTCTCATAAGGCAAACAAGATATTAAGGTCATAGAAATATTTAGACTTCCAGGCTCTGAATGACATAAAATAACTTTTTCAAATTGCCTCAGGCATTAAAACTCTGGGGACTATACAGTTTGCAATGATCAGCAAAAATAATTGAACAGAGCATTAGCCAAGACCCATATAAAACTCTTCCAGAGGTATTTTTCACAGAAAATATTTTTGCATGATTTTTCTTTATCACTCATTTAACAAAGGATTTTGAACACCAACTGTGTGTTGATGTTGTCGCTAACCACTACAGATTCAAGCATGAATGGGATATGAATATTGCTCTAAAAGAGTGCAGAGTCTTTGGAGGAAAACACACAAGTTGGAGAATTAAAAGAAATTTGGTAAGTTCTATAAGTGCTATACCATGCACTCACTATCTTTCAAATATCTACTGTGGTGATTTTGGTTTGATTGTATCTTGCCAAATTCTTTATGTTGAAATCATAATTCCCAGAAACTCAGAATGTGACCTTATTTGGAGAAAGGGTCTTTCCAGAAAATATTCAAACTAAAATATGGTCATTAGGGTTGACCTTAATCCAATACAACAGGTGTTTTAACAAAGAAGATGTCTGGGCACAGAAATATGTACAGAGAGAAGTTGACATGAACATACAAGAAAAATACCATATGAAAAATGAAGACAGCCATTTACAAGCCATTTTTAGATAGACTTGGAATAGATTCTTCAGAGTCCTTAGAAGGAACAAAATGTGCCAAGTCCTTGACCTCAGTATTCCAGCCTCCAGAACTGTGACACAATCATTTTTGGTTGTTTAAACCACCCAGTTTGTGGCACTCTGTTACTGTAGCCCTAGTAAACTAAAACATGTGGGTTATGTATTTGACTATGTGCTAAAGATACCTAAATTGGGAATGTGAGGAGAAAACAACTTGCCTTTAGGACCTTTAACCAAATGGATGAAACAGTTGAGAAGTAATGATAATACAGAATAATATATGTTATAATAAATCAGCAGAGTGATACTGGACATAGGGTAAACTAAACCATGCTAACACCTAACATGAAATATAAAGAATCAGTTGCAGTCAACTAAAAATGACATACAATAGAAAAGGATGCTGTAGGTTCAAAGGTACAGAGGCCTGAAAGAGCAGAACACATCGTCATATTAATAGAAAAGGCATAGGTGTTCATTTGGTGGTTGGGTCTGTAAACTTTATCTTTCTTGCTACAATATTTTTCTCGAACTTTTTTAAACTTAGAAATGTATTATATATAAGTAAGCCAAGAACTTGTAGCAAATGAGTTATGTGTGCATATTCATGCAATTTCAACCTATCAGATAATATTACTGACATACATTATGGTATATTATTTCTACAAAAACTCATGGTAATTTTCTGTGGTCTAATGGTCAAGAACAGTTGTATCAGATTTATATTTTTAGACTGTTAAATTAAATTAATTTTATTTAAATTAGTAAATGTTTTATATGTCACCCACTCATATTTTTTTACCAGAAGTAACACAAAGCTATTTGCTGATAATATTCATTTTTAATGACTCATGAAAAGTCTGGATCATTTAAATCACAAGTGGTTCTTCATAAGCAAAGGTAATCTACCATTTCAGAAACAAAATGGAAGAAAATAATATATAATATCATTAGCCAAGTTCAATCTGCATGGACTATAGTAACTAGGAAGTATACCCCTTTTCCTTAGAAAATAATTGGGGATTTAGTTTGTGAGAGGTTCCAAGTTTTATAACAGAAGATACTATGCCTAAAGATACATAAAAGAATACTAATATTAGTGTATCAGTCTCCCAAAGAGCTCTTTTCTTTTTTTTTTTTTTAATGTTTTTTATTTATTTTTGATACAGAGAGAGACAGAGCATGAAAGGGGGAGGGTCAGAGAGAGGGAGATACAGAATCGGAAGCAGGCTCCAGGCTCTGAGCTGTCTGTCAGCACAGAGCCCGACGCGGGGCTCGAACCCACGAACGTGAGATCTGACCTGAGCCGAAGCCGGAGGCTTAACCGACTGA
>NC_043710.1:70768665-70824503 GCF_006229205.1 Suricata suricatta
CCAAAGAGCTCTTTTCATATACATGTATCAGGAGATCTCTTCCAGAAATATTATTTTTTATTATTTTTATTGTTTGATGTAAAATACATGTCAAAATCACCTGAAAATAAGATTAATAAATATAATCTTGATAAGGTATATAGTGAGTATTTGTATTATTGTCATAGAGAAAGAAACTAAAATCAGACTCAGTATAATAAAGATATGCAAGTAAATTGTTGGCTTAGCTGTAATTGATCAAGAAAATCACTGGATCAGGTGCCTGAATGGCTCAGTAGATTAAACCTCTGACTTTGGATCAGGTCATGATCTCACAGTTTGTGAGTTCAAGCCCCACATCAGGCTCTGCACTGACAGCTCAGAGCCAGAAGCCCAGCCCACTTTCAATTCTGTCTTCCTCTCTCTCTCTCTCTCTCTCTCTCTCAGCCCACCCCCTTGGGCTCTCTCTCATAAATTAATTAATTTTTTAAAAGAAAATCAAAAACGCCTGGGTGGCTCAGTCGGTTAAGTGTTTGACTTCAGCTCAGGTCATGATCTCAGTGTCCATGAATTCGAGATCTGCATCAGGCTCTGTGCTGACAGCTCAGTGTCTGGAGCCTGCTTCAGATTCTTGGTCTCCCTAACTCTCTGCCCCTGCCCTATTCATGGTCTGTCTCTCTCTGTCTCTCAAAAGTAATAAACATTAATAAAATTTAAAACAAAAAAGAAAATCACTGGAAGTGGTAAAAAGGGAAATTTCAGTTTAGGCTTGTAAATTAGTACAATAATATTCCTATTTTTACTTTATTTTCAATATGATGGATCACATAGATTGTTGTGTATATTCCCCTTGAATTTATTTGAGAACAAACATCATTGTGGAATAAGGAAATGGACAGACCTTTGCAAGTCTAAATGGACAGGACTAGAACTAGGCATTGCTCATAGTATTATTATTATTATTGATTCTTTTATTGAAACATTTCTACCTGCTTTTCTTCAGCAGCCTTTGAGACTACTGCCATGTGAGAGATGCAAACATCTCTAAAAAATGTCGGTAGAGAAGGGTCTGAATAGTGTATGTTCTTGCTGGACAAGCGCAAGTCAAGTTTTGCTTCCCCTGAGGCATAGGAATAAGCATTTATTGGACAATGATAATAAGCATTTCTTTGATAAGTAAATTTCTATATGATTTCCAGAAGTCTCAGATGATTCCATAAACCTTTACTAAGTGCACTCTGTGTAAGCCTCGGAGCCAGGTTCTAGAGATACTAAAGGTAGGAAGCATCCTATTAGACCTATAGAATTAATTATCTTGTAAAGAAACAAACTAACATAAAACCATATTGTGGGTATGGAAATCAATAGTGCTTCACTCCATGTGCTTTCTAGTTCTACTTGTGGGAGTGAGTATGAGAAGGACCAGACAGAGTTGAGCCTGGGAGAAAAAGAAAAAAAAAAAACTTAAGCAAATATTTAAAGAGTTCTTACTATTTGATTATTCAAAATATTCTCAAAGGAACTCTGTTCATTTAGAGGATTAAGAGTGGAAATGACAAAATTCTAAGAAACTGAACTAAGGGAGATATAATTTACTTTTCCCTTTCCCTTTTTTTCTCATTCTTGATGTAATCATTTTCACTCATGATTAATCCCACGACTATAATTTATATTACAGAATTCATTATTCATTATGATCTCTTTGTCATTTTAAAGAATAAAATGGGGCCAGGTGTTTAAACATCATTGCTACATAAGTCATAAAATGGATTCTGGCTTATATTTTATAACAATTGTTCCATTTCCATCCATTGGTGAATCTCCTGTTCCTTGCAATGATGAAAGTGCCCCAAATCTCTTGACATTAATGAAAAAGAGGGGAATGAGTCTTTCTGTAAACATATCTGAAGTTGTATCAGTTTGCATTTGAGTAAGTCTGCTTGATTCCAAGCCTGTATTTGTATTCATTTGTTCTATCAGCTTTTACTGTGTTATACTGTCTCTAGGTCAATCACATCAGGAAAAAAATGAAAGGCCAAGTTTCTGTCCTCATATGCAAACTTTAGAGTATATAATGTGCCTATTATTACTATCTTGTGGCTTAATTTTTACAGAGCCTCAAATGGAGCTTGATCTCATGAACCATGAGATCTGACCTGAGCTGAAACCAAGAGTCAGATGCTTAACAACTGAGGGTAAGCCACTTATATTTGCCATTCTAATGGCAATAGACATTTCTTTAATTTTACATAGCACTATTGTCTGTTTTGAAGTTTTGAACTAGCTTCACTCTTTACTAGGAGTCACTTAATGTCTGCAAGCCTTATGGATAACATGGAGAAAATGATAGTATTTGCAAATAGGACTATGAAAGAATTAGGAGAGATATCCCAGACGATGTGATTAGTGCAGTGAGTGTCTGTAAGAGTTCAGTAATTGCCAGGGGTTAACTTGGTCTCTGTACCATTAGGTAGAACCTCAGCCAAGTTCAAAAAAGCATTACCTTTTCATGTATTTTTTCAATTATATTTCTATCATCTTTTATATGTTTTAACATAATAGTTAAATAAAATTTAACATATAAAGTTTATTTAACATAAATGTTAAAGTTTAACATAATAGTTCTATGTAACTAGGTTTTGAATTAATTTTTCATTTCATTATAATATGAATTTTTATGTCGTTATTTTTAGAAAATCATTTTCATACCTGTGCAATAATTGATCTAGATGTCCAATAAATTGCTGAAGCATTACTCTGCTGGTGAACATTTAAATTGTCCAGTTGTTCACTACTATGGATAAATCTTCAGTGATACTCTGTGCATACAGAGCCTTGTCTCTATCTCATTATTTCCTTTGGATCAATTGCTACAAGGAAAATTACTGAGTTACATCTCCTTACACATGCTGCATTGCTTTCCATAAAAGTTGATCTAATTTATGATAGAAGCAGCAGTTCCTGTCTCACTACAACCTTGCCAACATCAAGCTTATTTTTAAAATCTTTGCTAGCTTGATGATATAAAAATGTATCTCACTGATGTTTTAATTTGAATTTAACTCCTAGTGAGTACTGACATTCCTATATGCTTAGCAGCCTTTTGAGTTTCCTCTTTGGCAAAGAGTTCCTCTAGGAAACTAGGAGCTCTTTTCTTTTTTATTTGCATGGGAATTTGTCTTCATTATTTTTTATAACAGTTCTTTAAATATAAAAAATATTCTGGAATTTACTTTCAGCTGATTTTATGCTGTTTATTAGCATATGAATGTTTTCACTTCTAACATGCCCAATCTGTCAATGTTTTATCAACTGGTTTGTGATTTTAATGTCCTTTTATAGCCAAAAGGCTTTCAGTTGAGACTTTGCCTATTTGCTACATTCAATTTTTGGCGTTTAAAATTATTTTGGGGCACCTGGGTGGCTCAGCTGGTTAAATGTTCGACTTTGATTAGGTCATGATCTCACAGTTCGTGAGTCTGAGCCCCGCACTGGGCTCCTTGCTGACAGCTCAAAGCCTGGAGCCTGTTTCTGATTCTGTGTGTGTGTCTTTCTTTCTCTGCCTCTGTGCTGCTCACACCCTGTCTCTTTCATAAACAAACAATAAAATTTTAAAAAACATACTTTAAGAGGGCAATTTGATTTTGTATATTATTTAATATAGGGATTTAAATTTTCCCTAGAGCCAACAATTTGTTCTATGGATTATTGATTGAATGCTTCTTTTTCTACCTTTATTTAATATATTCTCATAATTTAGAAATTTATTTTTATAACTCTTTCCTGTTAAAAATATGTTAATCACAACATGATAATCATACAATATTGGAAAATACAGTTACGATCAAAGAACAAAATCTAATGATCAGTAACCTTACAAAACACAGACACAGTCTTTCTGACAATGCTGGGACATAATTTTCTGAAGATATACACGTAAGCATAGACATCTTTGATTTAATAATACAATATAATACTGTACATTTTAAAGCTTTTGTTCTTTTTTAAATTTTATTTTATTTTTTAAAGTTTTTTAAGCTTATTTATTTTTGAGAGAGAGAGAGACAGAGAGTCAGCAGGGGAGGGACAGAGAGAGAGGGTGACACAGAATCCGAAGCAGGCTCCAGACTCTGAGCTGTCAGCACAGAGCCGGACATGGGGCTCAAACTCACAAACAGCAGGATCACAACCTGAGCCAAAGTCAGATGCTTAACCTACTGAGTCACCCAGGTGCCCTTTTAAATTTTATTTTAGATAAAGAGAGCATAAGCAGGGAAGAGGGGTCGAGAGAGGAAGAGAGAATATCAACTAAGTTCCATGCTCAGTGGCGAGCCCAATATGGGGCTCCATCCCACAATCCTGGGATCATGATCTGAACAAAATCAAGAGTCAGATGACTGAACCAGTAACCCCTAAGCCTTTATTCTTTATTGGACAAATACTTACTTTTCCCCTAAACTGTTTCAGGTATTGTGCTAAGTGCTAAGACCACAATAGTGATGTCAATAGAAGCCATTCTCATGTAGCTTATTAGTAAAAATTAGTAGTAATAAAAAAATAGAGGTGCCTGGGTGGCTCGGTCAGTTAAGCGTCCAACTTCAGCTCAGGTCATGACCTCACAGTTCATGAGTTCCAGCCGCATGTCTAGCTCTGTGCCGACAGCTCAGAGCCTGGAGCCTGCTTCGCATTCTATAGCTCCCTCTCTCTCTGCCCCTCCCTTGTGCGTGCTTGCTCTTTCTCTCAAAGATAAGTAAATATATATTTTAAAAATAATAAAAATAAAATAAAATAAAATCACATGAGCAGGTCATTATTACATCTAAGATGATGTGTGACCACAGAGGAAAAAGGAATGCTTCAAGAGAATGTAACCGAAGGATGTTAGATTTTCTGGGTATACACAGGAAGGTATCTCCTGTGTTTCCGTCCAAAGGATGGTCAAAGTTAGAGAAGTCCTTCTGTGCTGTGATAGCTTTTCTAAAACTATAAGGAAAAAGCAATCTCAATTCAAACTTTTTCAGACCTCTTGCAGGAAGTATTAATCCATTCATTGGGATTCAAGATGCCAGTGTCATTATTAGATTAGAGATGTAGCCCCAAAATCTGAGTTCAAGGCTAGTACATTTGATCAACTACTTGGAAAGACATATTTTATATTACTTAAATTATGGGAAAGAATTTGCTTTACAAAAAGATTTTGAAAAAAGTATTTCTTTGAGAATAGTTTTATGATCTCTAGAAGCATTTAAAGCAGAATTTGGTATACAAAATACAATTCATTTATAGCTCCCTAAAATCATATTTCTAATGCAAAATAAGCTAAATCTGTGTCAAATAGTTGTAACAACATCCTTTCCATTGGCTTTTATCTCATCCCACTGTGTTTGGCATTCTCAATTGTATCTGTGTTTTAAGGAACACAAACACCAATAAAGTAACCTGCATAGCCAGAACACTGATGTATCAATAAAAATGTCCTCCATCAGTATGCGGCCAGGATTTATGTGGCAGTGGAGACTGTCATGGCCATGAAATGAAATGATCCAGGTTTGAGTCTCTGCCTTGCCATTTAGTAGCTAAGTCATCTTAAGGAAGTCATTTTACTTTACTGAATAGATTTCTTCTTCTGTAAATTAGCATACTGGCCTAATCCAGAGCATTATTGATTTTTACATGAAATTTGTGAAAACAATTTGAAAAGTATTCAAACTTTGGGGGCACCTGGGTGGCTCAGTTGGTTAAGCATCTGACTCTTGATTTGGGCTCAGGTCATGATCCCAGGATCATGGGATCGAGCCCCACGTGGGGCATGGGGGCTCAGTCTGGACTCTGCTTTCGATTCTCCCTTTCCCTCTCTCTCTCTCTCTCTCCTTTTGCTCCTCCACTCATACTCTCTCAAAAAAAAAAAGGAAAACAAAAGAAAAAAAAGCATTCAGCTTTTTGCATTTTTATGCTTTTCATGGTATATGGATAACTATAACAGCCATACATTTTATAGCAAAATTAAATGTTTTGCCAATTACTTGAAAATGCGATTATTCACTTCAGTGAACTAGAGAGCTACAAATTGAAAATTCAAGACCTACCTTTATGTGCTACAAATAGAATTCAAGTCACCCTTTGGTGATTTTTAAATGTTAGTGACAACTATGTATACAATCTGGGCTCTGCTTCACTAGAAAAGACACTCTGAAGGGAATTGAACACAATAGGAATTTCCCCCATGGTCACAATTATAGAAACACCTGGGCCAAAAGAAAAAAAGAAAAAGAAACTTTCTGTTGATTCACTATGATAATTCATGAGACTCAAGGGCCCTCCACATATTTCAACCCTTGCCAGAAAGTAGGGTGAGGGACTTCAAGTGACTGCAGAATGAAGCAAGAATGAACTCACTCAAAAAATACCACTTAAAATGATTGTTTAGAAAGAAATTCTGCTTATAGTGAGCACCTGTGCCACTTGATGTTACAACAATATTGTGTCCCATTAAAACACTTTCTCTAGGAGCTGCAAGGTGGAGCTCTGAGCATGCTAGGAAACTCAGAGCAGTTTCTGCTATATTGCTTTTCTATGATTCTAGGAAATTCTTTTCTTTAAAAGGGGAAATATTGTGATTACCTATCTCTATGAAAGTCCATGCTCAGATCTGCATGTTGTTATTTAACACAACTTGACTACACAAGGATATAGAGTCTCACAGATTTAACAAAATTCGAAATATGTTTAACCTGACAAATAAAATGCCATTTCTTTTTGCTTATATACATTAGGTTTCTGGGTCATAAGAATTATAACCTTCATATAGTACCTTACAGGATTTAAACCTCTCAAGTTTTAGGGAAAAAAACTGACATTATTAGTTACTCCTATTTGTGGCATTCCTTAAACACAAGATAGAGATTCAACCCCTAAAGAATACTCTTGAGTGTTTCCAATTCCAATTTGTTTCTAATTCTGCTTAAAATGTTAATCACAGATGTTAATTTTTTGGAGATATTACTATGTGTTAGACACTGTTCTGAATTTTTTCACTTAGTATCTTTTTAATTATTATCACAACCAGGTACAATTAAGATCTTCATTTCACAGATAAAGCATTAAGGTTTATAAAAGTTAAATAACTTACTAAATTGTGAAAATGGAATTCATATTCAGGTATGACTCAAAATCTAAGCTATACTGTCTAGATTTGAGCCTACAGGAGAGAAATGAGAAGTAGCAATACAATTTACTCAAGATAGAGAAGAGACTCTCTAACAGTTACTGGGAATACTTCTATTTCAGAGCAATCATTTTACTGATAAGTAACTAGAGTTTTTCAAAAGGCAGAAATTATTATTACCAGCTATTATAGAAGATTATGCAGTAGCAATACCTAGAGATAAGAAATTGGATTAATCTGAGATTCTCATTCCCATGATATTATTAGTAGAAAGCTCTTAGTTCTGATTAAAATCTATATGATAGTTTTACCCTGAATTGTATCATGGGGATTTTATTTTAGAAAATGTACATATCACGAAAGCTGGTAGAAGATCCCAAAATTGGGTTGCCATGAAGATTTTCATTGACATGGAAGTCACCTAGTGGAGCTTTAGCTTTGGTCTAGGAAGGGAGTAGAAGACAAAGCCATGGCAAGAGCATGAAGAGTGGGATTCCAGCCCCAGTTCTGTCTATATTACTCATCACAGTAATATAACAATTTTTAAATTTTTAAAATGTTTATTTATTTTGGGGAGAGAGAGAGAGAGAATGAATAAACAGGTGAGGGGCAGAGAGAGGGAGACACAGAATCCGAAGCATGCTCCAGGCTCCAGCTTGTCAGCAAAGAGCCCAATATGGTGCTTGACCTCATGACCTGAGCTGAAGTTGGATGTTTAAGCAACTGAGCCACCCAGGTGCCCATGAGAAATACTCTTAACGTATTTCTAATCAGATCCTGACTGATACATTATTTATTCCATATATTTCTTTAGCCTCTCAAGTCATCTGTCCTAAGATGTGCTACATGACCAAAGAATCATGGATGTGGACATTATAACTGTCCTCCTGAAATTGTCCCCTGAAGTTATATTTAAGCACAATGTCATTTGTCATTTGATAGAGATCATAAGATGTAGTCCTATAGAATTGTCATGTTTACTGTAATATATTAAAATATTACTATTTTATATGTGGACTTTCTAAGCACAAAGGGGAGAGATTTCTCCTTGAGCTTGGTAATAGGAGTAATTGTACATTTTCTAAACAAATACGTTATTTTTGGTGAACACTGGGCTTCTTATACATAAAGCACTTTGCCTATTCCCATTAACCCCTAGCAAGTTCACAGCAACATTTGTTGCCCACCTGGAACAAGGTGATGGCCCCTTAAAGCAACTATTTTCCTTTTCCATTTTTCTTATTCATTTTATTTGAACATTTTTCATTTTTAAGCCATCTGAACCCTTTTTTTTTAACAGAGAAGGATAAAAATTAAAATTGGAACTCCCTGAGTCATTCAGAAGAGAGGCCTTTAATTTCATACGAGATTTTGACAATTTCTAATTTTTTTATTATCCTTACTGAAAGCATATAGAATTAAAGGAAACCCACCAGAAAGTCCTGTTGACTTTTAAGACTGTAAGTTTTTTATTAAATTTGATCTTTCAAAAATAAAAAAATAAAAAAATAAAACAAAATAAAAAAAATTTGATCTTTCAATAGCCATTCAAAATAGATCTGATATTAAGCAGACCCAGAATTTAAGAAATCAAAAGAGGGTGGCTCAGTCAGTGGAGCATCTGACTCTTGATTTTGGTTCAGGTGATGATCACAGGATCATGGGATTAAGCCCAAGTCAGGCTCTGTGCTGAGTGTGAAGAATCCTCAAGATTCATTCTCTCTCCCTCCCCCATCTCCTCAGCTCTGCTCTCTGGAAAGAAGGAAAGGAAGGAAGGGAAGGAAGGGAAGGAAGGGAAGGAAGGAAGGATAAAAAGAAACCAAAAGATATCTAACTTATATTATTGAATACTCACATGTTCCAAGTATTATTCTAAGCATTTATCATGTTTTACATGTGAGAATATTCAAGAATAGAGGGCTTTTATCTTCCTAGCACAGACGAATTTTCTAACTTGCCCAAGGCCAACAGCTAGGAACTGGCACAGCCAAGGACCATGAACCGTGACTATAGTGTCCTCACTGCTGGTGCTGACAAAACGGAACTATATCAACAGGGTCTCACTCATCTTTGCTTCACAGTTTTCACTTATGAGTTTCTAGAATAATACTAGCTTTCTATTTATTATATATGTTTATTTACTCAATCTCTTCTTATACGTTTCTCTATCTTTTTTTTCCCTTTTCTAAGAATACATGCTCAAATTATCTTCTTTTAAAACTTAACCATATGGGGCGCCTCGCCAGCTCAGTTGGTTAAGCGTCTAGCTTTGGCTCAAGTCATGATCTCACAGTTCATGGGTTCAAGCCCAGCGTCGGGCTCTGTGCTGACAGCTAGCCCAGAGCCTGGAACCTGCTTCAGATTCTGTATCTCCCTCTCTCTCTGACCCTCCCCTGCTCGTGCTGTCTCTCTCTGTCTCTCAAAAAATAATTTTAAAAATGCTAAAAGAAATTTCAAAAAAACTTAAACCATATTATTCTTAATTTAAAATCTGTGATTGTTATTATACATTATATTGTTATAGATATGAAATTATATATCACATGTTTTATATGAATACTATTCCTTTAAATAATTTATTAATATTTAATGATAAATAGATTTTGATTTTTAAAGTCTAGATTTACTGAAAGATTTTGAGAAAAATATTTCTAGTATAAAGCAGAGACGATAAACATCTCAGGAGGCTTTTGATTCAAAGACTAGTTAATTTGGTCAGCATATATTATTTTTTCTAATCAATTTTTGAGGTATAATTTATATCTAATAAAGTGTACATATTTATAGTGCAGTGAGTCTTCACATACATTTGCATTCCTGTGTCCAGCAACAGTTAAGACTTAGAATCTTTCCATGACCCCCACAAAGTTCCATTAGTCCTCTTTACAGCCACTGTATCCCCAGCTTTCTGCCCCAGATAATCATTGATAACATTTTTACCACTGTAAACTGGTTTTGCAGGTTCTAGACTTCATGTGAATAGAGTTGCACAAAGTGAATTCTGTTTGGCTTCCTTCACCTATTACCCCATTGTTGCATCTGGCAGCAGTCCGTTCCTTTTCATCTCTGATAATATTCTATTGAATGGCTATAGCAGTTTGCCCATTCACCTGGCGATGGACATTTTAGTGGCTTGCAAGTTTTTGGCTAATATGAATAAAGCTTCTATGAACGTTCATGTTCAGTTCTTTGTGTAGACATATGTGTTCCTCATCTCTTGCATAAATACCTAGGAGTTGAAATCTGAGCCATCTAGTAAATACATTAACTATACAAGCAGCTGCAAAACTGTTTTTCAAGTGATTGTTTTATTTTCATTGTAACCAGAAATATCTAAGCATTTCTACTCTCATGTTAATACTCACTCTCAATGTCAGCACTTTGTTTTGTTTTAGTTGAGCCTTTCTAACGGGTTAAAGATTCTTTACATAACCTGGATACAAACCTTTTATTATATATGTATTATTGATATTTATTACTACTCCATGGCTTCTATTTTTCATGTTCTTAACAGCATCTTTCAAGGAACAGAAGGTTTTATGGCACTTCGGTGACTCAGTCAGTTAAGCGTCCAACTTTGTTTGGCTCAGGTCATCATCTCATAGTTTGTGAGTTTGAGCCCCGTGTCCATTGGGCTGTGTGCTGACAGCTCAGAGCCTGGAGTCTTCTTCAGATTCTGTGTCTCCCTCTTTCTCTACCCCTCCCCTACTCATGCTCTGTCTATTTCTCTCAAAAATAAATAAACATTAAAAAAAGAAGTTAAAAAAAGACCAGATTTTAATTTTGATAAAGTCTAATTTATCTTTTTCTACCTATATGATTAGTGCTTTTTGTGCCCTGTATAACAAATTTTGTTTCCTATAGGTTTCTTAAGAATTTTCCAGGGGCACCTGGATGGCTTAGTCAGTTAAGTGTCTGACTGGCTCAGGTCATGATCTTGCAGTTTGAAAGTTCAAGCCTGCCCAGGGCTCTGTACTGACAGTTCAGAGTCTGGAGCCTGCTTCAGATTCTTTGTCTCCCTCTCTCTCTGCCAGACCCCCACTTGTGTTCTCTCTCTCTCTCTCACACACACACAGATAAATAAACATTTAAAAAAAGAATTTTCTAGGTAAATAATCATGTCTTCAGTGGCAGTATTACTTCTTTCCAATATGAATGATAACTTCCTCCCTTTGTTTCCTTTTTTTTTTACTAGACATCAAGGAGAATTTTGAACAAAAATATTGATACAACATTGATACATCCTTGGTTTTTTTCCCCAATATTAGGGCAGAAGCAATCAGTTTTCACCATAAAGATAATTTTAACTGTAGCTTCGTCATAGATATTCTTTTTCTGGTAATAGAAATTTAGCACAATTTCTAGTTTACTGAGAATATAAAGTTTAAAAAATATTTTCCTATTATCATTTCAATGTCTGTGGAATATACGATGATATACTCTTTTTAATTCTAACATTGATAATTAGTGCTTTCCTCTTTATTCCAATTAGTCTTGCTAAACTAATTGATTTTATTAATCCACTCAAAGTATCAATTTTTGCTTTGTCATTTTCGTCTACTATTTCTTTTATATTCCATTGATTTTCTGCTCAAATTAAGATAAAATCTTTCTACTTGCTTTAGTTTAATAACTTTCTCTAGCCTTTAAGGTAGAAAATTAAAGCATTAAATTTAACTTTTTTGTTGTTACTAATTTCCACTTCTGTTGTCAGAGAGTCGACTGTAGGATTTTAATGTTTCAGAACTTACTATAAAAAATTATGCCCTAAAATATATGTACACAATATGTATTTTGAAGTTGCTGGATGTAAAGACGTGTACATTTTAGGTATACAAATGGTTGATAGTACTCAGATCTCCTGTATCCTTACTGTTGCTTTTTCTATTTGATCTATCAATGACTAACAAAAGGTCATTAAAATCCTCAAGTATAAGTGAGGATTTATTTCTCCTCTCACTTCTGTCAGTGTTTGCTTTGTGAATTTTGACGCTTTATTATTAGGTATATAAATACTTGCAATTTTTATAACTTTATGATGAATTTCACCTTATCCCATGATGCAATGTCCTTCTTTATTTCTTTAATACTTTTTATTGACATCTTCTTTTCTTAGTATAAAATAGCCATGCCAAGGTTCTTGGTTGGTGGGGAGGGTGCTATGCATGTATTTGCACATAATTTTCCATGCTGTAAGTTCTAGGTTGTTTGTATTTTAACATTTGAAATGCTTCTTTTATTGTAACATATACTTAGACCTTTATTTTTATCTGATAATATGGGCCCTTTAATTACAATGTTTTATAGTTTTTGTAATTACTGTTAGGTTTGTACTTAAATCTACCAGCTTCGTAGTTGTTTGCTACTTTGTTACTGTTTAAAAATTATGTTTAGGGGTGCCTGGGTAGTAGCTCAGTTAGTTAAGTGTCCAACTCTTGACTTCGGCTCAGGTCATGATCTCGCAGTTCATAGGACTGAGCCCCATGTCAGGCTCCATGCTAACAGCACGGATCATCCTTGGGCTCTTCTCTCTCCCTATTCCTCCCTCACACTCACCATCCCCTGCTCTCTGTCTTTCTCTCTCTCTCTCTCTCTCTCTCTCTCTCAAAAAAAAAAAACTTTAAAGAATAAGAAGAAGTAAAACTTGTATTTAGTGTTTGCTCATTCTAAGCTATTTAATTGCAATCAGAACTTTACCATTTCACTTTTCTTACCTCATGTCTCACACTTCACTCTTTGTACTATTTCCCACCCTTCACTTCACACCTGATATTTTGGAGTTCCCAATTCCAACTCCCCATTTCAAAAATATAATAAACTTTTAGAGTAAATTTCCATTTATAAGTTTGCCCTGCAATCCAAGAGTAGAGCTATAAGACTCGTCTGAAAATCTTGGTATGGACATATATTCTCATTCCCCTGAGTAAATAACCAAGGAATGGAATGATTGGGTCATTTGTAAAGTACATGTTTAAATACTTAAGGGACTATCAAACTTTTTTCCAAAGATGTTTATTTTTTTTATATTTCTACCAGCAGTATGTGAGAATTTCACTTTGTAACACAGCTTTATAGTGCATTCTAATAAGTGTGTAGCGGTGCCTTAATGTGGCTTAACTTATTATTTTCATGATTACTAATAATGTTAAGCATCTTTCTGTGTACTTATTGGTTAGTATACATTCTTGTAAAGCGTATGTTCAAATCCTTTACCAATTTCTTCATTGGGTTGCATTTTAGTATTGAGTTTTAAAAGTTATATATTCTGAACGCAAGTTTTTTTGCCTAGTATATATGTTGTGAATGTTTCTTCCAATCTGTGGCTTACTTTTTATTCTCTTAATGTTGACTTTCGAATAGTAAATGTTATGTATCTAAATTATATACATATATAAATTGATATATAACTTCAGATATATATTTTCAAAAATGGTTTTTTTCCTATGACTTCATGATAGAACTTTTATAGTTTTAAAGTTTACTTATACATCTATTAACTATTTCAAGTTAGTTTTTGTGTATGTTATTAATTAAGGTTGATACTGAATTTTTGCTGTATGGATGTTCTACTGATCCAGAAGCACTTGCTGTAAAGACATTCTTTTTTTACATTGAATTACTTTGACATGTTTATTGAAAAATGTATGTGTGTGTATATATACATATACATAGATAGATATAGTTCTATTTCTTTACATTTTGTGCTGTTTCTTTAAACCTATGTCTATATTTTTATCCATACCAATTTCTGTATCTATAGATTAAGTCTTAAAGTTAGGTAGGATAATTCCACACTTTTTTCTTCCTTTAAAAAATAGTTTAGAGGTGCCTGGATGATTCAGTCAGCTGAGCGTCTGACTTCAGCTCAGGTCATGATCTCACAGTTTGTGGGTTCAAGCCCCACGTCAGGCTGTCCTGACAGCTTACTCAGAGCCTACAGCCTGCTTTGGATTCTGTGTCTCCTTCTCTCTCTGCCCCTCCCCCACTCCTACACTGTCTCACTGTCTCTCAAAAATAAATAAATGTAAAAAAAAATTTTAAATAGTTTAGATTATTATGTAGTACTTATTTTATGCAAATTGTAGAATAAATTTCTACAAAAAGCCTGATGAAACATTAACTGGAATTTCCTTGAATGAGTTTGATTCTATAGATTCATTTGGGATAATTGTCATCTTAATGATAAATGACTCTTCAATTTATAAACATAACATATCACTTCATTTATTTAGATTATTTTAATTATTCTCATCAATATTTTCCCATTTTCCACACAAAACTCTTAAATTCATTTGTTAGATACATTCCTAGGTTTTATTTTGGAGTGGACACTACTCTGTTAAATTAAACTTGTAAATTTTATTGTCTGATTATTCCATGCTAGTATATAAGAACATAATGAATGATTTTATTAAAATTTAACTTATGACTTTAATACATTTAATTGTTTAGTTGTAATTATTATTCTAAATACCCCCTGGACTTTTCCAGGTAAATAATCATATGACCTCCAAATAAGGTATATTTTGCATTTTCTATGTAAACTTTATGACTTTATTTCTTTTTCTTGCATTTATTGCAATAGTTGCTCCAGTATAATCCTGAATATAAGTGGTGAAAACAGGCAAACTTCTATTGTTCCTGATGTCAGGTATACACAATTTCCAGAATTAAAAGAAGATCTAAACTATAGATTTTTCATAGATGGCCTTTATCTGTATGAACAAGTTTGTTATTATTCCTAATTTAGTGAGTTTTTTACACATGGGGTGGAATTTTGTCAAATGACTTCTCTGCATCTACTGAAATAGTCATGAGGATTTTCTACATTGTCCTATTAACAGGTGAGTTATAGGTTTTGATCATCTAATGTGAAGTAAACCTTAAATTCCTGCAGTACCCCTACTTATCTCATTATATTATCCTTTGTTTATATTTTTATTGAATTTACAACTTTTCTTGGAAATGGAAATGTCTATCTAAGACCGGCTGTGATATGCTGAGAATATCTATATCTATATTCAAGGGGATTATTGATCTCTAATTTTATTTTTAATGTTTTTGTGGTATCTTTGTCAGAGTTGGTACTAGTGCTATCTTAGTCTTTGAAATTCAATTGGATGATAAGCCTTCCTTTTTTTTTTTATAAAAAACATTTGTATAGGATTGAATATTATATCTTGTATATAATTGATGAACTTCATTGAGGACTTTAATACTTCAGCCTAGGGTTTTCTTTTGGAGAATATTTTAAATTTTTTTTAATGTTTACTTTCTGAGAGAGAGACAGAGTGCAAACAGGGGAGGGGCAGAGAGAGAAGGAGACACAGAATCTGAAGCAGGCTCCAGGCTCTGAGCTGTTAGCATGAAGCCGGACAGGGGCTCGAACTCACGAACTGTAAGATCATGCCCTGAGCTCGAATGCTCAACTGACTGATCCACCCAGACGCCCCTTGGAGAATATTTTAGTTAATAAATACAGTGTCTTTAATAGGTAAGAGAATATTCTGATTTCTGCTTCTTCTTGTTTCTATTTTGGCAAGCTGTATTTTCAAAAAACATGTTTATTTCACCTAACTTACCAAATTTGTTAGGAGAAAGTTTTTCATAGTATTTGTTAAGCTTTCTTTTAATATTGATATGATTCTGAACTTATAATGTCTATATTTTCTTAATATTGATGGTTTATGTTCTTTCCCTTTTTTTCCTTCTTGATATGTCTATCTGAAGAATTGTCATTTTTGTTCAGCTTTTCACAGACCAACTTTTTTTTATTAATTTTCTGTATTTACTGCTCTGCTCTTATTTTTATTATTTTTCCTTTTCTATCTACCTAAGGTATTCTTTTTTTTCCTCTTTCTTCCAACTTTATAAGATAGAAACTTAGATCATTAATATCAAATATTCTTTTCTAATATTAACATTTAAAGGGATATCTTTCTAAGTATTGCTTTTTGACATCCCACAAATTTTGATAAGTTTAATTTTTAATGTCATTCGGTTTAACATATTTTCTATTTTCTTTTGTGATTTTATTCTTGATGCATTAATTATTTAGAATGTGCTGTTTCTAAGTATGTGGAGTTTTCCTACATATCTCATAATGATTGCTTTTGAATTGTACTCCACTTTGTTAAGAGAATACATTTTTTATAATTTTGATTCTTTTCAACTTACAAGGACTTGACTTGTGGCTGGGATAGAGTCTGCCCTGGTGAATGTACCATATGCACAAATGAAAAGAATATTTATTCTGTTGGATGTAGAGTTCAGTAAATACCAAGTAGTTCAAAAGGTTGATTGTGCTATTCATATATTTTATGTTTCCATAATTTTGTTGTCTAGTTCTCTCAATCAGTTCCTGTGAAAAATGTACTAAAATCTTCTAATATGATTGTAGAAATATCTATTTATTCCTTTTAATCTGCTTTTGCTTTATGTATTTTGAACCCCTATTAATTGATTAATACACATTTATAACTTTTATATCTTCCTGATGAATTTTTCCTTTTATCAACAGGAAATGTCTCTATCTCTAGTAACACCGTGATATGAAGTCAATTTTATCTGCTATTAAAATAGCAATGTCACCCTTGCCATGCTTACTGTTCATAGATTATAATTTTCTCCCTTGTTTTTTTCTTAATTTTTTTAATGTTTTATTTATTTTTGATACAGAGAGAGACAGAGCATGAGAGGAGGAGGGGCACAGAGAGAAGGAGACACAGAACTGGAAGCAGGCTCCAGGCTCTGAGCTAGCCGTCAGCACAGAGCCCGACGCGGGGCTCGAATCCACAAACAACGTGAGATCATGACCTGAGCCGAAGTCGGAGGCTTAACCAATTGAGCCACCCAGGTGCCCCTATAATTTTCTCCCTTGTAATAGGCTTAATTGTACCCCACTCTCATCCATATGTTGAAGTCCTAACCCCTAGCAACTTAAAATGTGACCTTATTTAGGGAATAGATCATTGGGGATATAATTAAGAAGAGGTCATACTGAATTGGAGTATTGTGGATACCTAATCCAATATGACTAATGTCCTTACAAAGGGAGGAAATTGAGATACAAGCATTTACACAAGGAGAATGCCATTTGAACATCAAGATGGCCATCTACAATTAAAGAAAGAGGAGGTGTAACAGATATGGTCCTCACAGCTCAAGATGGCAGTCAGTAAGTCAAGGAAGGTAGGAGGAAAAAAACAGATATTCTCTTCATAGCCTTTGAAAAAAACTGACACTGACAACACCTTAATTTTGGATTTCTAGCCTCTAACATTGTGAGATAATAAATTTCAGTTGTTTAAGCCACCCAGTTTGTGTTGCTTACAGCAGCTCTGGCAAACTAGTATGCTCCTTTTAACTATCAAAGTATGTGTGACTGATTTAAAGCAGGTCTCTTTTCTTTCTCTCTCTCTCTCTACTTTTTTGTATTCTTCTATCAATTCCTTCAATATCCTCTCCATCTTTTTAGTTGTATGTTTTTTAAACATTTTTAAAAATTTAATTTAACTTTTGACATAGTTTAGGTCTAATATCCTTTTTTCTATTTGCAGCCTTTGGTTTTTCTTTTTCTGTTCTCCAACTTGTCTGGGTTTGTATCATTTGGACTTTTTTATTTACCACTCCATTTTAACTTTTGGCTTTTAAGTTAAATCGCTTTGTATTATTTAATTAGCATTGTCCTGTGGATTTCAATATGTATTGCTAATCACACAAAGTCTACTTAAATGTACTGCACCATTTTCTCTAAAATGAAGAAATCTTGCAAACATTATAGGTCCCTTTGTACTGCATGCTGACCTTCATGTTATCTTCATTCTGTCTTAACACATCTACAGTCACTGATGCTTGACCAGAAAAATGTTTCCATTATTGCTTAAGTAATCATGCATATTTTTTTCATTTTTTTTCAGTATGGTTAAGTGTACACCTTAATCCCCATCCCTTATTTCCCTCCCCATCCCCATATACCCTCTGGTAACCAGAGGGGATATAATTATCTATAATGAAAAGTCTGTTTCCTGGTGTATCTCACTTTCTTTCATTTTTTTCTTTATTCATGTTTTGTTTCCTAAATTCCGCATGAGTGAGATCATATGGTATTTATCTTTCTCTGTCTGACTTATATTGCTTAGTAAATACTCTCTAGCTCCATGCATGTTGTTGCAAATGGCAAGATTTTTTTTAAAATATTTGTTTTATGTTTTAATTTATTATCGAGACAGAGGGAAACAGAGCATGAGTGGGGGAGGGGCAGACAGAGAGGGAGACACAGAATCGGAAGCAGGCTCCAGGCTCTGAGCTGTCAGCACAGAGCCTGATTCAGGACCCAAACCCACGAACCGTGAGATCATGACCTGAGCTAAAGTCGGACACTTAACCAACTGAGCCACCCAGGCGCCCTTAGATTTTATTTCTTTGTATGGCTTAATAATATTCTATTGTATATACATACATACATATAGATACCTATATATTATATATAGGTGTATATGCATAATATATACATACACACACACACACACATATGGCACATCTTCTTTATCCATTCATCTATTGAGGGACACTTAGGTTGCTTACATAATTTGCTATTATAAATAATGCTGCAATAAACAGGAGTGCATGTATCACTTTGAATAGTGTCTTTGTATTTTGGAGGTACATATCCAGTAGTGCAATTTCTGGGTCATATGGTATTTCTACTTTTAAGTTTTTTGAGGAACCTCCAAACTGTTTTCCAAAGTGGTTGTATAAATTTGCGTTCCCACCAACAGTGCAGGAGGGTTTTGTTTCTCCATGTTCTCACCAACACTTGTTTCTTGTGTTTTTGATTTTAGTCATTCTGATAGGTATGAGGTGACATATCATTGCAGAGTTTTGATTTGCATTTCCCTGATGATGAGTGATGTTGAGCACCATTTTATGTGCCTGTTGGCCATCTGTGTGTCTTCTTTGGAAAAAATCTGTCTGTTCATGTCTTCTGCCCATTTTTTATTGAATTATTTGTTTTTTGGGGGGGTATTAAGTTGTGTCAGCTCTTTTTATATTTTGTATACTAACTCTTTATAAGATATGTCACTTGCAAATCCCTTCTCCCATTCAGTAGGTGGCCTTTTAGTTTTGTTGATTGTTTCTTTTACTGTACAGAAACTTTTTTTTAATGTAGCCCCAAAAGTTTATTATTACTTTTATTTACCTTGCCTCAGGGGACATATCTATAAAAATGTTCCTATGGCCTATGTCAGAGAGATTACTACTGTGCTGTCTACAGGCCTTTTATGATTTCAGGTCTCATATTTAGGCCTTTAATTCATTTTGAGTTTATTTTTGTGTATGATGAAAGCAAGTGGTCCAGTTTCATTCTTTTTCATGTAGCCAACCAGTTTTCCCAATATCATTTGCTTTGCTAAAGAGGGGTCATTTATCCCATTGTATATCCATCTTCCTTTGTGGAAGATTAATTGACCATAGAATTGTGGGTTTATTTCCGAGTTTCACTTCTATTCTATTGGTCTATGTGTCTATTTATATCCCAGGACTATACTGTTTTAATTACTACCACTTTATAATCTTGTAACTTGAAATCTGGAATTGTATACCTCCAGTTTATATTTCTTTTTCAAGATTACTTTAGCTATTTGAAGTTTTCTGTGGTTTCATACAAATTTTTGGATTATTTGTCCTAATTTTGTGAAAAATACTGTTATCATTTTGATAGAGATGTATTAAATCTGTAGACTGCTTTGAGTAGTATAGACATTTTAACAATAGTTGTTCTTCAAACCCATGAAATGTCTTTCCATTTCTTTGTGTCATTTTGAATTTCTTTCATCAGTGTTTTAGTTTTCAGAGCACAGGCCTTTCACCTCTTTGGTAACGTTTATTCTCAGATATTTGATTGCCTTTTGTGCAATTGCAAATGTAATTGTTTTCTTAATTTTACATTCTGATGCTTCATTATAAGTGTATAGGAACATAACAGATATCTGTACATTGATTCTGTGTCCTGTAACCTTACTGAATTCATTTATCAGTTCCACTAGTTTTTTGGTGGAGTCTTTAGAGTTTTCTATAAATAGTATCATGTCATCTGAAAATAGTGTGAGTTTTACTTCTTCTTTACCAATTTGGATGCCTTTTGTTTCTTTATGTTGTCTGATTGCTTTGGCTAAGATTCTAGTACTACGTTTAATAAAAATGGTTAATGTGGACATCCTTTTCTTATTCCTGACCTTAGGGGAAAAGCTCTAGGTTTTCACCAGTGAGTATGATGTTGGCTGTTTTTTTTTTCATATATGTCCTTTATTATGTTGAGATACGTTTCCTCTAGACCTGCTTTGCAGAGGATTTTTATCATGAATTGATGCTGTACAGTATATGTCAAATGATTTCCCTGTATCTACTGAAATGATCATATAGTTTTTATCCTTTCTCTGATTGATGTGAGGTATCACATTGATTGTTTTGAAAATATTGAACCACCCTTGCATCCAGGGAATAAATGCCATTTGATCATGGCATATGATTTTTTAAAATATATTGTGAGATTTGGTTTGCTGGTATTTTGTTGGGGATTTTTGCATCAGGGATTTTTGCATCCATATCCATGAAAAATCCTGGCCTGTAGTTCTCTTTCTCTTTTTTTTTTTTTTCCGTTGGTGTCTTTATCTGGTTTTGATATCACGATGACACTGGCCTCATAGAATGAATTTGGAAGTTTTCCTTCCTCTTGTGTGTTTTGGAATAGTTTGAGAAGGATAGGTATTAACTCTTCTTTAAATGTTTGGTAGAATTTGCCTGTGAAGCCATCTGGTCCTGGACTTTTGGTTTTTAGGATATTCAGTGTCACGGCTGATAACTGCCCTATTCAAATTTTCTATTTCTTCCTGATTTAGTTTTGTAATAAGCATATTTTTATTCTCTTTAGTTTATTTATTTTCGGAGAGCATGAGCAGGTGAGAGACAGAGAGAGAGAGAGAGAGAGAGAGAGAAAGAGAGAGAGGGAGGGAGGAAGAGAGAAAATCCCAAGCAGGCTCTGTATTGACAGTCTGGAGCTTAGTGCAGGACTCAAGCCCAGGAACTATGACATCATCACCTGAGATGAAATGAAGAGTTCGGATTCAAAACTGAATCAGTCAGCTGTCCCTCATGCATATTTAAAGGTAAGAGTACAAATAGTCTTTTGTATTAACCGAGTCATTTACTATCTCTATCTTTCTTCCTAACGGAAGAAGACCCATGTCTCCTCTGGTATCACTACTTGTCAGCCAGAACAACTTCCTATAGTATCTCTTGTAGAACAGGTCTGCTAGCAACAGTTTCTCTTGCTTTTCTTCACTTGAGAATGTCTTTATTTTGATTTCAAGCGTGAATATTCTCTTCTCTTGTGTAGACTTTCAGATTGACAGTTATTTTATTTTAGTATTTATAAAGTTATTCTTTATAATTTCTAGTTTGTGTATAGGTTGTTTTTCCATAGGCCTTTTAAATATTTTTTCTTTTGAGATTCAGTACTTTGATTATAATATACATAGACATAGTTTTCTTTGAATTTATCCTACATGATGTTTTCTAAGATTCTTGAGCGGTAGATTTATGTTTTCCACTAAATTGGAGGGTTTTTTTGTCCATTATTCTTTTAAATATCATTTTGCCCCAATCTTATTCCTTCATTGGTGACTCCCATTGTTCATATTTAAAACTTTTGATATTATCCTATAGATTTCTGGTGATTCCTTAATTTTTTACAATCTTTCCTTCTCTCTTTTTTTTAGAAAAAAATTCTTTATTTCTATCTTCAAGATCACTGATTTTCCACCCTCTGTGATCTCTATCTTCCTATTGACTCTATTCATTAAGTTTTTAATCTCATATGCATTATTTTTCAGCTCTAAAACTTTTATTTGTTTCTTTATGTAAATGATATGCACCCAGGTGTTGAGTACTGTCTGACTCTCTAAAGAATGTCAATGTTGCCGTTTTCATAGGAAAACAACTCTATCCAATTCAGACCATAAGCGGTGTCTCAGTTCATAAATTAATCTGTTCTGGCTGCCACACAAAATACCAGGGCCTAAGTAAACAATAGAAACTTATTCCTCATTAAGCTGGGAAGTCTAAGGTCAAAGTGCAGGCCAATTTGCTCTCTGGTGTCATCAATCTTCCTGACTGGCAGAGAGCTGCCTTCTTACTGTATCTTCACATAACCTTTCCTCAGTGCCAGTGCAAGGGGTGAGAGTGAGCACAAGCTCTCTGATGTCTCTTATTGAAAGAGCATGAATTCCATCTTGAGGGTCACTTTTTCATGACCTTATTTGACCCTAATTATTTTCCAAAACTCTCATCTCTAAATCTCATTGGAGGTTTGGTCTTCAACACATGAATTTGAAGGTTATTCAAACATTCAGTCCACAATATTCCATTCCTGGTTTCCCCAAATTTATATCCTTTTCACATGTAAAATACATTAATTCCATCCCAACCATCCCCAAATTTTTAATCAATTTCAACATGAACTCTAAAGTCTAAGGTCCAAAATCTCATTAAAATGCCATCTATATCTGGTATGGGGAAACCCTGAGGTAAAATTCATCCTAAGGCCCATAGTAAACATGTGGAACATTTTCTTATTAATTCTCAATAAGTTTTAATTTTATCGTCAAAAAAGTATAAATGCATTAGATAAAACTGTCCTAGGAATCCCTTTGTTAAAAATTTTAATCGAAATTGCTATTTGAATGAGGTAACATGGACATTCTTAATTTGATCATGAGTGTATAAATCAAAATAAACACTTTGTGAAACTTCTATACGGTATATATCTAAATACATATTTATGATGCATATATGTATATATGTGAATTTAACAATGTATATCTAAGCGTATATATGAATAATGTATAATTAATAACTATATAAAGTAAATAGTATAAGTTATGTAAATATTAAAAATTGTACAAAATAAAAGATCAGTGAAGCCGTAGCAAACAGCATAACTGTACCCTCATTCAAGTCCTTGACCAAGAACCACCCATTTAAGCTACTTTCAGATTCCTAACCCACAGTAACTGTGAGATTTCAGATGCTTATTATTTTAAGCCAAGAAGTCTGCCAAAATTTGTTATCCAGGTCTAGATAACTAGATTTCCCCTACTTCATAAGGGCATCTATGAAGAGCACACAGTTAATAGCATACTTAATGGTGAAATATCGAATGCTTCCTCCCCTCTCCTTCATATGAAGAACAAAGCAATTATGAGTGCTCTCACCATTTCTATTCAACTTACGCTTACAGTCTGTGCAATAAGGTACAAATAAGGTAATAAAAACATCCAGGTTATAAAGCAAAAAGTCAAACTCTATCTGCAGTTTTTATTTTCTGTACAGAAAATGCTGTGGAATCTATCAATATGTCAGAAGACTTAAGAAGTGAGTTTAACAAGACTGCAATATACAAAATCAATTCATAAAAGTAAACTATAGTTCTCTTATTAGAAATAAACAATCAAAAGTTGGCATTTTAAAAGTATCATTGACAGGGCACCTGGGTGGCTCAGTCGGTTAAGTGTCTGACATCAGCTCAGGTCGTGATCTTGCAGCCTGTGGGTTCAAGCATCGGGTCAGGCTCTGTGCTTACAGCTCAGACCCTAGAGCCTGCTTCAGATTCTGTGTCTCCCTCTCTCTCTGCTCTTCCCCCACTCGCGCTCTCTCTCTCTCTCTCTCTCTCTCTCTCTCTCTCGCAAAAATAAACAATAAAAACTAAAAAAATATA
Organism: Suricata suricatta; assembly: GCF_006229205.1. Taxonomy (NCBI): domain Eukaryota; kingdom Metazoa; phylum Chordata; class Mammalia; order Carnivora; family Herpestidae; genus Suricata; species Suricata suricatta. The sequence goes on from NC_043710.1 coordinate 70,792,587, forward strand.
TCATTTACAAGATCATCAACAATCTAAAATATTTAGGGATAAATATGACACAATGCATGCATACTAGTATCCTGGAAACTACAAAATATTATTGAAATTAAAGAATACCTAAGTGGAAGGATATACAGTGTTCATGGACTGAAAGACCTAATGTTGTGAAAATATCAATTCTAGCCAAACTGATCTATAAATGCAATGGTTTCCCAATCAAAATCTCAGTAGATCTCTTTTTATAGAAATTGAAAGGCTGACTCTAAAATTCATAGAAAAATGTAAAGGACCTAGAACACCCAAAACAACTTTGTAAAAGAGTACTAAGGCTGGAGGATTGCACTACCCAATTACAAGACTAATTGAGAACTATAAAAGTCCAAACAATGTGGCATCAATCATGAATATAGAAAAGTATATTTTTTAAAAAGTTTTAACCATTTTTATTTATTATTGAGAGACAGAGCATGAATGAGGGATGGGCAGAAGGAGAGAGAGACACAGAATCTGAAGCAGGCTCCAGGCTCTGAGCGATCAGCACAGAGTTCATCCAGGGGCTTGAACTCATGAACCGTGAGATCATGACCTGAGCCGAAGTCAGATGCTTAACCAACTGAGCTACTCAGACACCCCTAGAAAAGTATATTAATGGAACAGCATAAAGAGTTTAAAACCACACACATGCACACTTAATTGATTTTGGTAAAGATGCAAAACGAATTCTGTGGAAAATACTCTTTCAAACAAATAGTGTCAAAAGTGCTGGATATTGACATGCATAACAGGAACCTAAATTCAAACCTCATATCATACACAAAATTAATTCAAAATGTTTGATTAAAAACCAAAATGTAAATTCTAAAGCTACAAACTTCTAGGGGCACTTGTGTGTTTCGATTGGTTAAGTATTCAACTTTGGCTTACGTCATTATTTCACGGTTCATGGGTTTGAGGCCCAGATTGGTCTTTACACTGTCAGTTCTTGGGATTCCTTCTCTTTCTGTCTTTCTCTACCCCTACCCCACAAGCACTTTCTCTCTCAAAAATAAATAAACTTAAGAAAAATACTTCTGAAGTAAAACATAAGAGAGAAACTTTGTGGCTATGGGTTAGGCAATGATTCCTTAGATAAGACACCATAAATATGATCCACATAAAAAAATAAATTATAAGTTAAAATTCAACAGAGCACCTGAGTGGCTCTGTTGGTTAAGCGTCTGACTTCGGTTCAGGTCATGATCTCACAGTTCATGGGTTTGATCCCCGGAGCCTGCTTCAGATTCTATGTCTCCCTCTCTCTCTTGCCTCTCACCCATCCACACTTTGTCTCTCTCTTTCAAAAACAAATAAATGTTATATATATATATGTGTGTGTGTGTGTGTGTGTGTGTGTGTGTGTATGTGTGTGTGTATATATACGTGTGTGTATATATATATATATATATATACACATATATATACACATATATGTATATGTTGAATTTTGATAAAATCAGCAACTTCTGCTCTTTAGCAGATACTGGTAGAGAACGAAAAGACAAGCTACAAACAAGGAAACAAATATTGCAAACCTCATATTTGATAAAATCCTTATATCCTATTTATAGTATTATTGAAACTAACAAATGCAACACATAGATGATTCTCACAATCATGATGTTGAGCAAAATGAAGCAGACAAAAATGCTTATGTTGTATAATTCCACTTATACAAATTTCAAATATAGACATACCTAATACATGGAGTTAAAAATCAAGATCTAGCTGCCCTGGAAGACATGGGGAAAGATAGTGGCTAGAAAAAGGCATGACGGGGGCTTCTCTGGCAGAAGAAATAATGTGTTTCATCCAGTGTGCATTATGCAGATCCTGTTTATTTTAAGACAAAATAACAAAATAACTTTACTGAAGTGTAATTGGCATGCAATAAATGCAAATATTTAAAGTGTACAATTAGATAAGTTCTGACATATGAATGACCAATGATAACATCACAACCAAGTTATACAACATATTCCTTCTTCTAGTTTTTCCCTTCCACATGCCAAATCAGCATCTACTGATCTGCTTTCTGTCACTATGAAAATTAACTCACATTTTCTAGGGTGTCACCTAAACATAATCATCCAGTATGCTCTTTTTTGTCCTTTTTTCAAAGTTTATTTATTTATTTCTGAGACAGAGAGACACGGAGCAGGTGAGGCACAGAGAGACAAGGACTGGGAGAGAATCACAGCAGGCTCTTGGGCAGGAAGTAGTAGCAGCAGTGCTGAGCCCGCTGTGGGCTCAGACAGTGAGATCAGGACCTGAGCCAAAACCAAGGGTTGGACGCTTAACTGCCTGAGCCACCCAGGCACCCTTCTTTTTTGTCTTTTTATACTCAGTGTAATTATTCTCAGTTTCATTCATTTTGTTGCATCAATAAATAGTTTGTTTTTATTTATGAATAGTATTTTCTTGTATGAATATATCGCTATTTGTTTATACTGTTACCTGTCAGTGGACCTCTGAATAGTTCCTACTTTGTGGCTGTCACAAATGAAGCTGCTATGAACATTTGCGTACACATCTTCTTATGGATATATATTTCTCTTGCTCATGGGTAATTCATATTTTGAAAACTCAACTTCCTAATGCACTTACAATTTGTTCCATTCAGCATATGTTATATTTTAATTAAAGGTTTACATTTAAAAATGATTTCATGAGAAAGAAATCAGAATATGTAGCACAAAGGCAGTAATGAGGACAGTCTTTACAAACATTTTTAGAATTAATAAGAAAATTAAAACAAAAATATCTGAGGATAAAAATTGAAGCTGTTATATTTCAATAGAAATATGTGCTCTTGTTTTTTAAAAGAGTAACAAAATATTTGAATTGCTATAGAAAGAATATTTTATAGTTGTTGTTCAAAATACACACACACATACACACACGCACACACACACGTACACGCACATGTACAAAAAAATGCTGGAGAAGCCACAGTTAGTGCTTTGTTAGATAAGCCCAGTTGACACTAGCCTTTCCAGGCATCACTGCCACGATGCTGGACATGAGAGGGAAGCCATCTTGAATGCTCCAGACCAGCCCATCTCCCTACAGAATAACACTAAGTCATCTCTGAAATGCTATGTATAATAAAGACTCTCACTGAAGCCCTCCCAAATTCCTAACCCACAGCATCCTGATAGAATACAATGATGACTGCTCTAAGATGCTAAGTTTTGATATAGCTGATTCCAGTCAGGAACCGAAGCAAAACAATTGGATTGAATTTGCATGATGAATAAGAGAAGGAGGACATAAAAAGAAGAGAGTAGAAAGTAGTACAGCACTGTTGTTAACCTTGGCAGACCACTGGAATTGCTTGAGGAGGTTTTGTTCCTGTGTTCTTTGTTTTTTTTTTAATGTGGATGCCAAGTTTCCACTTTCAAGTTTTGATTGAATTGGTATAGAGTGTAGTTTGAGTATTGGGAATTTTAAAAGCATCAGATGTGATTCTACCAATCAGTCTAGGCTCACAGCCACTAGTGTGGAGCATATTAATTCCTCCTTTTTGAAGAGGAATGAAAATGTACACTTCACTGCTTCATTTTGATAATCAGAGACTATAGATTACATGATATCTTGGAAATTTAAAACTAACTCAATATATTGAAATATCACAAAATATACAAAGAAAGCATACTTCTTATAGAAAATAGTAAAAAATGTAAAAGGAAAAATCACAAATATGTAACTAAACTAAAATTAAATATATCCTTTAAAACAAAATATTCTCATAAACTGTTTCTGTTCAACCACATGTATTCTCAAAATAAATGATGAAGAGCAAAACACATCAAAGAAATACGCAGCATGTGTTCTTCTCAGGCAAATGGAGACAAACAAAAAAGCCAACATTAATTTTCAACAACATTAAAAATTCACTAACTAGCAAGGAAAGGATTATTTATAATAAATAAAAGTATAAAACACACACACAATGAAATATTGTCCCCCAAAATAACAAAAAGTAAAAAATAAGAGATTTGAATGCATCCCATTGATTTTGCCCTAAGAAGTGGACAAAAATTAGATAAAAATGAAGAATTTAAATATTAGTGCTAGTAAATTTAAATTTACATATAACATATTAAACTTTATATCCAAATGAATTCAATTTGCCCTATAAACCTTAAGCCAGATTGTTGAAGTCATCCTTGAACCTATCAACCACTAAATATAGTGAATCCACAATGCCAGCATGTCTCTAATGTACCTGCTTCTGTCCACTTCATAATTATGAGCCACTATTGCTCACACCACCATCAGCTCTTAGTTTATCACTTACTTACTTTGTCTCTCCCCTCCGGGCCCTCCACATTTTGATTTGCTCTTTGCCAAAGTATTCTCTGCATTGAAGCCAAAGTATTTTAAAACATGTCATTTCACTGCCAGTTTCCTGTGATGTAGTAAAAGACAGAAGCATGCTTATAAATGAAATGTTTGTCTGTTTTTTCTTCAAGTGAAAAAAATGTCTGGATGGATTTTCACCCCATTTTCAAAAAATTTTTTGATCCCTAACTTGAAAACAAAGCTCCAGGATCTATACAAAAATCACTTGTTGGGAAGCCCCTGAAGGAAACTCAAAGACATAAGCAGTCATGCTCCACGACAGCCTGAGCACTGATCTGCTGTTGAACGTACGCTGAACACTATTTGTGGATACACAAGTCTAGCATCTGAATCAACAGGTTCCTGATTCCACCCAGCAGCATTGCATGTCTGTAAAATACAAATCATATGATGTGAATGGGTGAAAATATCTTCTACCAAAACAAGTGAAAAAATATTGATGTTTGATGTTGATGTTTGATGAATAAATATTTATGTTTGAGCTATAGCATTTATTAATATTACATGTACATACATACACACATATATATGTGCATATACATACATGAATAAACATACATATGCAATAAATACATTAAATATCCCAAAATCCATGCTATGGTTAACAAGACAGATTAATTCTTGCCCTCATGGGATGTAAAATCTAAGGTTGCAGGTTAATTATATACAAATAATTATACGTATGTTTTATTAAATTACAACTGCCATGAAGGATCTATATTTATATCCTGATTCTCAGTTATATTTTCTTCTAGTGAATTCACTGCATGAGAAACTTTTACATGACTAGTACTGTTTTTGTTGGTAATGGCTCCATGGGGCCAAAGGATTCTGGACTTTTGCAAAAAGAAGATATCATTATCCCTTCCCAAAACCTATTATGACTGTTTTATGTCTACATTTGATCCTGTGGTAATGTATATCATGGTATCATTATAATAAAAAGTATACTTAAGAGTACAATTACCCCCCTGAAAAAGGCCTCATTTCGATTCTTTTCCAAGGAAAATTACAGAGAAGTTTACAACTAGAAGGCACATGAACAAACTCTTTTCTTCCTCTCACAAAGGAAATGAAGCCCAAAGAAGTGAAATAATTTGCTCAAGATCATTCAGCTGGTCTATAACAGTGTCCCTTGAGTCCATGGCACCAAAATAAAAATCATGGGATGTTACTTTTAGGGAGTACATGTATGGAAATAAGATAACTACTTCTAAAATGAATCTGTAAACTAATCTTAATTCTTTAGTCCATTTGAGCAACACATATTTACTGAGTGCCTGTCAAGCAAGGTTCTATGAAGGCTGAAAGCTGATCAAGACCTGCTCTGTGCCCTGAAGGAGACTGCAATATAGTGGACAGGAGAAATCACGTAAACAAGCCATTTTATCAGACTGGGGATTAGATAATAAACACACATTTTACTAAAAGTGTGCACATGGGTTCTTTTCTATTCAGTGGAGGTATGAGAATTAAATGAAATAAAATATTCAAAAGTGCTTGAGGTAGTAGGTAATTATCAAATATTTTTCTTTAAAGTTACTAATTGCTATAAAATCATTAAAAGATAAAAAACAACAACAAAGTCTTGGGGAAAATAGTACATCAAAGAAGTAGGGACCTGTACATTTTAAATGAAATGCAGAGTTGAACTTGTTCTCCAGATAATTAAGTAGGGCAACATATAAATCTATGGGATCTGGTCCATTTCTCTCCCTTTGAGGCAGCCGTTCCCTTCAGAATGGAGTCTTAGAACCCCAACATTGGCTGTTTACTGATTCAGCTGATGGACAGGACCCGGGCTTCCACAGTAATACACTGATTGCTATTTGCTCTAAAAATAAATGTGGCTTAACTGGGCTTTATTTATTGCTTAGTTGGAATGGGCCCCGACTGCCAATAAAGTCCGCAGGATGAAACCAAGGAGGCCTGCTGTTGATGCTGAAACAAATTTTTCAGTGCCAGGAATGCCTTGGGATGCCCCTTTCATTTTTGTTTAAACCAGACCCCAGGGTTGTGACAAGTAGAGAGCAAATAGTACTTGATGCCACACAAATGCAGTCAGCAAACTCTCCCCCAGGTTTGGAGGCAGCAGGGATGTTGCCGCAGATGCTAAATGGCCTGACATGTATACAAGCTGACAAGGGCTCCAACCTCCAATGACTAAGAATCATTTTCGCTTTAATGCAAGATCCCACCCCAGAGCTTCACTTCAGATTATTCTCTGCTGTAGGGCCACTGTCAGCTGCAGGGCAGGACTGTTTATGGGGCTGCAGTGAGCCATTTAGCCAGAGAGGTTTTCAAAAGAGGAAGATAAGATAAAAGTGAGGAATAACCAGCACTTGTTCAGGCAAAAGCTGTGGGTGAGCTCAGGAGGAACAACCCAGTGTCAGGAAGCGTTACTAGTATCTGTCCTTAGTGAACTCTCCTGAGTGGACAGTAGATGAAACAGTAACAATAGTAATGCTAATACCTAATACAACCAAGAGTTCGCTAAAGGTGAAAACTTTATATCGATTATCTCTCATCTTTATTTAACTCAATGAGATAGATAGGGTTATCTCCATTTCAAACAAGAGAAAACTGAAGCTCAGTCAAGTGGCTGGTCCCCAACTAATAAGTGGTTGATCCTAGAAATAAACACAGCCTGTCTTATTCCAAAGCTAATGCTTCTTTCAAAACATCATATTATTATAAACATTTCTCCTATCTCAAAGCACATCAAATTCAGTGTAGTGACTATCTCTGGGTAAGAAGGCAGAAGGATAGAGGAAGCTTTAACTACAATCTATCCATCGTGTTGTACTTCTTTTTGTTGTCGTTGTTTATTTATTTTAAGAGGGGGTGAGAGTGAGTGGGAGAGAGAGAGAGAGAGAGAGAGAGAGAGAGAGCGAGCACAAGCAGGGGAGGGGCAGAGAGACATAATTCCAAGCAGGCTCTTTACCATCAGCACACAGTCTGATGGCGGGGCTCAAACTCATGAACCCATGAAATCATGACCTGAGCCACGATCAAGGGTCGGGCACTTACCCAACTGTGCTACCTAGGTACCCCATCATGTTTTACTTCTTAAAAGTAATGTATTAGACAAAATACGGCACAGCATTAGTATTTAAAATGGTTATTTGTTGTACTGTTTTCTATAGTTCTATGGGCTCAAAGTATTTTTAAAATGTTTCTACATGAGCACCTGGGTGGCTCAGTTGGTTAAGTGTCCAACTTCAGCTCAGGTCATGATCTCACAGTTCATGGGTTCAAGCCCCACGTCGGACTCTGTGCTGACAGCTCAGAGCCTGCAGCCTGCTTCAGGTTCTGTGTCTCCCTCTCTCTCTGCCCCACCCCTGCTCCCACTCTGTCTCTCTCTCTCAAAAATAAACATAATTTTTAACGTTTATTACTAATAAATGGCAAGTTTAAGCTTCCTTCTTTGCTTATGGAATTATCTCAGGAATCCAAAACATTACTCATAAAATGAAGATAGGATGGATCTGATAAGATAAGAAACTCTTCCTGTCCTCTTCCTAAGATAGACGATAATGACTGTCATGAATACAGTCAGGGGCTTCACAAAGGATAAAAATTATCTTTGACAATAATTATTTAATCTTAGGCAATTCTCATTTTGTATAATAATAAAAGGCCATAAAAGAAACCATGCAAGCTGAAACCATGTAAAGCAGTCATTTTGTTTGTATTTTTAAAAATTTATTTATTTAAATTCAGTTAGTTAACATACAGTGTAGTACTGGTTTTAGGAGTAGAACTCAGTGATTCATCACTTACACACAGCACCCAGTTACACACAACATCCCAACCAGTGCTGCCCTTAATGCCCATCACACATTTAGCCCATTCCTCCTCACCCCCCGCCATGTAAAACAGTCTTAATAATCAATGGGAAAAATTATAATTGCTTTCTGACCCTTAAACATTTGGCAAAACACTTAAAACTCTCCTAGTGTGGATTATGAATATATAGAAAATGTTTAAATAAAATTATGGTTATTTAGTACATTATATTTTGAAATAGTAAAAACATTTAGAATTAATTCCTAATAGTAGGAGTATTGGGGAAATTCCTCAAACAGATAGAAAGCATCCTCAAACATTCTTATATTAGCATCTTACCTATTTATAAAAACCTGAATGCTTACCCCTTCAATCAAGAACAAAGCAAAGCTGTCCACTCTCACCACAACTACTCAACATAGTAATGAAAGTACTAGCCAGCATAATAAGTCAAGAGAAGAAAATAAAAGACATACAGAGCAGAAAAAAAGAAATAAAACAGCCACAATCTGCAGATGATATAAATATCTACATGGAACACCACAAGTAATGTACAATAAAATTACAAAATGTTACTATAAATCCTACCCAGAATCATAAGACAAATAAAAAGAAATGAAATGTATATTACTTGGAAATAAAGAAACAAAGTGATCTCCATTTGCATAAAATACAATTTCTACAAAAAATGTTGAGGAAATACTTCGTAAAATTGAGAACATTCACCAATCTTTCTGGTAAAAGTTCACTTTTCAAATAATGATAGCATTCTTATCAGTTCATAACAGCCAATGCAATAATAATAATTACTGTTTACCAAATAGCATTACTATGAGATTCTTTAAAGAAATCTATTGAAAGATGTGAAGATTTTAGTCAAGACATGAACAAATGGAGATATAAACCATGGTCATTGAAGAGAGAATTTAATGTCATAATGAGGGAAATGTCTCCAAGTTAACATATAAAATGAACATAAATATATTTAATATTTTCATAGGTTTTTCTACATTTTTGTATAGCCCCAATCACAAACTTATATAGAAAGTGAAAAGAAAGATAAAGTATGAATTAGAAGAACAACCAAGTATAGGATTAACCTTTGTAAATATCATTTTATAATAATGAACCCTGAATGAATGCCACACCTGTATATCAATTTACTTTAGGACAGTAGTAGCATGAAAAGTCAACAGTGGGGTAGGGCTCCTAGGTGGCTCAGTAGGTTAAGCATCAGACTTCAGCTCAGGATGTGATCTAATGGTTCAGTTCATAAGTTCCAGCCTTGCCTTGGGCTCTGGGCTGACAGCTCAGAGCCTGGAGCCTGTTTCTGTGTGTGTGTGTGTCTCTCTCTGCCCCTCCCACACTTGCACTCTGTCTCTCTCTCAAAAAATAAACACTTTTTTAAGTCAATAATGGGGTACCTGGGTGGCTCTGATTGATAAATGTCCATCTCTAGATTTCACCTCAGGCCACCATCTCACATTTTGTGAGTTTGAGACCCACATCATTTTCCACCCTGGCAGTGTGAAGCTTTCTTGGGATTTTCTCTCTTTCTCTCACTCTCTGCCCCTCCTCAGCTCACTCTCTTCCTCTCTCTCTCAAAGTAAATAAGTAAACTTTAAAAATAACAATAATAATAAAATTCAGTAGGAAATTATAGATGACTCAGTTATATTTGTTATCATTGTGCAGGAAAAAAGCCATACATTTAACATAAAGTATTTCAGATGGGTTTAAATATTTACTTTAAAATTTAATGTTTTATTTAAAATTTTAATAAATAAGGTAACACAATATTTTATGACCTTAAGAAGGGTAAGTACTTTTTAAAGAATTCATGAATGGCAGGCCATATAAAGGGAAATAATAAGTGTGAGCAAATTAAAAGTTCTTTGAATAAGAGAAAACACTATAAAGTTTAAAAATCAAGGGATAAAATAAAATTACTGAAGAGCAAGTATCAACAACATTTAAATTTTTTTTGTCTTTTATTTTATTTTTGAGAGACAGAGACAGAAAGTGAGTGGGGGAGAGGCGGAGAGAGGGAGATACAAAATCTGAAGCAGGTGCCAGGCTCTGAGCTGTCAGCACAGAGCCTGACACAGGGCTTGAACCCACAGACTGTGAGATCACGACCTGAGCCAAAGGTGGACACTTAACCGACTGAGCCACCCGGCACCTCACCACCGTTTTAAATACTTTACAAATCTTAATGAAGAGGTTAGACAATTCTGTGGAAAACTAGCAAGTACTGTGAAAAGGCAATTAATAGATAAGGAAACAAGAATAGTCAATAAGTCCATAAAAATATTTTAATTCCACTGATATTCAGGAAAAGCAAGTTGAACAAACTGAGACATTTTTAATATCCGGCATGCTGAGAAAATTTAAAACTCTGAACTTTTCAATTAAGGATGAAAATATGGAGACGTAGGATATATCATACACACTACTGGCAGGATTGTAAATCAATATAATTTCCTTAGAAAGCAGTAGTCCAGTAAAAAGGAAAATGGAAGAGTGTGTATGACCAGACTCTGCACCTGTGGATGCACAGATAAACCCTAGCACACTTCCATGGAGATATAAACAAGAATATTCATGTGGTTAATAACTTAAAAATGGAAACAACTTAAGGGCACTTGGGTGGCTCAGTGGTTGAGTGAGTGACTCTGATTTCAGCTCAGGGTCATAGGATCAAGCCCTCCATGCTGAGCATGGAGCCTGCTTGAGATTCCCTTTCTCTCTCCCTCTGCCCCTCACCCACTCATGCTCTCTTTCTCTCTGTAAAATAAAGTTAAAATGGAAATAATTTAAACCCTCATTAAAATGAGAATGAATATATACACAATATTTATCTGTACAGATAATTCCCTATAAACATTATTTAAAATGAAAAACTGGTATCAGTTCTATAAATTTTGTGAACATTCATTCAAAGAGAGCTATGAATATACAACATGGAATACCATATTGTATATTTTTATGGATGTATGGGTATGTAGAAATTACATGTGGTCATAAGCATCATCTCTTCTTTTCCATGATGAACCACAGAATGATTTTAAGATATTAAATTTCTGTAAAAAAAAGGAAACAAGATCAAGGAGGGCATCCTGGGAGTTTCACTTTGATCTGTAGCTATTTTGCTTCTTCAATGAATCTGAAGTAAATATGGTGAATGTTAATGTCTGAGAGAACTGAATGACAGAAATGTGAGTTTTTGATATATTTAATTCTGTATGTTTTATGTAGTAAAAATCTATTAGTAAAGAGAAAATAATAATTTCAATCTCTAACACATTTCTTTTGCCACATACGCTATCCCCTTTCTTCCTCCTGTAAAAGTCCATCTGATTAGGAAGTGTGAGACTAATGCTGAAATGAAAAAAAATTTTTTTCTGGAGGCGATTAAATTTAACACCTGGCCTCCCATTAATCAAAGGATGGAGCTCATTTATTCTCATAGATCTTTCTTCTTCTCCTGGTTTCCCATTTCACACAGCAGGGAATCAGTTTTGCTGAAATCCACAACTAGTTTCCAGAACATAACAGAACTACTTGACGAAAAATCACACATAACCACTTTTCCTAACGCATCACAAAAGAAGAACAAAGAACCTTTCACTCTGGCATTACTGCAAAGATACATATGAACCAGGTACTTCTGCAAATTGTGATAAGCAAACACTTTTATTAAACAAAATAAACATGTATCTTATGTCTAGGCTTAAAATTTTTAGCACTGCACATTTCAGTGACCCCAATACTAACCATGTTTTGGTTTGTTTTTTAATATAAAAAATTGTATTTGTAAATTTATAAAATTAGGCTGGAACCATTGGTATAATTTCTGATTTTTCTCCCTCCTTTCTCCCTCTGCGTTCTGTCACAAAGCCCAACAGTGAGCACTTTCTTCAACAAGTTATCACAAACTTAACCAGTCTCAAGCCAGAAGGAAACTTAGCAAATATTATAATGTAGACATGTTGGCTTGAAACATCAGGAGCTTCCCAGGTGAAATCATCCTCCAATGAGAGATAGAAGAAAGAGACAGGCCACAACAGAGTGGGAGGTGGCAGGTATGGTAGGGAGGGGAGGTTATGAGGCTTGTCTTGAGCAGCCTGCAAGGTGGGTAGATCTCTGTCCCAGCCAAGGAGAATCTTAAAAGTTTATACTGAGGTCTTCACTGGGCTCAGTTACATGTACCATCCGTTCTCTACAAAACATTACTCTCTCGAGGTTGCATCCTTAAACTGTCCCAGCTGGGGGAGCAGTGTGCAGAATGCACATTCTACAGACAGGGAAGGGAGTGAGGAGCCTCTGACTGTCCAAATTCAGTTAATGGGCCAACCAGCAGCAACTTGATGACCTCCTCCAACAAGACATTATTTTGAAGATGAACTAAGCCTTTGAGAAAACAAATGGCTTGCTTTAGGACACTATCAGCACAGAGTAGAGCCAGAGCAAGAATGCAAATAAATTGCTCCCAAGAATTTCTCATCCCCTAACATCTCATATGCTCATGTTGGGTTTTTTTTTTTTCATGCTCACAGCCATCACCTTAATGCATAATGAATCATTTAGCCTCACTTTTAAATTTCCAGAAGGCCTACCCAACAGCAGATAATCCTTCCCTCTGCTTATTTTTTTTCCCTTTTTATTCTATCTCTTTCTTACTACAGAATAGGCTCTTCTCTTACACTCTCAAGGTCCTCTGTAATCTTGCCCCAAACTTATCTCCCTGTGTCTCCTAGTTTCCTCCATCTTGTGCTACATGTTCTCTTTAGACAGGATAATATAATGAGTGATTTTACACTATGTTGAATATCCCTCCTAACTTCTGAAAGTCCTACCCATCCTTGTGGGCACATATTAATTCCTATCTACTCTATGAAATCTTCTCAGATTATACTCACTCATAATTCCATTATCTTCTAACTATCATACTTATATCTGTGCTGCAGAAATGAAGAATCTGTTTCCTTATTATCTCAAATGCATTATTGATTCCTTCAACTCTTTCCCTTAAACCTGGTAATATGCCTTATAATTGTGTTGTAATCTTTCCTGAGTCTAAGACATTGATGATCTATATAAGTGCTCAAAATCTACTTGCCAATTAATTCGTTTAACTTAATTTAGAAAATCAAATTACTGAGGTTGACTAGTAAATGAAGTAGACAGTAGATGCCTAAATTATTTGGATCAGCTCTCTGTAACACACACACCAGAGCATGAGTGCCAATTTTCTTGCCCCACATAGCTCCAGAAAGATGCAGCACAAGTGAGCACACATCACTGAATACAACTGGTAAGATCTGAATTTAACCAAGGCTAGACAATCTATTGGCACAGTGGATTCTTCTTGAGAAACTGAACTAAAAGACAGAGATTATATGCATGGTAGTATTCTAGTATTTATTCTATAGATAAGATCCATGTAGTGTTGTGACCACAATTTATGCCAAGACAAATCATAGCCACATTCCAGCTATAAGTATGGGGGAAATGACACAAAGATTAAGCAGAAAGCCTGCTTTCCAGAAAGGAGAATGTAACAGACAAACTGGTAGAAAAGGAGGGAGAGAGGGAGGGAGGGAGGGAGGGAAGGAAGGAAGGAAGGAAGGAAGGAAGGAAGGAAGGAAGGAAGGAAGGAAGGGCTTCCTATTATGTCATAGAAGGAAGGGAGAGCATAGTGTGTGTGTGTGTGTGTGTGTGTGTGTGTGTGTGTGTGTACATGTGTGTATGTGTGTGGAGAGTGAGAGAGAGAGATTAGTTCCTGACAATCTAATTCCATTCCTATGAGGCCCAGATATAATCTGCTCCTTGTTATTAATATCAATGAAATTGTTTGTCATGTTTATCTAATAACCCAAATCTCCCCTCATCTAGAGCTGAACAAATTTTATTGGGTTTACTTTCCTTGCAACTCAAATCCCCTCATCTATATGCCTCTCTGTTCCAAACTAAATCCAAGGCTTAAGATTATCTGTCTTATTTTCCCAGCTAATTCTGATATTTACGTAGATGTCTACTCCAATCACCCACAATATTTCTTGGATGTATATTTCTTTATAGTTAGTCCATTACCCCATCTATCCTCTATTACAACTTATCTCTTTATAGTTAATAAACAGGAAAATAGCAAGCAAAGAAAAATTAAGTTATGCAGCTTGGTATCAATTTAAGTTTCTGATGAAAAAAATTTATATTAGCCAAATTATTTTAATTTCAATCACCAAAAATTTTTATTAAAATAATTAAGAAGAACTATTTCCAATTCAGGTCCTTTGTCAAAGTATCCTAAAACAGCAGGTTTAATTGCCATGAACTCATGCCTTTAGAAGCAGCATCCACTACATTGCACATTAGTCATTCCTGATGTTTCTTTATGAATAGTGTGGGTAATATAATGACACCAGTTTCCAGAGTGATTTTAACACACCATGGCCCAAATTAACAGGCCTGTGTCATTTGGAAGGAAAAAAAAATCATGGGAAGAGTGTATGAGAGACTGTCTTGCAGATAAGATATTAGTCTGTGAGCAAGTCATATTCATAGATGTAGACATATTTTCATACACTTATATGTATACAAACGTATACACATTTACATGCATGTATAATGTGGAAGATTACACTTGTACACACACACACACACACACACACACACACACACACAAACATACACAGAACCTCATTGGCTTTTATCACTCCTTACTACTATTATTTCAAAAGGCCAGACTCCATTCACAACTAAGGACATATGCAGAAACTCAAAATACACTCTTTGATTGAAGAGTGCTGGAAGAAATAGAGTTATTAGTGAGACAGTCAGTCCCTCTTTGTCTGACTCTCAGATACCAGCAGAAACCATCTATCTACTTTTCAGTTCATACTGATATGTCAAGGTGGTATCAAGTCATTTTCTCTTGACAGCAGCTGTATTCAGGATTTTTGCTCACAGAGAAGCTGCCTTTCCTTACCAATAAATTGACCATAGTTAAGAGAATTCTCTCTGCCTCAAACCAAAGCAGATATCCTTTATTTCCTTCATTATCATTATTATCATCACTATTATCGCCATCATCACCCTTATTATCATAATCACATATATGAGTATAGCTCTTTACTGTTTTTTCTTTTCTTTTTTAAATATCTTTATTTTTAAGTAATCCCTACACCCAACGTGAGGTCAGAACTCACAACCCTAAGATCAAGAGTTATATTCTCTACCAACTGAGCCAACCAGGAGCTCCAATATAACTCTTTATTCTTTGTAAAGTGTTTCATCTATTTTTTCTACTTTTTTTGGAAGTTGAAGAAAAGGTATAAAGTGTTTCACGTTTTTTTTTTTTTCTGGAAGAGAAGTGTAGTAATGGAGTTATATGAAACAAGTCCATGAAGCAAAAGAGAGAATGAATTTTTTTCACAACATCCTCAAATCACAACTCAAGTTTTGATGACAAACAGACTTGCAACTGTACTTTGAATTATTCTGGGACTTTGAGATCTGTCATATGTCTAGGAAACATATTACACACAAAGTAAGAACAAAATAAATATTGATAGTGAACTTAAGCCTCATAAAAAGGGAGCTTAAAACAGATCTTGCTTTTTCAATGCCCTGGCCATTCAGTATGCTATTCCCTATCTCTTATCTGGCTGGAACATTTGTTTAGTCACTCATCATTTACACTATAAAACATTCATGGAGTCCAGTTCTAGACTCAATCTTTCCTGTCCCCAGGCAATTAGAGCCTCCATTGAATGTTCACAGTACATGGCAAAGGTGTACTTTCTATAGTACATATGACATTGTTTTCTATCAATTCATTTATGTAACTGTCTCTTTTCTTAGTCATCAGGCTTCTTAAGGGAAGGGACCTTAGCTTTTTAATCTCTGAATCTTCAGACATAAAACATAGAAAATGGCACATGGTAAGTAACTATTAATGTTAGTTGTCTTTCCTCTTATTACTTTTCAGTTGAATTCTTAAAGGACATGCCAATGATCTGACAAGCCATTCTACCTCCTGGAAGCATTCAGGAAAGCTGAACTAAGGGGGAATGTTACATGGATATAACAGCAAGAATTTTGATATAGCACTGTTCTTAGCTTATATATGGCGTCCTGGCTACTTCAGCAATGTTACTCAAAATGCTTGTGATCAGATGTTCCAACCAGGTAAAGCTCACAGGATAGAAAAAGGCTATGGATCCATATCTATGTTCTGATTCTTCAGGGCTTTTGAACCTGCATGTTGACTCCTTCACCTTCCTGTTAAAATATTCTCATCTTTTATGGAACACAAGGACAATCCATAAAATGAAGATTTATAAAGCAAATGCAGCACTGACCGAGGAGTCAGTAAACTTGGTAACCAGTCCTGGCTCCACTATTAAATACCTTCATGACCCAAGGAAACTCACTTCACCTTTTTGCAACATCTTTTTCCCTGTCAGAATTACAAAGATTGTGACCACATACATCATCTCTGAAGATCCTTCCAGCTCTAACATTCTGCAAGGGTCTATAAAGCCAGTGAGGCTAGTCAGAACAAAAAATGGTCTGCGGAGGTAGATCATACTGGTATAGATGATACAGAGCAACAGCACAAGGTAGACGGACTACAGATATTGTTTTGGATTTAACCTGACTTCTACAACTGCAAGCTTTGCAAATCTCTGCAGATTTAATCCTCTATTGCTAGAATTAAAGACTTCACAGAAATTACTTTGTCTTTGGGGTTGAAGACATCATTACCCTACTCTTAATATGTGTTTTACAATGATAAGCCCAGCCTTATTGACCAAGATTTTGCCTCTTGGTTTTAGATGTTGTCTTCTTCACTCAAAACTTTAAGGTTCATATTGTTGCATAAAATACAAATGAATAATATAAAATACACCATTTATTTCTTGCTTGCATCTACTATTATGATTATAAATACAGACTAGCAAAAATACTTAATCTCAAATTTTCTTTATTATTTATATGTATATAAATAATATATGCACATGGTACAAAACTTAAAACTGAGTCTATTACCCCCCAAAATATTTTAAACACTCTATTACATCTTCTTTCCCAAAATAGCATTGTTATTATCCATTTTTATATTTCATCCCACAGATCCATACACACAGTGGTTTTTGCTTATCCCAAATTATAGCATACTATATACACCGTTGTGTATCTTGCATTATTTTACAAAATAATATATTTAGAAGACCAGTATATACAGATATATCTTTGTAACAGCTGAATAGTATTGCACTAAGCACTACTGGGTATAAAATCAGGTTGTTTCTAATGTTTACAATTAAAAGCATGCAATGATGATTCTTCATCATATTTCATTTCAAGCATAAGCAAGAGTATTGGTTAAATGTTATTAAAATAAAATTGGCTAGATGAAAGTATGTGGGCAATGCAAATTTTGATAGATTTAGTAAAGTGCCCCCCATAAAAGTCATATTAATCTATAATTCCACATGAAAATGTAGCTGTTTCCCCCATCTCCATCCCATACTCCTAGCAAACTTTTCAATCTATGTGATTTAATTTGTAATTCTTACAATTATAAGAGATTACTATGAAAAATAATACGACAAAAAATCAGACAATCTGGAAGAAATGAATAAATTCCTAGAAACATATAAATTACCCAAAGAAATAGGAAACATGAACAGACCAATAACCAGTAAGGAATTTGAATCAGTAATCAAAAATCTCCCAACAAACAAGTCCAAGGCTGGATGTTTCACAGGGTAATTCTCCCAAACATTTAAAGAAGAGTTAATACATATTCTTCTCAAACTATTCCAAATAATAGAAATGGAAGGAAAACTTCCAAACTCATTCTATGAGGCCAGAATTACTCTTATTTGAATCCAGACAAAGACTCCACAAGCATAAAGAATTTCCAGTGAATATCCGTGATGAACATGGATGCAAAAATTCTCACAACATATTAGCAAACTGAATCTAACAGTTCATTAAAAGAATTACTTACTACAATCAAGTGGGATTTAGTTCTGGGCTGAAAAGGTGGTTCAATATTTGCAAATTAATCAATGTAATACACCACATCAATAAAAGAAGGATAATAACGTTATGGTCCTTTTAGTAGATGCCAAAAAATCATTTGAAAAAGTACAATGTTCATTCCTGAAAAAACACTCAAAATAGTAGGAATAAAGGGAACATTCCTCAACATCATAAAGGCCACACATGAAAATTCCACAGCTGACATCGTCCTTGATGGGCAAAATCAGAGACATTTTCCTCTATAGTTAGGAATATCCACTCTCATCACTGTTATTTAACATTGAACTGAAAGTCCTATCCTCATCAATCAGACAACAAAAGTAAATAAACAACCAAACTGGCAAGGAAGAAGTCAAACTTTCACTATTTATAGGTGGCATGATACTCTATATAGAAAACGCAAAAGACTCCACCAAAAAATTCCTAGAACAAATACATTAATTCAGTAAAGTTGCGGCATACAAAATCAACGTAGAGAATTTTGTTTCATTTCTACACACCAAAAACGAAGCACCAAGAAATCAAGAAATTGATTCCAATTATAATTGCACCAAAAACCATAAGATACATAGGATAAACCTATCCAAAGAATTAAATACCCATACTCTGAAAACTATAAAATACTTATGAAAGAAACTGAAGATGACAGAAAGAAATGGAAAACTATTCCATGTTCATGAATTGGAAAAAATATATATATAGTTAAAATATCTGGACTACCCAAAACAATCTATACATTTAATGTGATACCCATCAAAATACCACCGCCATTTTTCACAGAGCTAGGAAAACAATCCTAAAATTTCTTTGGAGCCACAAAAAGACCCTAAATAGCCAAAGCAATACTGAAAAAAGAAGAACAAAATAAAAGCAAAGCTGGAGGCATCACAGTTCTGGACTTCAAGTTATATTACAATGCTGTCATCATCAAGACAGTATGGTACTGGCACAAAAACAGACACATAGGTCAATGGAACAGGTTAGAAAACCCAGAAATGAACCCACAACTATTTGGTCAACTAAACTTCAACAAAGCAGGAAAAAATATCCAGTGGAAAAAAAGGCAGTCTCTACAACAAATGATGTTGGGAAAACTGGACAGCAACATGAAAAAGAAGGAATTGGACCCCTTTCTTATACCATACACAAAATTAAATCCAAAGTGGATGAAAGACCTAAATGTGAGACAAGAAACCATCAAAATCCTAGAGGAAAACGTAGGCAGTAACCTTTCAGACCTTGATCATAGCAATTTCTTACTAGATATTATTTAATTTGTAAATATCTTATTAGTAATAGATTTAACATTTTTACATATTCAAGAGATCCATCTGTATTTCCACTTTTGTGAATTATTTATATGCATCATTTGTTCTTTTTTAAGTGGACAAATCATTTTTATACTGATATGAAAAAGCTCTTTATAAATTTAAAGAAACTTAATGTGATAAAAATGCAATGCTACATTGTCTATATTATTTCTTTTTTTTGAAATGTCTCCAATGTTTATTTATTTTGAAGAGATAGAAAGAGAGAGAGAGAGAGAGAGAGAGAGAGAGAGAGAGAGAGAAAGTAAAAGCAGGGGAGGGCAGAGAGAGAGGGAGACACAGAATCCAAAACAGGCTCCAGGCTTAGAGTTGTATGAACAGAGCCCAATGCAGGGCTAGAATTCATAAACCATGAGATCATGACCTCAGCCAAAGATAGACACTTAACCAGCTGAGCCACCCAGGCGCACTTATACTGTTTTCTTGATCTGTTAGTCAAGGTGCCAGTACGGCATTATTTTAATTTGTTTTTTTTTATTTTTTAATGTTTTATTTATTTTTGATACAGAGAGAGACAGAGCATGAGAGGGGGAGGGGCAGAGAGAGAAGGAGACACAGAACCAGAAGCAGGCTCCAGGCTCTGAGCTGTCAGCACAGAGTCCTACGTGGGGCTCGAACCCAAGAACATGAGATCTGACCTGAGCTGAAGTCGGCGGCTTAACCAACTGAGCCACCCAGGTGCCCCTAATTTGGTTTTATAATCTGGTTTTATAATCTGGTTAAATTGCTAGAAAGGTCAATTGTTCTCAGCTTTTTTTTTTAATATATTCATCTTGTTAATGTAAGACTCTCCATTTGTTTGAGCCTTCTTTAAATTCACTCAGTAGAATCCAGTTGTATACACATTGCACATTACATTTCTTTTTGAAAAAAATTTTTGGGAATAAAATGGTTCGGGGTGGGCATGATGGCAGAGCAGCATGGAAGTTGTTTGCTTCTCTCCTCCTAAAATGCAACCAGAACAGCAACAAACTATTTTGCATGCCTAGAAAATTAATCTGAGGATTAACACAATAATCTGCCTAACTTGAGCCACAGAACTCGACAGGTGCATGGCATGGAAAGGTGAACTGGGGAGAGATAATATGGGTAATATGTTATTGTTTGTGGAGAGAGGACAGAGACAGAGGGGAGAGTACAGGAAAAGCACTCTCCCCAAAAGCAGCTGGAGAGAAAGAGAAGGAGAGAAAACACCCACAGGGTTTGAACAAGAAAGGGAGAAAAGAGAAAGGAGAGGGTTTCAATACCATTAGGACTCAATGAACAGGGGAGTGCAGTGTTGGAAATTCCACAGCTCAATACCTGGTGGTGCTCTGGTGGGAAGGGAGAATCCCTAGGAGAAGCAGCGAGGTCCAAGGGCTCCTCAGGCCACAAGGGTAGAGGTGGTTCCCCTCCTGGAAGGACATCTGGTAGAGGCCATGTAGTCTCCTCACAAGAAAAGGTCCCAGCAGACCCCAGAGAACAGCAATGTTTGCTGGTGTTGGAACAAGGACACTAGGGTGCAGTGAAGCCTGATGCCAGTTGTGTGTTGTTATTTGCCATAATCCCCTGAACTACTGCTGCTAAACAATCACACAAACTTTCTGCTGGGACAGGCTGGTACCCGGACACAGTCTCTGGGGCTCTGCAGCAGCATGGTCACATGAGCATTCGTATGGCCAAACCAGCACCCTGCCATTGCTCAGTGAGACACTCTCCCAGAGGGTCAGAGCAGACCCAAGCCACAGGGCCCTCAGAAGTTAGGGGTTTGGAAACAAGGCCCATCTGTGATAAAAGACGGGAGAGAGGTGACACCTGGTAGGCTGATGGCTTGATTACAGACAGTGGAGAAGTGATGAGTGGATGGAAGCTGCAGACAAAGGAGGGGTGGTGTCTGATGGCCAGTCTGTGAGAGCAACAGAATTCTGATGTTAGACACTGGGAAGCGAAGTGACGCCATTTCTCCTGTGCCTTAAGCATACACAAGCAGGAGTGTCACACCTATCCACCCCAATAAGCTGAAGAGTGCCACCTAGAGGAATGTGGAGCCATTACACCAAGCCCCATCCAACAGCACCAACCAAGCCCTAAAAGATGACCACAAGTCTCTCCCACTGCTCAGTGTAGAGATCATAAAGTGTTTTACAGTTTGACTTCAAGGGGAAACTGGATGTAATTTCATTTGGAATTGATTCTGGATTGATTTTTTTTCTCTTCTTCTTTTCTTACTCTTGGATACAGAAATAGAAAAAAATATTATTTTCAATTTTTGTAATTTTTAAAAATTTTTACTATATTTTTAATTTTTGTAAAGCATGTTTTGTATTTTATTTTCTTCATTTCATTTTGTTCTTTTTTAGTGTGTGTGTGTGTGTGTGTGTGTGTATATATATATAATTTTTAAATACTACCTTTTTTTCTTTTCTCAACTTTTTTTCTCTATTCTCTCAAGCTTCTTTCAACAACCATACCCAAACACACATAGGACCTAGCTTCCTTTCTTTGATTTTTTTGTTTTTAATTATTTAATTTTTATTTTTTATCTTATTAATTCTTACTCTTCTCCAAAATGATATAAAGAATTTCACCCTAAAAGAAAGAACAGTAAGAAATGACAGACAGAAACCTAATCAACACAGATATAAGGAACAGGTCTGAACTAGAATTTAGAATCACAATAATAAAATACTAACTGGGGTTGGAAAAAAGCATAGAATCTCTGTGGATATAAAAGAAGTAAAATCTAGTCAGAATGAAATAAAAAATGCTATAACTGAAATGCAATTTTGAATGGATGCCACAGGAGCAAGGATGAATGAAGCAGAGAAGTGATCAGAAATATAGAAGACAAAATTATGGAGAATAAGGAAGCAGAAAAAAAAAGAAACTAAGGCCAAAGAGCACAATATAAGAATTAAAGAACACAGTGATTAATTAAAAAGGAGTAACATCTGAATCATAAAAGTCCCAGAAGATGAAGAGAGAGTAAAAGGGGTAGAGGCTTATGTGAGCAAATCATACTGGTAAACTTTCCAAACCTGAGGAAAGACACATACATCAAAAGCTAGGAAGCACAGAGAACTCCCATTACAATCAACAAAAACTGACCATCAACAAGGCATATCATAGTAAAATTCACAAAATACTTAGGCAAGGAAAGAATCATGAAAGCAGAAAGGGGAAAAATGTCCTTAACCTATAAGGGAAGACAGATCAGGTTCACAGCAGACTAATCTACAGAAACTTAGAAGGCCAGAAAGGAGTGACAGGATATATTCAACATGCTGATTTGGAAAAATAGGCAGCCAAGAATTTTTTATCCAGCAAGGCTGTCATTCAAAATAGAAGAAGAGATAAAAAAGTTTCCCAGACAAACAAAACTAAAGGAGTTTGGGACCACTAAATCAGCCCTGCAAGAAATTTTAAGGGGGATTCTCTGAGAGGAGAAAAGATGAAACAAAATAAAAAGACCAAAAGCAACAAAGACTAGGAAGGAACAGAGAATATCACCAGAAACTCCAACTCTACAGACAACACAATGGAATTAAACTCATCTCCTTTAGTACTCATTCTAAATGTCAATAGACTAAATGCTTCAATCAAAAGACATAGGGTAACAGAATGGATAAGAAAACAAGATATGTCTATACACTGTTTACAAGAGACCCATTTTAGACCTGAAGACATCTTCAGATTGAATGTTAGGGAATGGAGAACCACTTATCATTCTAATGGTTGCCAAAAGAAAGTTGAAGTAGGCACACTTACATCAGGCAATCTAGATTTTAAAATAAAGATTGTAACAAGAGATGAAGGAGGAAATTGTCTCATAATAAATATCTTTATGTACAAAGAAGATATAACAATTGTAAGCATTTAAGCTCTAAATGTGTGAGCACCCAAATATATAAATCAATTAATCACAAACATAAAGAAACTCATTGACAATAATATCACAATAGTAGGGGACTTCTAAACCCCACTTACAACAATGAACAGATCATCTAAGCAGAAAACAATGCCTTTGAATGACACATTGGACCAGAAGGACTTAACAGATATATTCAGAACATTTCATCCTAAAGCAGGAGAATACACATTCTTTTCCACTGCACATGAAACATTCAGAAGATTATCACACACTGGGACACAAATCAGCCCTCAATAAATACAAAAAGATCAAGATCATATCTTGCATATTTTCAGAACACAATGCTATGAAGCTCCAAAACAACCACAAGAAAACATTTGGAAAGACCATGAATATTTGGAGATTAAAGAATATTCTACTAAAGAATGAATGGGTTAACTAAGAAATTAAAGAAAAGTTTACAAGTACATCAAAGCCAATGAAAATGAGAATATTACAGCCCAAAACCTCTGAGATGCAGCAAAAACGGTCATAAGAGGAAAGTTTATAGCAATCCAGGCCTTCCAAAAAAAGGAAGAAAGATCTCAGATACACACCCTAACCTTACACCTCAAAGAGCTGGAAAAAGAACAGCAAATAAAATAGCAAATTAACAAAAGACAGGAAATAATAAAGATTAGAGCAGAAGTTAATGCTATTAAACCAAAAAACCAGTAGAACAGATCAATGAAACCAGGAGTGGGTTCTTTGAAAGAATTTTTTTAGATGGCAAATCCCTAGTCAGTTTGATCAAAAAGAAAAAGCAAAGAACTCAAATAATAAAATCAAGACTGAAAGAGAAGAGATCACAACCAACACAGCAGAAATATAAACAATAAGAGAACTTTACAAGGAATTATACGCCAATGAAATAAGCAATCTGGAAGAAATGGACAAATTCCTAGAAACATATAAACTACCAAAACTGAAACAATAAGAAATAGAAAATTTGAACAGACTCATAACCAGTAAAGAAATCGAATTAATAATTAGAAATCTCCCAAAAAACAAGAGTACAAGGCCAGATGGCTTTCCAGAGGAATGCTACCAAACAGTTAAAGAAGAGTTAACACCTATTCTCTTGAAGCTGTTCCAAAAAATAGAAATGGAAGGAAAACTTCCAAACTCTTTCTATAAAGGCAGCATTACCTTAATTCTAAAATCAGAGAAAGATCCCACTAAAAAGAAGAACTATAGACCAATTTTCCTGATGAACATGGATGCAAAAATTCTCAACAAGATATTAGCCAACAGGATCCAACAATATATTAAAAAAATATTCACCAAGACCAAGTAGGATTTATACCTGGGATGCAGGGCTGGCTTAATATCCACAATCAATTTGATACATCACATCAATAAAAGAAAGGACAAGAACCACATGCTCCTCACATGCAGGGAAAGCATTTGACAAAATACAGCATCCTTTCTTGATAAAAACACTTGAGAAAGTAGGAATAGAGGGATCATACCTCAAGATCATAAAAGCCATATTTGAAAGACTCACCGCTAGTATCATCCTCAATAGGGAAAAACTGAGAGCTTTCTCCCCAAGGTCAGGAACACAACAGGGATGTCTTCTCTTGCCACTATTATTCAACGTAGTATTGGAAGTCCTTGCCTCAGCAATCAGACAAAACAAAGAAATAAAAGGCATCCAATCAGCAAAATGGAAGTCAAACTTTCACTTCTCACAGATGACATGATACTCTATATGGGAAACCTATAAGATTCCACCAAAAACTTCTAGATCTGATCCATGAATTCAGCAAAGTCACATGATATAAAACTCAAGGCACAGAAATTGATTGTATTCCTATACACCAATACTGAAGCAGTGAAAACAGAAATCAAGGAATCAATCCCATTTACAATTGCACCAAAAACCATAAAATACCTAGGAATAAACCTGACAATAAATGTAAAAAATCTATACACTGAAAACTATAGAAAGCTTATGAATGAAATTTAGAAGACATTTAAAAAAAAGAAAAATATTCCACGCTCATGGATTAGAAGAACAAATAATGTTAAAATGTTAATACTACCCAATGCAATCTACTTATTCAGTGCAATCCTTATCAAAATAATACCAGCATGCTTCACAGAGCTAGAACAATCCTAAAATTTGCATAGAACCAGAAAAGACTCCAAACAGCCAAAGCAATCCTGAAAAAGAAAATCAAAGCTGGAGGCATCACAATCCTGAACTTCAGGATGTATTATAAAGCTATAATCATCAAGACAGTATGGTACTGTCACAAAAACAGACACTCACATCAATGGAACAGAACAGAGAACCCAGAAATGGATCCACAAACATATGGCCAACTAATCTTTGACAAAGCAGAATAGAATATCCAATAGAATAAACACAGTCTTTTCAGCAAATGGTGCTGGGAAAACTGGACAGCGACATGCAAAGAAATAAACCTGGACCATTTTCTTACACCATACACAAAATTAAACTCAAAATGGACAAAAAACCTAAATGTAAGACAGAAGGCCATCAAAATCCCAGAGGAGAAAGCAGGCAAAAACCTCTTTGACCTTGGACACAGCAGCTTCTTACTCAACATCTATCTGGAGGCAAGGGAAACAAAAGCAAAAGTGAAACTACTGGGACCTCATCAAAATAAAAAGCTTTGCACATCGAGGAAACAATCAATAAAATGAAAAGGCAACCAACAGAATGGGAGAAGATATTTGTAAATGACAAATCAGATAAAGGGTTAGTATCCAAAATTTATAAAGAACTTATAAAGCTCAACACCCAAAAACAAATAATCTAGTGAAGAAATGGGCAAAAGACATGAATAGACAATTTTCCAAAGAAGACATCCAGGTGGTGAACAGACATATGAAAAAATGCTCAACATTACTCATCATCAAGGAAATACAAATCAAAACCACAATGAGATACCACCTCACACCTGTCATAATGTCTAAAATTAACAACTCAGGCAACAACAGATGTTGGTGAAGATGAGGAGAAAGAGGAATGCTTTTGCACTCCTGGTGGGAATGCAAACTAGTACAGTCACTATGGAAAACAGTATGGAGGTTCCTCAAAAAATTAAAAATAGAACTACCCTATGACCCAGCAATTGCACTAATAGGTATTTATCCAAAGGATACAGGTATATTATTTTGAAAGGGCACATGCATCCCAATGTTTATAGCACCCCTGACAACAATAGCCAAAGTATGGGAAGGACGCAAATACCCATTGAGAGATGAATAGATAAAGAAAATGTGGTAATATATGTACAATGGAGTATTACTTGGCAACCAAAATGAATGAGATCTTGAAATTTGCAACAACATGGATGAAACTAGAGTGTATTATGCTAAGCAAAATTGGTCAGTCAGGGAAAAACAAATATCATATGCCTTCACTCATACATGGAATTTAAAATACAAAACATATGAACATAAGGAAGGGAAGCAAGAGTAATATAAAAACAGGAAGGGGGACAAAACATAAGAGCTCTTGATAACAGAGAACAAACTGAGGGTTTCTAGATGGGTTATGAGTGGAGGGATGGGCTAAATGGGCAGGAGCATCAAAGAAAACACTTTCTAGGATAGCAGTGGGTATTATATGTAGGGGATGAATCACTGGATTCTACTCCTGAAATCATGACTGAACAGTCAGTTAGTTATATGCTAACTAACCTGGATTTAAATTTTTTTAAGTTTAAAAATGGCTGTCATACCAAGAAAATATCAAAGCACATGGACACATTTTTATATATGCTATACTTGAAGAACCCATATTAAAACATTATTATTAAATCCATACTTTATTCAGATTTTTCTCATTCTAACCTAATATTCTCTATCTCTGGATCCTATCCAGAATCCCATATTAAACTTCATTGTCATGTCTCTTTGGGTTCCGTTTAATCTTCAAGCTCCTCAGTCTTCCCGTGTGTTTGGGAGTTTCCAAAAGTACCACTTAGGTATTTTGTAAATGCATCAGTTAGAATTTGTCTGTTTTTTTTCCTCATGATTAGATGAGGCTATGGGTTTTGGATGTATGATCACAGAGGTAAAGTGCCATCTCATCACATTATATCAAGTGTCCATAATATGAGCATGACTTATTCTTCATATTGACCTTGATCATTTGGTTGAGGTAGTGTTTGTCAGAATTAACCAATATAAAGTTACTCTTATTAAAAAAAATCACTTTCCATATTATATTCTGTGGAAGGAACCCAATATGGGCACTTACGGTGTGAGAAATTATGCCTCACCTCCTTGAGGTAGGCATATCAAAATAAATTATTTGGAATTTTTAGCATGGGAGATTTGTTTCCTCTCCCTCATGTATTTATTTATTCAATATTTTATTTATGTGCATATGGATTCATTGATATATACTTTATACTTTGAGTTGAAATATATCACTACTTTATTTTGTTGCTCAAATTGTTCAGAGCTCTTTCCAATGGGTTTGTATTCTTTTGACCATGCCTTCATCATTACTGCTTTTATTTAATTATTTTTACCCCTAGTACTTTCTTACTTTCAACCATATCTTTTCATGGCTTGATAGCTCATTTAGTTTTATTATTGAATAATATTCAATTGTATGGATATACCATAGACTATTTATCCATTCTTTTACTGAGGACATCTTGATTTCAGTTTTGAGTAATTATGAATAAAACTGCTATAAGCATTTGCAAGCAGGTTTAAGTTTTCAAATTAATAAATATCTTGAAATGTGATTCCTGGAGCACACAGCTTTTTACCTTAAATCTTTAATATTTCTTATAAAAGTAATGATTGTTATCATAATTGTAATAATAGAATATTGCATATGGTAAGAGGTAGAAATCTGCAAACCAGGAACCATAATACCCATGATGGAACTGTTGTTACCAATTTTTTATTTTCATGTAAGTCAGGATCATCATAACAGATTCTTCTATTATCTGCTTTTTGTTTTTTCACTTACCAGCAGGCCATAGATTTGTCTCCAAGTCAGTTTACATAGTTTTATATGATTCTTTCTAAAGATTAGAAAGTATTCAATTAACAGTATTCAATTAATAGCTGAACCATAAATTGCCAAGTCCATCACACAATACATCCTGTTTAAATTTGGCCCTTTATACTTTCTATTTTAAATAATTCTTCAATCTTAAATATATAGCTCTATGCTTATAGTGTCCATGCTAAATTCTTCATATCAGAATTTCTAAGTAATAAAATGCACATTGGCAAAGTTGATAAATGCTGCCCAATTAAATTCCCTCCCCAAATTGTGTCAATCTACCCGAGAATTTTAAGTATATAAAGTTACTATGGTAAAATTGGTATATATTAAAGCATATATTCGGTCTTCAGAGACTAACGGTAATAAAATAGATAAACTGAGATTACATTTCACCTATTATATGTAGACCTTAAGATGAGTTTTTTGTTTAGAAAAATGTTCATAAGTAAAGAAGAATTTTACTTTTGCAGAGAAACCAGAGAAGAATCTAATAGAATAAGACCATGGGATAAAAAGGCAAAAATTATATTTCAATTAGATTTTATAATGTATAAAAAGCTGTTACAGGCATCCCCCCAGTAAAAGCAGGTAGGATGGTTAGCAAAGTGGAACGATCCTTGTTAGCTGCAGCTATCGATTTCTGCAGGATCCTGCAGCATCTTTCTACCAACTTAAAAAAAAATTGACACATTATCAGCATTCAGAGAAGGCTTAACCCTGCACTGATTGAAAGAATACTATACCAAGTTGACCTCCAGCATGCCTAGTCCCTTCTGGCCTTTAACATTAAGCAGAGCTGGATCTGGGTACTTAATGGATGAGAAGCTTAAATGACAGGAATGAAGCAGCTGACTTTACAAGATCCCTTGAAGCTGAGGTGTCCACTTATATGACGGGGGGGGGGGGGGAGGCAGTTCTTGCATGCTCAGAAGAGAGACAAAGGTAACTGCCTTTTAAATTGAGTCCTAAACCCTAGAGTCATGGCAAAAGGAGGTGACTGATAAGACTTTGCAAAATACACAGATTAGGTTATTAATGCAACAAAATGAATTAGGAAGTGACACAGGACTCAGTGAAATGGTCTATGTCTCATAGAATGTGAATTTTCTGCCTCATGGAAGACCTAGAGCCTCTCTGACTTCTACATATTTGCACTCATTGTAGAACTTTCGAGGTCTTTGATAAGAGTAATAGGCGATCTCTGAAAATTCAGCTTTTTAACTAAGGGGTACAACTCACAGTTCATTTTAATTTCCTCTTTGAGGATACTTCTGTTTCTTACCCACTCCAATCATCCAGCAATTCAGGAATCAGTACAAGAAGAGAAAAGAAGTATTAATGAGGTATACTTCTCAAAGGTTAATGGATGGAAAATTTGTTGTGTACTTGTGCGATACTCAGAAGCACATCATTTAATCCTCCCACCAACTTAACCTGAAGTGAGAATTGGAGAGTTTCCATGGCTCTACCAAAGTCACACAAAATAGTGAGGAACAATGCTAGAATATGTGTTCCCAAATTCATTAAAACACAAAGTTCCTTGTATCTCACCACATTGCCAGTTACCAGAAGTGCCATCACTGAGTGGTATGACTTACATTCCCAAGAGAAGATGACTAAATTAGAATCCACCTAAGGGCACCTGGGTGACTCAGTTAAGCACCTGACTCAGTTTCAGTTCAGCTCGTGATCTCAAGGTATCAGGAGTTTGAGTCCTGCATTGGGCTCTGCACAGATAGTATGGAGCCTGCTTGGAATTTCTCTCTCTCTTTCTCTCTCTCTCTCTCTCTCTCTCTCTCTCTCTCTCTCTCTCTCCCCCCTTCCCCTGCTCATGCTGTCTCTCTTACAATAAATAAATAAACTTTAAAAGATTAAAAACAAAATTAGAACTCATTCAAACCTGCTAAAATAAATGCAACAAATCACCACTTCGTTAAACAGGCACATGAACCTTTCCATCAAAAAGAAAGATGTTTATGACAGAATATCAGTATTCACAAAATATGTACCTGTCATTGTCTGATTCAAAAATTTGTTTTGAACATGAGCCACTGTGTTGATGTGCAGGCAGTAGCATTCTTCTGAGTAATTAAATATATCTTATGTGAGATCACATTCGTTGATTTTTATAATGATTTGATTTCAAGGATGCATTTATGAGCTTCACTCCTATGTATTTTGGGAACAGAAATGGGTTATCTTTGGCAAAGCAGAATGAACAGAGCTCTATTATTACCTCAACTCTAGGAAGTCACTCTCAAGTCATAGAAACAGTGCAAAAAAGCACTAGGTACCCAAGTGAAGGCTGAGTTTCCACCTCCAACGAACTTGTCACTTAAAGATCTGTATGATTCAGCCTCCAAAGTTAGGTCAGTGCTGCTATTCTCTGGCTTTCTCTTATAGCTAGATATAGAAAGTACTTAAAATAGGTCTGTCTTTTTTTTTTTTAAGTAATCTGTACACCCAATATAAGGTTTGAACTCATGACCCCAAAATGAAGAAATGGATGCTCTACCAACAAAGCCAGCCTGGTGCCTCAGGTCTTTTTACTTAGATTTAAAAATACTAAGTATGTGGTAAGAAATCAGAGTCCGAGAATTAATGCAAAATCATTTCAAGAAAGTCACAGAAATTAATTAAGTTAGTGTGGTTGAATGTTACTCTCTGATTTGCTATCAGAGAAGTGTGTCTGTGTAGGTTGTGTAATAATCAAACAAAGATTCCAAATAATGATAACATTACAGTTACTGTTACCTTTTATTGGGCACTTAGACTCTAAAGAACATGCACTCTGGGTCAGTCAGATCTGCCTTGAAAATTAACTGTACAGCTGTGTGACTAAGAACAAATTTCTGAATCGCTCTGAGATTTAATTGCTCTTTCTTAACATAGGCACAGTTATGGCCCTGTGGATGGTTCTTGGAAGATAAGTGAGATAATGCTTGCAAATAATGTATGTCTAATACATAGAAGGTGCTCACTTTTGGCTAATTCATATTGACCCTTCTCTGGTCATTGTTATTCTATAATGCTTATTTGTATTCATTTTTGCTTCCTGCTAGACTCTAAGTTTTCATAGGCAAAGACTATGTCTTTTTTTTTAATAGTTTATTGTCAAATTGGTTTCCATACAACACCCAGTGCTCTTCCCCACAAGTGCCCTCCTCCATTACCACCCCCTCCCTTCCCCCCTCCCCTTCCCCCTTCAATCCTCAGTTCATTTTCAGTATTCAAAAGTCTCTCAAGTTTTGTGTCCCTCTCTCTCCCCAACTCTCTTTCCCTCTTCCCCTCCCCCTGGTCCTCCATTAGGTTTCTCCTGGTCTCCTGTTAGACCTATGAGTGCAAACATATGGTATCTGTCCTTTTCTGCCTGACTTATTTCGCTTAGCATGACACCCTCAAGGTCCATCCACTTTCCTACAAATGTCCAGATTTCATTCTTTCTC